>NC_092877.1:306832949-307161949 GCF_028372415.1 Notamacropus eugenii
CTCCTCAATATAACTCAAATCTCTCCCTTTGAGGCTTTTTAATGTATACCAAATAAGGTCCTGCGTTTATAAATGTGGTGTACTGGACTTGATTACAAGTATCATCAAAGTCAAGGCCCGGGAAAATTGTCAAGTAAGCAGACTTTACCTTTTCTCTCCCCTTTCAAAATTCTCTTTATTCCTTTCAAAATCCTCAACACAAGTCCCCAGAACCCTCTGTGGTGTCCTCTACTATGTGGGTAAGCTCGTGTATATTTCTCTATTCCCCAATGTTTTTCTGACACCCTAGTGAGCATTGAAATTTAGACATTGTACTGACCAATTTTATTAGGGTCTTGATTACCTGATAAATCAATTAGAATAGAATTAACTGAGAAACCAATCAGAGCTAAGGTATTAATGTCTGATTCATGTGTTGATCCATTTTGATAACTTTTATATTTTAATAGAAGCCTTAGTGCCTTATTTCAAGAATTATATATCCATGTTCTGTACCCATCTTCCATTTTTAAAAACCTTTCACAGCTTCACACTTGCATCATCGAAAACCATATGCAAGGTGTCTGTACACCTAGTATTCAACATAGCAGAGCCCTTTAATCAATAGATGTTGAATTGTATAGAGGAGAGATGCCATGAGGCAGAGTAGAATAAGTATCTAATTGGAAGGAGGACTATAAGAAGATAAATGTATTTAATTTAAAAAAAAAATTCTAATTCTCCGCACACCTGAAAGTATTCTAGTAATTTCTGACAAAGGGAGAGCCCAGAAGTAACAGCGTATAAAAGCATTTGTGTTTGGGTGCCTTAATTCATGTGATAACATGCAAAACACAGGCTCTCATCCTCTAAAGTCCTCCTCAGATGATTTATCATTGTGAGAAGAAAATATAGTTAATATATGAAGGATTTCTTATTTTGTCAATCTGAGGATTGTGTGCACATCTTACTCCCTCTTAGGTGCATTGGAGGCACTAAGAAGTGACTTACAGGGTCACAGAGTGGTAGGTATAAGCAGAGAGATTTAAACTCACATCTTCTTCATTCAGAGCCCATAACTTTGTCCATTACACCATGCTGCCTTTACAGTAATAATATAGAGAATAGGGACTGTACTTGTGATTTTGTGTGTGTGTGTGTGTGTGTGTGCAGGGGACTCCCAGAGGAGAAAACACTTAACCATTGCAAGTTAGCATCTTCTCTGCAGCTTATATTTAGTCTTAGACTCTACAAAGTAGAGAGTTGCCTAGAATACTCCAAAATTAATTTCCTTGCCCAGGGTCATGTCAGTATGTGTTAAAGTCAAGACTTGAGCCTAGATCTTCCTGGATTTAGGTCCAGCTCTCTATCCACTGAACCCTGCTGATTCTTTATAATTAAACTATCAGACTTATTAATGGCAATATAGAATTCCCTAGGTCCAAGGAAAATTGCAAATGTACAGGTTGAATTTAGCAGATATCAAAAGGAAAAAATTGATAAATAGGCATCTGTATGTTAAAAATGAATTGTCAAAGAAAATTTTTGTGCTCTCTATCACCAATTTTCTGTGTCTTCTCATAAAGAAAATTCTGTGTCACCTTGTGAATGAGATTTTTAAAAATCATATTTCTCATGAGACTTTCTATATAAATTGAGGGTCCAAAGAACCACTTTCATTCTAGGTAGTATTTGGCATTGGAAAGGTGAATTTTATGCATGCCTTTGCTTTTTGCCATCACTATAAATCCTAACAAAACTTTGAAATATTAGCATTTCTTTTATTGCTTTAGTTAAGGGGAATTATTATACAAGGCCCCTTCCAACCCTAAAATCTGACTGTCTGCCACCTCTACTTAATAGTAGTGTGGTCTCTACTAGTAATTACAATATATCTATTTAGACCTTTTCTTCAATATGTCAAATGGCACATGGTTTCATTGGCTTGGCTGCTCCTCCAATGCCAGTCTCAACCATTCTGTGCTTAAGTAAATGCGCTTTGTGAGTTGCTTTGGCCAGATAGTATCACCAGGTGTCCAGCCTTCTGAGGATCAGGTGACAGACACACAGGTGGTCTTTAGGTCTGGATGGAAAACCTTTGAAGACTGGTAGGACCTGCCAATACTTGTCTCCCATGAAAATATCCTTCAAGAACCAACAGTTTCCTTCACATTATGAACAGGAAGCAGAGGAGGGATCTACACAACGTTACAGTAGTAAAGACAATCAGATGCTATAGTAGACAATATAGCAGCCTTGGAGTCAGAAAGACCTAGGTTTCAAATGTCGTCTGTGAATCTAATTAACTGTGGGACCCTGGGCACTCAAACTCAGTTTTCTCATCATTAAAGTGGGGGTTATAATAGCTATGGTCCTTATCTTGGGGAGTTGTGGGAATCAAACAAAATCATGTATGAAAAGCATTTAGTAAGCTTAAAGCACTGTCCAACTGGTGTAGTATTTCCAAGACTACCACTCCTATTACCAACAGCACCATCAATGCTGCTTCCAGTATTACTCTCCATCAGAGGCAGTGTTACACTGTGTTAGGTGTTATTCGCTAAAGAACTAGGCTTTGTCATGGACCTAGTCCTCATATGTTCCTACCTTTCTAACCATCTTTTTTTTCAAATTCAAGATTAGAAGCTATCATAGTGGGAAAGTAATTAAAATGGAAGAATATGAACTAAATTCCCTCCAAACCTAGGTGCACTTCATTCACAATCCAGAATCCTCAAGGACCCTATTTTTTTTTTACTCTAATATACATCGGTACTTTTTTACCTTCTTTTAACAGTAATATATTTTCTTTTTTTAAAAAATATTAATCCATTAATTTATTTTTAGCTTTCAACATTTACTTCCATAAGATTTTGAGTTCCAAATTTTCTCCTCCTCTCTTTCCTCCCCTCACCCCACAATAATTCCTAAGAGTGAAATTGTCCCATTTCTTCTTACCAAGGCAATCTTTGGCTTCTCTACTAATGATAATGACATTGTTATTTTTAAAAATATGTTTTGAATAAAAACAGTCCATCAAGATCTGGGCTGAGAATATCACTTTCATATATCCACCCAAGGAGTTTTAGAATCTGGACAGTTAGGATACATTTTAGTCAAATGAAACTGAATTTTGAAGATAACCAAAGAACTTTAGACTATATGGTACTGAATTTTTTTGTTCAGTCATTTTCCAGCCATGTCAGACTCTTCATGACCTCATTTGGGGTTTTTTTGGCAAAGATACTAGAATGGTTTGACATTTCCTTCTCTAGCTCATTTTATGGATGAGGAACTGAGGCAAGCAGGGTGAAGTGACTTGACCAGGGTCACTCAGCAAGTATCTGAGGCCAATTTTGAACTCATAAAGAAGTCTTCCTGAATTCAGGCCTGGCACTCTATCCACTGCAATATCTACTGCAAATGGTATAGAATAGCAGAAAGAATACTGAACTGGTAGTAAGAAGAAAACCATTCAAATTCTGGTTTTGTTATTATACTCTTTGGTGTTAGGCAATCTACTCCCCATACTATCCCCAATCTGACCTATAGTTTCCCATGCTATAAAATGAGGAAATCAAATAGCTAATGTCCCTTCAAGATCCAAATCTAAGATCTTGCAATAATCAATTGCATTAAAAACATTGCAAAGCAATTTGTAAATTTCACAGGCAAAAGCCACGTATTCTGTTTCTCATATTTATTTCAGGTCAGAAAAAAATAAGACCCCACTTTGACACATATACTGATATGTGCTTTATTTAACCACTATACACTCCACCAAAAACCCTGTACAAATAAAACAGAAATATAACAAATAGAAACCTCTGCTAACTACCATCATAACTTATTGAGCTCCTGTCTTTCCCTTTTTTCTGACTGGGCTCCAGTCCTGGGAAATGTCTGTAGATAGTTTTGTTCTGAGGGTCATAGATTTAGGCTGGAAGGCACCTTAGCAGCCTTCTTACTCTGTGATGCAAAGAAGCCATTTCTAGTCTCATCTTTCAAATATCTTTTCTTCTCTCTGTGAACTATAGACTTCATGTGGCTATTTCCATAGTTCAATATAGCTATCTTTTCACTGATTTTCACAGATTTTCGATGCCCTGGTAGTTCCTTATAATTAAATCCTTGTCAAGTTAAGGTAGTACTCAAAGACTCATTTGATAAGAAGATGGTGACAGTGAGGCTAGCTTTAGGGTTTGCCCCAACAAAGGAACACACAGAAGAAAAAAAGTCTTGAACTGGCAAAGACTATGACTTAAATCCGAGGCCATCCACCCCCTAAATGAATATCTAGGCAGAAGTATGGAGAGATCAGCTCAATGCCATCAACACTACTGGGGAAATTGGGAAAAATCCATATCCCCTGCCCTGTCTACTGAATTATAAGGTCCTTAAAAAAAAGATTATGTGTTATTTGGCTCCATATTCCCTGTTGAATATAACACTGTAACTGGCGCATTGTAGTCACGCAGTAAACATTTGCTGAATGAGCAAATTGATATCTGATTGATTCTGAGACAAAAGCTTCATTTCCTAGAAAAAAAGACAACACATGTTGGGTACATACCTATTATTTGCCATTTCATAAATTGTAGGCTAGTAGATGTCACATAGGAAAGTTATATTCTTGACAAGGCCATATGATTTCCCAATACTTCTCCTCCTTTACCTAAAATATCAGTCAAAGGTTTAAATATTTCCAGTCAATGGAATTTCTAATGTATTGTTCTATATGAGATATTGTATACGAGCCAGATTGTTATGCCTATTATATATGGAAAATATCCTGTTATATCAGTTAACCAGAAAAGGAAATGTGTGTGCCTCTTTTCAACAGTAAATGTCCTAGGAGAAAGCTAATGGACCAAACTTCATTCTGTACTGTGGTCAGACTCCTTTCATAATTATTAGAAGTCTGGTCAGAGAAGAGACCCTAGAATCTGGCACATTTTACGAATTTTTAATGCAGAGGTGCTGGGGAAACCAAAAGGCAAGCTGGTCCTTGAGTTTTTCTCATTACCAGTTGCATGCAAGGAAACAAGATTCATAGGAACCATTTATTTTTCCAAATTAACCAGTGGTAAGAGCGAAGGACTTTTCTTATTTCCTTGTTTTTGGAATTAATCAAGGGCATTTACTTAGCCAAGAGCTGCACACTACACAGTGTTTTCCTTGTTGACAAGTTTCCATGTCGGCAGCAATTAGCATTGGTTTCCTGGGTAACCATTCCGTACCCTACTGAGAGAAACATTTTCTTGACAGGAGCATTCTGTCTGAAAATGTTTTGTTTTCCTTGTTTCATGAGCTTATGGTAGACTTGCTTTATTTTATTTCTTTTCACATAGCATTATTATACCTTTCCCCCTTTAAACATAGCAAAATTGTTGGCTTTTCTATTCCATCTGGTTGTATTTACTCGCATTGTACTTTGCCTCTCATCTTTTAACCACAACCTGCAAGAAATCAGCATAAACACCCTCTCGGGGATATGCCAAGTTTCTTTGGATTCCTCATTCTGAATCTAATTAGTGGAATTGTTGAATAGTCAAGCAGTCACAGCTGGTCTTGATGATAACCTAAAGGTTACACATTGGGGAAAAAAAAGCTCTGTGTGTGCCCAAGATAGATTCCTATACTTTAAATCATTGCACATCAGACTGGAAAGGATCTTAGACATTATCTACTCCAAATGCTTGATTCCTTCATCCTACAGAGGAGTAAACTGAGACTGAAAGAGGTGAGATGACATACTCACTACTTAAGTTATTCTTACAATCTAACTGTAATTTTCCACTGTCACTCAGGAAGTTCCAAATCTGCTATTTTCATTGCTGGGGGATGGGAATAATTTTGATAGAATTATATTTTGAAGTAACAAATGTCTGGTATCAAGGGACTATTTCACTAGGACTCTAAGACAGTGCTGGGATTGATTGAAAATACTTACGGAAGTAGTTAAGAATGAGTCATAGTGATGCAAGAATCTAGCAGCTTGAAATACTAATGAATATCTGGACAGTTTGGTGGTTAAGGAGGTTTTATAATGCCAAGAAGGGTATTGTTGAAAATACCTTATTGCCTTATAAAAAGGAGAGGGGAGATAGGTGGCACAGTAGAGAGAGCACTGGCCCTAGAGTCAGGGGGGCCTGAGTTTAAATCTGGCCTCAGACACTTGACACTAGCTGTGTGATCCTGAGCAAGTCACTTAACCCCAACTGCCTCATCAAAAATGAACAAACAAACAAAATGTATGATGTGCATTTTAGAGCATTACAGTTGAAATAGACTGAATAGCAGTAGTTGGAGATACTCTTAGTAGAATGGTGATGAAACAACGCTTCAATGAGTAGCTCATTACTAAAATGACAGGGAGTTCTTGGTAGGCCAAATATGTCCCTACACATTCTGTTATCAAATTCCCAATTCATTGCAAGATGAAGTACCTAAATGATTATTAAGTCTCCAAAATGTAGGACAAGAAGTGTGTTTTTTCATAGGAAATATCATCTTTGAAGCCAAGTTCCATATATTATTCATAAAATTAATATGATATGAATAGAAGAAAACTATCTTTTCTAGTTTGTCCCTGCTTTTCAGATATTAAAGAGCCCTTTGGATGAGTAGATTTGTCACTTACCTTTTTCTTCACCTATGTAACGTCTTTGTTGATATTCAGTTGTTTCAGTTGTGTCTGACTGTTGACGACTCCATTCGGGGTTTTCTTGGCAAAGATACTGGAGTGGTTTGCCATTTCCTTCTCCAGCTCATTGTACAGATGAGAAAACTGAGGCAAACAGGGTTAAGTGACTTGCTCAAGGTCACATAGCTAATGGGTATTCAAGGCAGAATTTGAAATCACAAAGATGAGTCTTCCCAACTCTAGGCCCAGAGCTCTATCCACTGTGCCACCCAGCTGCTTCTCCTATATAATAGCACATATAAATATCTTTGGTCATCTCCATTCTCCTTTACCATATCACCAAGAAAACCATCTTTCATGAATCAAAGCACATGCTTTAAAATATAAATTAAAACATCACACTTAAGGAAAGATGTAGATATATTAAAACACAGTAGTCAAGGCAATATTTAACTCTTATTACCTAGTAGGCACTAAGTGCTGGAGATACAAAGAAAGAGAAAAACATGGTCCCAACCCTTAGGGAACTTACATTCTAATAGAGATCTAGAGAAGGAAGAGACCTAGGAGTGTTTCCAGAGAATGACTCCAGGATGAAGAAAGGACTGGAAATACCATCATTCCAAAATTAGTTAATTTTGGTCTTTGTGTATTTTAAAGACCATCATGGGAAAGAGGTAGTCATTCTACTTAATCCTAAAAGGCAGAACTAAGAGCAATGGGTGGAGTTTGCACAGAAGCAAATGATGCAGTGGATAGAGTTTTGAGCCTAGTCAGGAAGACCTGTGTTCAAATCCAGCTTCAGACACTTACTGGCTGGGCAAATCACTTAACATGTACCTACCTCAATTTCTTCAATTGTAAAATGGGGATAATAATAGCACCTACCTCTCTGGGTTCTTGTGAGGATCAAATGAAATAATCATAAAGTGCTTAGCTCACAATCAGTACTATATATACATATACATATATGTTAGCTATTATTATTATTAAACAAGTTGCCTATAAGTGGATTGAACTGCTCCTTGTGCTAATAAGTTCCTCATCACTTCAGGTATTCTAGCAAATGATAAATGTTTCCCTCTGATGATATAACATACATAAGACGTTGTAAAATGGTTTTTAGATCATTATAGGTCAACCTAAATGGCCTCTCTAGCTCTTGGATTCTGTGATTCTATTGGAGGGATCCATTGAGTGCTACTTTCCAGTATTCTGAACCCTCACCTTATGACTTCTGTATGTCATAACTCATTTCATTATTTAGTTTGTATCCTTAGAAGGTAGGTCTACACTAGTTGCACATCGGTAAACGGAGGCAGAAGTGATCGTATCCTTATCTCTTCCTTGAGGGTTTTCCCAGCACCTCCACCACCATTTTGAATTGGAGGTATTTAGTGTATCACAGTATTTCGAATAGAAAGAATTAAAGTCATTTTACAAAATTAATGAGTTGAAAGGAGAGTGGGATAGAGGAAGGTAACCTGTGATTTTATCAGTATTTAGAACTCCCAGTGGAGAAACTTTCTCCACAAAGTATGACTGGCAACTCATCTGTAACTTATAGTCTGGGAGATCTGCTTGGAGCACTAGTAAGAATAACACAGTGAATATATGTGAGAGGCAGGATTTGAACCTAGTTATTCACAATTCCAAGGCCAACCTTGTAAGTACTGTACCATTCTGCCTCTTAAGAGTGTTATTAGACCAGTCAGCTTGGCCATCCTCTGTATCACATCAATCAGCATTATCCATTTGTTTGTATATTTGAAAAAAATATCCCCCTTCTGAAAAGCTCAAGGTTCAGAAATTACTAACAGACATTAGCCTTAAATCACCATAGAAGGAGAAGTAGAGAAGGAAATATCGGCCATTGTAAATGTTCTCCCAGAAATGTTACATGGTTCCAAATCTTGGTACACCACAACCCTGAGGAAGCAATATGGAGGAGCGATGCATATTTCTATGGAAAATCTCATGGTAAGCACAAATAAACTGCCACATACAGGAATGACCCCCCAACCCCCACACACACCCCATAAGGGATGTAACCCAAAAAATAACCATCAAAAAATGTCTGATCAGAAAAACTCAATCAATCATGTGACAAGTGCCAAGGATAACAGATGAACAACTGTAGTATTCCACTTTACCTACTTAAAATGAGAAGAGATCCTCTCTAGGATCAAGGGTCCTTCACCTTTTGTGTAACATGTCTGCCCAGGCAATCTGGTGAAGTCCTACAGACCCTTTCTTAAGCTAGTGTTTTTAAGTGCTTAAAATAAAATACATAGTAATATGAAGGAAACAAATTATATTGAAATACAGTTATCAAAATATTTTTTAAAATTTCACAAACCCCAGATTAAGAACCCCCTAACTTAGGGGGAAGCCTCCAGAATGTTGGTGCCTCCTCTTTAGAATTTGTGGAAGAACATGAACATCACATAAAGATGAAAAGGCTTTGACGGAATCAGGCAATCACTAAGCATTTATTAAGAGACAGTTATGTTCTAGCAACTGTTCTAGGCAGTGGGGATACACTCTGTTTGCAATGTGACTGTTTTTCTCTGTCAGTAATGACAACCATGAGTGGCAGGTGACATATAATAGAAAAACCGCATTACACAAAAGTTTCAGATAGACAAAGTTAATCTTGTGGGCATTTTACCCCCATAGGACAGGAAGAAGGAACGCTTTGGTCTGAGCTTCAATTCTAGAAAATTTTACAAAATGCCTACTGTGTAACTACGTTGGTTAAACTGATTACCCATGACTTGTCTGTCACCTTTTCTGATATGACTGTGTACAGAATATGGTGCAGTATCTTCAAAGATATGCAGGATTTTGACAAGATGTAAGTACCCACCCTCCTGGAGTTAATTCTTGGTTTCTCCTTTTATTGTTTCCTCCTTGTTATTTACTTACTTATTATTTCCTCCCTGTTATTTACAGAAGAGCTGGGGGAAGTTGTAATAGGCAGAAAATAAGAGAATTGACTGGAGACTAAATTTGACAAGTGAGAAACAAAAGCCCATAATTAAAACTTCTTTAATTGTCAGACTTCCAGAGTTTGGATTTTATGAATCACTTTTCCCTGGGTTTGTTTTGTATGCTTGTCATTACTCTTTCCTGAACTTTAACTGAACCCTAACTAAAAGCCCAAGTTCCTATAGCCATTGTCTAAAGATGTCAATTCCCCAGTAGCTTCTCTATTTATAGACTCCATTAGGATGAGACTTTCTCTTCTTTTTGTAGTGATCTCACTGTTTCTGCCAGAGTGACTGAGCTTTGTCTGTCACAAAAATATCTATCCAGGGGAGACTCCAGAATCAATTTTACTTGCTAAAATGCCCCAAAACAAATTCTATGGGGTTTTTTTTGTATTTACCCTGATTAAAATTTTATATTCTGCAACTTACTAGCAACAATATTATACGCATCCCTGCCTCCAGATCTCCCAAAGAAACATTCTCAGCATGAGAGATGAAACTTTGCTGTTAACCAATGTTTGATGGCAAACCTTCTGTGAATACACAAAACATCTGTGTGATCTTGTGGGAAGATTCCTCCATCTGTGACTTGTTATACGAGTGCTAGGGAGTTTACTGGAACACCCGTGGGGTGAGTGACTTGTCCATGGCTACACAGATTATGAACATCAAAGGTGACCCCAGCTCCAGCATGCTATTATCTCACACGTTTGGCTAATTGATCATATTCAAGAGGCTTCTCATCAGATTAGCAGAGAGGTGATGAATTTTTGAACTCCTAAAGACCATTTGCGAAGCTAAAAAAGGACCAGGCTCTACAATTACAGGCCCTGAAGTTGCTGTTTCAAAATCTCTGTGCCAAGAATCTGATTTAAATATTGGCATTTAAAAAATGATATTATACAAGCTATATAATGTTATTTTATATAATGAACCTATACCTTTAATATAGTTAAAAGGAGAGCTTCTTTGGGCAATTCTCCCCTGAACGCAAGAATAAAATAATTACACCATATTAGAAACACCAATGATAGAGCATATCCTCCTCCCAATGACTGAGTAGTGTACCTTCTAGTAAGTATCTAAAAGGTGTAAAACATTGCTGTAGATGAAGCTGACCAAGGCTCCACTTTGGTTCCATGAGTAGGAATCACTTCTAGATGACCATAAAGAGATCACAAGGTCATGGGTCAAGGTGAGCTCTTTTGGTAGACTGATACAGGTAAACAACTGTCTCTAATAATGGGTTGTTTCTTGATATGGAACTTGATGTTCAGAAACAAGTGACTTACCATAAGCATATAAACATTCTACCAGAAGTAACTACATTTTTCCAGGCAGATTATGTTGCTTCTAGGAGAAGACTGTTCAGGTATTCAATTGTGTTTGACTCTTTGTGACCCCATGGACCATATCACACCAGTGATATCCATGGATTTTTCATGGCAAAAATACTGAAGTGGTTTGCCATTTCTTTCTCCTGTGAATTAGGGAAGACACCATTGATCTCAAATAAGTGACTGTTTATTTCCCATCCTCCTTTTCATTCAATCTCTAGGCTGATTTCACTTTCGCATTTGCCTTGGCTCTTACAAAAAGGGAGGAGTTTCAGGAATTTCTCCAGGGAGAAATAATACAGAGTGGTACTGGTAGTACGATGAGGAACACCAAGCTCTCTTTTGCACAGTTAAAGGAGGGGAGGAGGGATGGGGTTCACTGACTCATTCAGTCAGGAAGCCAGTCATTGAGATGGGAAATATGCCTCTATCCTAATTATAGCTCTCCTCCCTCAACGTATCTTCTAAAGGTGGAGCTCTTTGGACATTTCGTTTGTTTGTTTTTTCAAATGACCTAGAATCAAATTTAATTTTACTTTTGGGCAAGCTATCTATGAGACATGGTGATATTTACCAAATATTTCACACTTGACTTTTTAGAACTACTATTGATTGTGTGGCTCTAAGTGATAAATTCTATAGGTACAGCTGGCTACTGTGGCAGGAAGGGAGATGACAGTTCCTGTTGGGTCAGGCTGTCCTTGAGCTAGAGGGAGATTGCCTAAAACAGTGTTTTGAGATTAGAAATGTGATTTTTAAAGAGAAATGTGATTTTAGAATTGGAGTCCAAGCACATGTACCCAAGCACCCCATCAAATCTAGGAAGAGGTTAAGGCTTCAACTTTAACTAAAACTTTATTACGGAACAACATGTTTTTTTGAACTACACTTCTCCATATATGTGAACTGGTGCATTCTTTTTTGGGGTTCCAGTCCCTGTTCTGTCATTGAGCAGTCTGACCTTAGCATTAGGTCACGTCACCTTTTTAGCCTTGCAAAATGAGAAGGTTGGATTAGAAAATCTCCAGGGCCATGCTAGATCTTACAATCTGTGTCAATGCCATATTTCCCATTCATCATTTTTAAGGAATGCTGGCATAAGAAATGACATGAAAGTGGAGCCTTGGTTAGCTTCTTTGGCAGATCTTTGCTCACAGGAGGTACTTAATATTTGGTGAATTGAATGAAGTCATTTGTAATCATTATGTTGTGTTCATGATTGGTTAATGGAAGATTTAAGATTGAAATCAGATTCAATTAGTTCAAACTCTACATGGAGATTCATATACATTTTCTACCCTAGCCCAATGATAATGATAATGGTTTTAAGGTTAGCAAAACACTATTCTTATTTGATCCTAACAACCCTAGGAGGCAGCTGCTGTTACTATCCCCATTATCAGAGGAGGAAGCTGAAACTACAAGGTTCTTGCACTCAGTTATTCCTGACTACATATACAGCACTATGCACCACTGTTCCTCTCAATATTTAAGAACCTATTCCTTTTACATTAATAGATTAGATGGCATTTGATTTATATAACCATTGGTGAAAGCCCAGCATACCCTTTTAAAAGAAACTATTCAATCTCATTCCTGCAGAACAGGCGATGAAAACCATCATATCCATCCTTTGGGGAAAGGAGTGGGAAACAGTGGTTATGTAATGTTTATATTGTTACATGTCACTTTACCTGTCAGTTTTGCTTAACTGTTTTTCATTGTTACAAGAGAGAATTCAGTGCGATTTGACATCTGGGAAAATGGATCTAAAAAAATAAAATGTGTCATTAAAATTTGGAGAAAAAAACAGGTTAGACAATCTCCAACTGTGCTTTCCTGTACCTAGTTGACTATGAGCAAATATTAACCACAAAATTGAATTTCTCCACATGTATGATGTTGGAATCATCCTTAACCCTTCCCTTTCCTTTGCCTCTTATTTGTAAGCAGTTACCAAGTCTTGACAATTCTTCCCCCATAATATAACTTGCCTCCATATTCCACTTGCAACTCACATAGCCACCATGCTAGTTCAGGATCTCATCACCTCCTACTTTGGCTATTACAGTAGCCTCCTAATTGTTATATCAGCCTTCAGTGTCTCCCTCTACACTCCATCCTTCACACAACTACAAAGATGCTATTCCTAAAGCACATCTTGTTCAAAAAGTTCCAATGATTCTTGCCTTTGTAAAAAAATACAAACTCCTCTAATTGGCTTTCAAAGACCTTCACATTTTGATTCCAACTCACCTTTTCAGGACTTTTGCACTCTACTCTATACTCTACCATCTAACAAAACTGGTTTGTTCGCTGTTCCTTGTATACAACACTTCCATCCATTTAAATTCTCATAGTTTTGCCTTCCCATAGACTTTCATTCATGCATTGAATGCACTTTCTTCCACTCTGCCTAAGAAAATTCTTATTTCTTCAAAGATCAGTTCAAGTGTTACTTTCTACAAGAAGCCTAGTCTGATTCCACCCCACCCCGGTTGCTAGTGTCTTCCCCCTAGAAATTGCTTTGCATATATTTTGTGTTTAATGTTCTATGCACATGTTTCTTATAATAAAGTTTAAGCCCTTTTAGGGCAGAGTTTAATCTTTTTCTGCAATCTTTATGTCCCTAAAACCAAAGACAGTGCTCAACATGCAATAATCTCTTAATAAATGCTTGTCATTTGTAGACCTTATTTTTCCATCCAGCCTTGACTTTGGAATGCAATACACACTTGGTGACTTTGAATAATCTCTAAATTAACTATATTAATACCAAATAAAATAAGTGGGCAGCATTCAGTGTAGTGGATTTAAAATCCTAACTCAACTTAGTTTAAACATACTTACCTGTGACCAGTGTCCTAAAGGTTTCTACCCAAATTATGGTATATCTGTTAACAATTATGGCTGTAAAGAACTGTTCAATTGAGGTGAAATATCATGCAAATAGGAAATATCAATTTAGCTTCTTTTAAAAGCTGCTAGAGCAAATATATGTGAATATGCAACATGAATATATTATACATTATATATATATGTTAACCTAGAGTACATTTGATTATAAACTTTAAAAGCTCATGTAGTTTTCCTCAAAGGAAAGAGGTGTTTAGGGCTACTCATGTAGGGTATTAGGAAGCATAATCTCATTTACAAAAGCATTGAATTAGAAATCCAGATTTAAGGATCCTTTTTTTATTCCTCTGCTTAGTTGTGTATTTAAAGGGCAGCATGGATAGATAACATTAGCCCACATAACAATAAAATTTCAATCCAAAACATAGTGGAAAAGATTGTGGAAGCTACCATCAAAAACCTAGGATCAAAGACCAGTTCTGCAACTTATTAGCTCTTTTATCTTTGACAAATCACTAACTGTTTCTGGTCCTTAATTTCCTCATTGGCCAACAATTGCCTCAAAATATTGTTGTAAAGAGAATACTTTACAAATGTAAGGAAGTCATGCTATGAACAACCCTTTCTCATATTTCTAGGGTGGTTTCTTTAAACAGGCTTTCCATGGGTTTACTTTTTATCTTTTAGTACTTTTACTTCAAGAACCTCTCATTCAAGTCCTTCTTTTATGGCACAAGGGTGAACCTAGGTTCATGAAGGCCTGTTAGCTATACCAGAAGAACACAAACTTTGGAAGGTCCTATAAAAACTTATCATTCTTGAGAACTTTTCCTTCAAGAACCCCTTATTCAAGTCTTCCTCCTGTTGTATAAAGGTAAGCCTGATTTCATCAAGGCTCAAAACCTATGTCAGAAGAACACAAACTGGAAATATCTACCCTGCTCGCATCAAAAGGAGCTGTTTATAGATTTAATTCTGGTTTGTCCCTAAAGTAGAAGATAAGTCATTATTTACTTACCATGCTTTTTTCTATTATAGTTACTTTCATGTGTGTATTTTTTTAATTTTCTTTACTGAAATATTCACGCAGTTATGCCAGGGTCAGTATCAAGGCCTTTGTCATCCCCTTGGCACCCTACCACAATATTTTTGGGACATAATTGCTTATTGAACTGAATTGAAATTTAAGTCAAATAAAATCAGTAAATCTCTGATCTTACTTACATCATCTTATATTTGCCTGCTTACTATTCTTTATATCTTTTTGATTTGCTTACACTAGGAGTTTTAATGATTTTTTAGAATAGTTTTTTGAATAATCTTTTTTTTAACATTTTTTTGTGGAAGTTGGAGAACGCCAGTTTAGAAAACTGTATCTTTTGGTGATGATGTTTCCCCCTTTTTCACCCATTTTTCATTGCATTGATAAAAATTATTTTTATCCTCTCTGCTTCTCCTTTTTGCTGCTATTTATTACAGAGGAAGTATCAGCAAGGATAGTCCAAGTAGTAACTGCAGAAGCTGTTGCAGTCCTGAAAGGCGAACAAGAGAAAGAAGGCCAGCCTAAAGACCAGCCTGCAGGACTCCCTATAGGTAAATACAGGAGCTTGCCAGGGTTGTCTGTATTTTCTGTCTCTGTTGCGTCCTCCAGCTGCATCACTTCTGCTTCATAGGGGTGGCTAATGTTGCTGTGGCATTCTAGGCCTTAGGTCATCTTTTATAAGAAGGAAGTTCTAAGTATCCTAAGGGCCCTTTGGGGTAGGCAGGTTTTGAGTTTCTACCCTAATTAGTTCCCTTAGTTCTTTTATCCACTTAGAACTAGATCAGTTAGAGAAAAGTCTAGTTTCATCAGGAAAAGCCATGTTATAACTGCACAGCTTTAAGCATAAAGAAACAATTCTTCTCCTTCCCCTTTTTTCTTACCTCCAATTGGTTATCGAGTGTTGGTTTCAGAGCTTCCATAAAATCTCTCCTCCATCTTTTTCTCTCTATTTCAACTGCTAAGATTCAGTATAGGCCCTTTCTGGACTATTTCAATAGCATTTTAACAGGGCTTAGTATTTTAGGGCTAAAAGTTGGAAGGACTTTCGAGGCCATCTGCTCTATTCCCTTCCTTATCTTATAAATGGGGCAACTAAGAGGTCCATTCTCCTCTGTTTCTAAACTATGCTTCCCCTTCCTCATGCAGAGATCCAGTCTTATCCCTTCTTTACTCATACATACAACAAACTCTTCAGTGGCTCCCTATTGCTTATGAAGTAAAATTAAAATTTCTTGGTTATCCAAGGCTCTCTACCCACTGGTAATACCCTGCCATTTCAGCCTTCCTGCTCCCCTCTATGCAAGTCAAACTAAACTATTCTTTGTTTCCTGAACGTACCCTTTTACCTTTTCCTTGAGTGTTATCCCAACCTAGAAAGTCCACTTTCAGGAGCACTTATGTAGCCCGGAAAAGGCCACTATCAGACTTCACAGAACACTTTGTCTTCTATTTTATGTATTATTTTGTATTATAATGTTCTGTGTTTGTACCTTATGCTCATACTAAGCCGAAAGAAGGTAGGAAATTCATTTTATCTAACTTTCAGTCTCCTCTTCCAATTAACGTTTTTCTTCACATGGTAAATATTCAAAAAAAATTTGTTAAATTGAATTAAACATACCATCACCTTGGCTTGTCATTTCCCATTGCCTAGGAAAATTATTGAAAATATAGTTACAATAACAATGACTTTCATATTTGTATAGTGCTTTCCAACGTGTTCTCCTTGCAGCAGCATTGTAAGGTAGCTGGTATATTATTATCCCCATTTTACAGATGAGAAACCTATGGATTAGAAAGATAAAAGAATTTGTTTAGAATCACAAACCTAGAAAGAAGTGAAGCCAGTTCACAGATTGCAGAATCACAGAATCTGAGGGCTGGAAAGCACCTTATTAGCCATTTGGCCTAACTCGTAAATGCAAGGAATCTTTAGTAGCTAAAACATCTAATTCTGGTGCCTAAATTTTCTTTTTGTTGTTCTTTACACCATACCAGTCATATCCCTGGTTATATTCTCTTAGAAAATCATATGCTAAAGTCATGACCATAACTATTTTGGAGCAGGCAGTAACTCTCCTTCCTCTTTCTATGTAAAGACTGATTTTCTGTTTCATACTTAAGAGCAACCTCAAATTGTATGCGTCTTTTAATTTTACAGCAGTGAACTACTTTCACTAGTACTATCAAAATCTTTATTTCTCTTCATTTAAAAAAAAACTCACTTTTTAATCTGAATATATATTCCTTACATCAAAAGTACTTTAGGGAATTGCAAGGGTGGGAGGTTGGGAAGCATGGATAACCATGACTGGAGGGTCCTGAAGACAGGTAAAACAGAAGAAAAAGGGAAAAAAAGAAAATCAGATTTGCATATAATACAAAGCACATACAGTAAATAAAGCAGTAGGGAGGTACACCTGACCCCTGCACATCTCTACTACAGTTATACGTTGCATCATAGGTTTGCATTTCCTCTTCCAGTTTTCATCTGTGCTGCTTCAATTCTTTACTTTCAATTTTATGATAGAAAGAAAATAATATACTCTAGTAAATTGTACATAAAATATGTTGAATTGTCCTCAAATAAGTAAGGCAAGATATTAAAGGCCCTCAAGTTTGTTGAGTGTGGGCACAAACACACACACACATACACACGACTTTAACTTAGACTTACTAACTTTGACTTACTGCACTTATTGTGCATAGAAAGTCTAATTCATGTTTTGATTTTTTTTGTATTTGATATTCATGAAAAGCCATGTATTTGCCAATAGGTCTAAAGGATTAAGTAAATATTTTTCAATATGAAATAGAAATTCATAATATATTTTAAATGGATAGATTCTACTGCTGATCTTGAGCAATAATGATTTTCTCTGCAAAGCCCTTGGTAAGGACCATAAAGAATATAAAGATGTTAAAGACCTTTTTTTAACTGAGTTAAATGAAATCCTTAGGACCTTCCAACATGATTCATAATTATCTACAGTATCAAGGTCAAAGGATAGACAGACATTTTCATTAACATATTTTCTTTCCTCTAAGGGCCCCTTTATCTGTACAAACTTGTTCATAATGTTAACATATACTAGCAGGATTTTGTGTTTTTATGTAAGTGGATAAAAACCCTTCCATATTTTAACAATTTAACAAAAATTTTTATTGTGTACTTTGAAAGAAATAACAGTCAGAAAAATAGTGAGGCAGAGAAATCATCTTTCCCTTTCAGATCAAATCCAAAGTCAATCCTAACGTGCAAGCTTGGATACAGTCTATAAGAACAAGGAGTAAATAATTTACAAATCTAGCAAGCATAAAAAGACAAGCTGAATAAATTGATGGTCATTATCCACAGATATTTGCTCATTTATTATGATGGTTTACATGCTTTCTAGAAAAGAATGCAGTGCTTTGCTTTTATGGATGTTTAAAAAGCATGCGTAGCATGATATCTTTGAGTCCATAAATTGAACTTTACTTTTGTATCTTTCCTTGAATTGACTAGAAAGCCCTCATTAAAATCAGTATGAGATACATAGCTTACGAATTGCTCAATCCCATTTCTTCGTTGTTCCATCTCTAGCAGTTGAAGAGTCTGCTAACCTGCCTCCCTCTCCACCTCCATCACCAGCCTCTGAACAGACTGGAACAGTGGAGGAAGGTAAGCACACATGAGACATTTGGGGACATAGTCCCCAGATAAGGGGGAACCAAGCTCCAATACATAGGGGTCAAACTGTCTAAGATATTGATTGATGAACTTGCTTTGACTCAACCTTAGCTTTTTTTTCCTCTTGTCTTAGCTTTAACAGGATATTTTATCCTTCAAGTCACTGAAATTGGTTTAAAATGCATACTGTATAAATGTTCATTTGAGTGAAATAAAATTGGGAATCAGAGTATGTGATGAGCAAAGAAAGAAAAAAACACCTCTTTGCCTTTAAGGAGCTAGAATAAACAGTAGTAACTGCGCTAATACTAGATTCTTCTGACAGCAAGGACAATCAGGATGTTTAATGGCTCCTAAATAGCACCAAGAATGACTTTAACATGTTTATAAGTCGATTAGGTAATGTCAGGAATCCAACTTAAGCCTATCAGAGAGACATATGCCACCTTGAGAAAATGTTAGCTAGGATTGAAAATGACAGATTTAGAGCCAAGGAACTGGGTTCCATCCCTAGCAGGACACCTTCCAGACCAGGGTTCTTGGAATCTGAAAAGTCCAGTTCACCAGCAACTCAATGAAGCATTAATATAATGCTATGTAAGTTTTCTTCTCCCCAGTGGTAAAATAGGGCAGTGTCTTGGTGTAAAATTTCTTCAACTCTCAAATAAAAAGCACTATTTAAGGGCAGGATGTTACCATTAACCCTTTATTGTTTGAAGTGTCCATTAAACTGCTTGCATTCATTTGGTGTTAAAGTAAAAGAGCAGAATTAAGTAACAGATTAAGTTACATCTCAATGATGAATACACACTAATACATTAGTGTGTTGCATATTCATGTGTATATGTATAAGACACACTAAATTCATGCTAATGCTTTAATTGATTTTTTACTTTACTCTCCACCTTTCCATTTCCTTCCTCCTCTTTGGTCGTTTTAATTGTTTCTTGCAGAGAGCTCTGATAATAACATTTATGTCTATTTATACATATATATGTATATAAAACCAAATACATCTAATTATGGTTTAAAAATACATATAGTATCATGGTTACAGCAACATCACGAGATTTGCTAGAATAATTTTAAATCAAATCTATTTTATACAAATTTTGTAAAATCATAGATTTAGAGCCTAGAAGGGACCTTAAAATATATCTAGCCCAATCTCATTTTACATGAGGAGACTAAAGCCTAAAAAGGTTGACTGATTTGTCTGAGGTTGCACCAATAGTAAAGGACAAGCCTAAAATTCAGTCATAGGTCAGGTCCTCTGACTCAAATACAGCACGATTTCCACTACCGCATACTGCATCTCTCTTTTTCCAATTCTTAGTGAGTTAGAGTGGTTTCTTCTCCTCTACAAAATCAAGCAGTGTGCTGCAGTGGACAAAAACGTGGTTTTAGAGTTAGGAATACATGGGTCTATGTCCTGTCTCTGATATGTGGTTGTGTGACCCCACGGAAATCACCTAACCTCTCAGTGCCCCAAAGAAGTCTTTAAGATTAAAAATTACAGACAGAACTGTTGGTATCTGCACTGGTATAGGGAGTTTCTTCACTGAAAATTCCCTAGACCAGCAAAATCTCAGACCAGATACAAAATAATCTACAAGCTTTTGAACTCTATGTCAAAAGAAAATGTTTCAGGAGCCCTTTACTTACAATACTACTTGCAATATGCTAAGTACTGAGGATATAAGACAATAATGAAACAGATCTTGCCCCCAAGGACTTTACATTCTTGTTGTGTACTCTAAAAACAATAAAAAGTAATTTTATAATAAAGTACATTCATCTCTAAGTGGCTAGTTAATCCTCTTAATTGACAGATATAGTCATTGAGCAGCTGACTGCCCTCCTGAGGACATAAGGTATCACAGATTTAACAGGTTCTGACTTTCACATTCTATCAGGAATGCATTCAGTGGCCAGGGGTCTTTTCATAATTTGGAATTGGGAAGGAATCCTTTTGGAATTGTACATAATTCTTTCTTCTACTTTATGGAGAAAACCTAACCCTGGAAATCAGAACAAATTTAGTTAAAATATGAAAAAAACATGGCTTGACTTGTCTTACCCTTTCATTGAAACATTTGATGATATGGTTGTCACTTTTCTAGAATAATTCCTGTCCTCTTACTTCCAGGAGTTGAGTTCAATACCTTTTGTTATGGTAGCTTATCAGAGGGGAGGGGAAGAGGAAATAAGGTCATTTTACTTTTCATAAAATTTAACTTGAAGATATAACTGGAAAGAACATTGGATTTAGAAAGAAAAAGTCTGTGCTTGCACTCCTGACCATTACTTACTAACTGGGTGTCTTGATTTGCATATTTTTGCACTTTTCTAAGCCTTAGCCTCCTTCCTTATAAAATGAGTGGATTGTAGGTGGTCATCAAGATCTGTTTGGGATCTAAGTCCTGTGAAACATCAAAATGATTTTACTGTCTATGATTTTAGGCCAACTTTTAATGTTTTGGGATTAAATTGTGATTTTCATTGTTAAAACACACACACACACACACACACACACACACACACATTGATGTCAAGAACCAATGCCTCTTTTAAAATGAGAGATGTTTCTGAGTTACAAGCACACAAAGAAGCAATTTTAAAAATCAACTCACATCCATTTTTTCTCCATAACATTTTACTTTGCCTAATTGAAATTGATTGACACTTAAAGTATAGAAATTATTTCACAAACCAGACGTTTAAAGCTAAGGGAAATCTATAGCCTTGGCAGAAGGTTTGGATAGCATTCACCCCTTCTGATTGCCACAGATATGTAACAGGTGTGTAGAGTTATGAGGTAAAAATTGGCTAGGGCCCACCTGATACGTTTATGTATTTAGATAGCTGTTGATGCCTGTGAAATAACCAGTTACTTTTTAAAATAAGCAGTTTTACTTTGTTAGATAACTAAAATAAATTAGTAACTTGTTACTAGTCAGTCTTTTTCAAAAATAGCTGCTGATTGGACTTACTGGAGTGTTTCCATTTGTCCTTTTCATTGATTTGTATAGGAAAAGTCAGCCTGAACTACAGTGGAGTTTTTGAATTAGTGAGTGGCAGGATAGAAAAAAAAAAAAAAAGGTGTGACTTCTTTTTCTTGAAGATGGGTTAGTAATCATATCCAAGCTGTCTTAATGGTGATTCTAACCCAAGTGACAAAGTGACCAAGACCTAGTCCAATATTCTAAGCAGAGATGAGGATCCCCTTACTTCTGAAATTAGCTAATAGTCATCATGAGTTAAAGGGTCTGTGACTTTGTACTAATTGTGGTGGGTTGATTTTTTTGTTTTGTTTTTGATGATCTTTCCCCCAGAGGTTCCATATAAAGAACCATTAAAAATAATAATTTGAGGTTGTTAATTGATATGATTTACTAATACATTATCATGATTAATCTTATGTTTCTCTGTACTTATTCTCTGGACAACTTGCAAAGATTTATGACTTAGTCATCAAATAAATAAATAAACAATATACCCAGAAGTCTGGGTTTATTAAGGAAGCTTCGCAAGCTTATGATTAGTGTAGCCCTACTGGACTAAGCTACCTATTTTTCAAATGACCTAGCTTTCTTCTTGCCTCTGATCCCATGACTGTCCTGGATCTTTGGCCTGCATTCTTGAATAAGGTGAAAAGCCAGTTCAGGGACCACTGTGCAGCCAACGTCAGAATTACGGTTTTAAGATGTTGAGACTATTATTGTTCCAGTGTTCTTGTAGAAGGAATGCATCATTCCTATCATGAAGACAGTTTTCCTTCTCAAGTCAGGCTGTGGTGGCAAACAGATAATGTACCAACTGAAAAGTTCACAGGTTTTTCAAGATTGAGAAGACTGAGTAGTACTCGTACCAGAGGCTGTTAACCTTGAGCTCTGTACTTTGTAACCGTGCCCTGGGTCTTTGTGGGAAGTAAATCCCTGTGGATTCGCTGAAAATACCAGAAAATGGACTCTTGGAAGAGCATCAGACCATTTTAACTGAAAAAACTGATTCAAGGGCCAATCAGGAAATTGATAATTAAGTGCCTATTATATGCCATGCACTTTGCTAGATGCTAGAGATGAAAAACCAATGAATAAAACAGTCCCTACTAGCAAAGAATCCACGCCCTAATAGAAGAAGCAACAAGGGCATATATAAGGATCTACAAAATAAATTTAGTGGAAATAAATAAGAATACAGTAGTTAACTATAAAGTAATTTGAGAGGCAGAACCCTAACAAGACAGACCCTCTGGTGTGGTAGAGGACACTGAATGCTTTGTAAAATAGTAACACATACTAAAAAGAATATTTTCAAAGTATAATTTCAGAGCATAACCAAAATCTCATGTTAAAGAGAATTTCAGAGACCTGAGTCCATTAGTTAAAACACTTGAGTACCAATTTTGAAATTCCCCTTATGTAAAAATTGACTATTCAAATACAAAGTTGATTGTGTTATAGATCATTATAACCCTGCTCAGTAGTCCATGAGTCAGGTTACCCTGTAGTCAAATTCTGACATAACATGTGGTGGGTCTCTAGAACTAACATTGATGTTATGCAAAGGTTCCACCATCCCCAAATCCAAAGTATTTGTATGTGGGACTTGGCAAATGCAGAAAAAGGAAGGTAACTAAGCATTTGCTAGGGAATACTGAGGTCCCCTTCTAATAGTGGTCTTAAGATCACACTGTACTGGATGGAATCTATTGGGACTGGTGAAACTCACCTCCAAAGTTCCACCACTTTATAACAAATAGTATCCCTCTGGGGTTCCAGTGTCTTTAGATTTGAGGTCATTGATGGAATATAATTAACCCTATCCTCCTAAACACATATTGAGCCTGGTTAGATAGGCATACTTGAGGCTTTGGGGACTTCAAAGGAGACTTGAAACATAAATAATCAATAATACCAGGCAGGAGTCCATTGGATTCTTCCAGGCATTCTTTTTGATGTTGCCAGACTTCAAGGCAACCAAGAACTGAGAAGGAGCAACTTTTTAAAGAGAATTTTTTTCTAAAAAATTTTTCTTTAGCTTTTCATTTTGGGGAGAAGGAAAGGGTTTTGAAAATATGAAACAATGTTTCTTTGAAAAGTTGCAGATCTAAGGCAAGGTTCTGGATTGCTTCCAAGTTGTGACAACTTCATAAAAGGGCGGCAGGAACAGGAAGAACAACAAGTCAGATGAGTCATTGCATTGAGGACGCCATTTTGGAAGCTTTAAGTGTTTTTAGTTTCCACTTCATTTTCCAGGAAATCAGTGTTGAAAGCAAATCACAGAATACTTATTTTTGAATCCATAACCTCTGTTGAGCTTGCTTATCATAATGGAAAATGTTTGAAAAGGGTGAAATGATTAATAGCCCCATTAGTCACTGCAAAATATTGGTGGCTGTGCAATGCGTCAAGACCAGTGTCCACAATTCAGCCAAGTGTTAGAGACTTTCTACAATTCAATTTCTCTCAGCTGAGAAGTTATTTAAAACAGTGAAGGCAAAAGCCTAAAATTAAAATGTTTAATATATAATACATATTTTAATATAAAATTATAATAATATGATAAATTGTAATATAAATGTATGTATGTAATCAAATGTTTCATTTTAGGTTTTTGCCTTCACTATATTAGAGTAAGAAAGGGGGGAAATAAAGACTTAAATAAACCTTTAGCCATAAGCATTGTACAAATATCAGTTATTATTAAGATTATTGTTATTATTAACTGCTCAAAGAAAGTTCTAACCATCTATCCTGAAACAAAATCCTTGAAATCATCCATTAATAAAGTACTTTAAGAGTTAGCAAATGCAATGGAAAATTTTTCTCACCATTATGGTAATTTTCTGCTTATCTCTCATTTCCATTTCTTGGCTGTGGAAAATAAATTATCACTCTGACACTGAATATATTATAGAAAAAATTATGTGATTCTTAGTTCTGAATTTCTAATCAAAATTGAATTTATAGACATACCCTTTAGCTTTTTTTCTAAGTTTATACCAATAGGTATGAAATTTATATTTTTGATCCCAATAAGAAAGGCTATATTGACAAGTTCAGCCAGTAACTTGCACAAAGGAATGTATGAGCCAGTTGTAATATTGTTTTGTAGGGGAAAAAAATATTGAATTCTTAGTCACAGGACCTTAGTTCAAACTGTGACTCCATTTTTGACTTCCTGAGTGACACTGGCAAACTCATTTAACTTCTCCAGATTTCAGTTCCTTCAACTGCAAAATGAAAGATCTAGACAAGATATTTTTAAGGTTCCTTCAAGAGCAAACAAAAGAAAACAAAATCTGTGATGCCTGCTACCATATCATACTATCACTACTATGGGGTATTACTCATTTTCATATTCTCCCTGGAAATTTTAGTATTTAAAAAATTTGAATGTTTCTCAGTTGCTAATTATACTTACATTCAGAAATGTTCTCAGGTTGATAAATTTAGATATTGCTACATATGGATTAGAAAGTCTATGGAGGGAGGTGATATTTAAGGCTAAGAGTATACCTAACATACCTAATTACATCAAACCAGAAGCAGCCTTGTCTTTGTGAATGAATGATTCCAGATAAGAATGAATAGATAAGTCAGTAAATGTAAAGAAAAGATTTCATTAAAGCACACAGACACAGACACATGCACTCGCATACTCACATAGTAGTTGCAATAATTGATCACTTCCTTGCCCTTCTTGAAATTAAGGTTACCTGCAGTTTGAGTACATCATGATTCCTTTTGGGACAAATGGAGAAGAATATAATAAATGATTTGATAGAAATTTGGGGATCATTCTAAATTATGTAATCATTTATCAGATACAGAAATAAATATGGTTTAAAGCTACTACTTTAAAATGTCTGTTAATCTTGATATTAAAAGAGAAGTTTTTAATAAGGGGTTTTGACCAGAAGATGTCTAAGGTAACTTATAGTTCTAAAGTTTTATTAATCTACATTCTTGAGGCAACCAAAAGTAATATCTCTTAATAGGCTATAAAAAGAAATATAGAACTGAATTTTCACCATCCTTCTTATCTTAAAAGCAAAACAAAACCAAGGCCATTTCCAGCAATATGCCTGTCTTTGTAAAATTTCACTTTGGATTCACTCAACTTTTGAGGGAGGCTGAAGAGTTCTTTAAAGGAAAATGTAAATTCTATTCAATGGATAACTTTCTATCTCTCTCTGGTTACAGTGGCCCCACAAAGTCAACTTTCCAGGTGTCACTAAATTCAAGACACTGTAGTATTCCAAGGGATTTCATTCCTTCCTTCATCTACTTTATCTAATAGATTCTGAAAGTATAGCATCTGGCTGATTTCTGTTATGAATAGCTTAGCAGAGGTGAAAGCAGGTGTGGTTTATTTTGCAACTTTTGTAGCAGAAGAATGCAAAACTCCCAAAGGTAAACCATCATCTGAGGAGGACAAAAAAGGATGGCTTGTGCTGGTGGTATTTGACTGGACACCAATGACTTTGTAATCCTATGAGCCAATTATAAGAAGATTAAAAGCACAGGGTTGGAGGACTGCTGCTTCCACCAGGATTTACAGAAAATCAGGATAGAAAAGAAAAAATAAAAAAAAATCTTTCAAATTTAGATTATCATCAAATTATTTTAATTGTACTTATGTGGTTTCACATTTAGCCAATTTGAAGGGGGAAAGCTGATTTCATTGTACCCTTATTTGCTGAACCTCATACAACACTGAGATGTCAGCCTATTTGGACAGGAATGAAAGGTGCTTCCAGAGAAATTCAACGGGCCACAGGCAGCAGACTGTAGGGACAATGGAAGCTAGAAAACATAGGTAACGTCAGTATTATAATGAAGTAAAATAATATGCGTAGTAAAGCTTTAACCAGAAGCCAACTAACTAGAATGCCTGAATGATTTTTTTTTCCTGAATACTACTCTTAGGAGAAAGAAACAAATCCCAAGAAAGCAAGCTTATATAAGAGAGGTGTTCAGAAATACTAGTTCCCAGAGATTAGTGCAGATTCTACCTCATCTCTCCTACTGTCTGCATCTAATAGTCCTGTATAGTGAGGGGGATGAATGTCCGAACTAGTGACCTCAAGGCACTATACCAACCTCAGTTATCCAAGATAAATTTCATCATGTCCTCTGAGGCCGCCTTATTGAGGCAGAAATGGAGACTTACAATGAGTTTTGAATATTTAATTTTCAGCAAGCTTTGCTACAAAAAGGAATTTCTGGCTAAACTTCTGTTAATCCAAAAATTAAAATAAGCAGCATGCCTCATTCCCTGAGCATTGCTGTTAATTTCAGTATTTTATAGTATTCCAAATATGAAAAAGTTTTGCCCTTACTTTGTCACCTATTTTTAACAACTTTCTTTTTTGTAGCTGATGAAATTTACACGTTTGTAAATGTGAGAAGATTGAAAATTGGTTTCTCCCTAAGGAAATGATGGATTAATTTTTCTAGTGCTGTGTTTCCATTCCAATGTTTCTATGGTTGTTTGAGCTTATTTGAAGAGATGATAGAGAAGACTTCTGAAATGCACTAAGGCTGCACACTGCCTGTGACTCATGTAGATCAATCACTGGCAATAAAATTGTCAAAAGGAATAAGTTGAATTCACTGGATACTGAAGCATGAAACATTCATCTCTTCATATTCTTCATTGGCTTTGGCCCAGCTGATTTCCATCCCTTCATCCCCCACAATGACTTCCATGGATCTCTGTCCCAGTGCATGCCTCCATCCTGTCCCGTCTTATCTTGTGTCTGTCTGTCTTGTCTAGTTCTCCCTGCAGTTTCTTCCGTGTGTCTGTTTGTAGATAAAGGGGCTGAGGATAAAGTGGGACCTCTGCCTGCCACCAGCGGGGACAGGCGTAAGCTCCTCGCCCCCTCCATTTCAGTGTCTGTGCCCGATGATGACCCTTACAATTCAGATGAGGAGTACTATGAGCACCCCTTGTTCAGCTCAGAGTGGACTGACTCTAGTATGCTCCCCAGTGCCACCACGCAGATGGCAGAGGCCCTGTTGAGCCATGACAAAGGTGAACCAAGCATGGTCCCTTTTTGCTCCTCCTCCCCACCCTGAAACCTTGACCACATTCATCATGTTACATGTGCCTTCATGTTGGGGAGGGAAGAGAGGCAATCTGTTTTTTCCACATGGAAATGAAGTCCTTATGTACATCATCAGATCCACTGCTTTCGTAGAGGTATAATGAATGTGTTTAAAACGAAGACTTCATCCCGAAACAACAGAAAAGAAGAAGGTGAGAGCTTGATTCTGGGATAAAGCCTTCCCACCACCTATTAATAGACAAACCAGGGAGTACACAAATTTCTCTTCTCCTCGTATAAGCTAACAAAGGTATATATGTCTCTTGTATTCTTTTGCCCAGGAACACAGTGTCATTGGAACATAACCCAAAAATAATGAGTTCTGCTTTTAGCTATGTGCTAAGTTCACAATGCATAAGTGTATAATTTCGGAAAAGATCACTTCACTAGTCTGTTGGGTCAGACTTTAATGACTTTAATTCTTTCCTAGGTACCATCTACCTATGTTCAAAAACTGGGAAGGAAGTCACTTAGTGGCTCTGTTGAAGTAGCTACGTGGCATAGTGGCTAGAGCATTGGGTTCAAGAGTCAAAAAGTCATGAGTTCAAACCCTGCCTTAGACATCTACCAGTTGTGTGACCCTGGGCAAGTTCCCTCAGATCTAAAATGGGGATAAAAATATACCTATCTGGAAAGGTTACTGTGAGAGTCAAATATTTTGCATATAAATAATTTGCAAATTGGGTCAATGTCAATTGTTTTACAGAATCTAAATTGCTATATATTGGTTAGCTATGATTATTATTGTTATTTATTTTTAATTGGTCTTGTTGAGAAGGAATGAAATGACAATTTAATCAACACTATAAAGGAAAATCAACTATTCTTCTTACACCCAAGTATGTGACTACAATGTTAACAAATGCAGTTGTAGGCAATCCCACTGTTTGAATAATACTTGAGTGTCCTATATATACAACCTAATATCCTGTATCCTACAGTCTGGTGTCCATACCCTACAGGGGATATGACAAGCTTTCTTGAAATTAAAATACACTAGTACATTGCCAATCCTAATCTGATAAAGTAAAGGAGTATGTATTTATAAGAAAAAAATCAATCTTCCAATGTTATCCAAAAGATAAAACAGTAAAAGCAAGAAAAGTACAAGTGACTTGAGTGAAAGATGGTTGGGATGGAACAAATAAGTGTGATTTATGAAAAATGAGAACCAAAGAAATCTGAATGGATTTTGAAAAACTTTAATTGCTTGTCACATTGAATCTCATCTGGTAAAAATTCTTTTAACTGGATCATAGAAATCAATTACTTTATACCACCATGAAAGGCAATTTAAATGAACTTAGTAAAGTAGACTCAGAAAGACAAAAATACCACTTACAGAAATAAACTCCCAAAGTAAAAGTGTCAGTTTGATTAAATATTAGCATAGTAAATGACGGGGTGCTCAGGCCCCAATCCTAAAATCAAGTCTCTTGAAGACTCCCAATTTCTCAGTAGGCCCCTGTCCTCTGAGAAAATTTTCCCTTATTGAAGAACACATGCGCTTATCAAAATAGACACAGAGATTCTGGCCCAAGGGTTTTTGTCCCTGGAAAATCCCAAGTACTATCCCTCATGCCAGATCCCCAAGACCCATGCCTCTTGAAACAAAACAAAAACCTGTCTTTTCTCCCTCAATGTCTGGTATCAACAAAGTTATCTCTGCAGACTCCCTGCATTTTCCCATTCATAGATTAGGCACCTGTTCCCAAAGACACCTGGACCTCTGATATATCGCTTGAAGTCCTTAGATTAACCTAATTAACATCCATGGCATTTCTTTCCCTTGTACTTTTTCCATATAAGCCTCAGCACCATCCCCACCATCTTGAAGTTTCCCTAAGAACCCTTGCCTACATCTGTTGATGTCATAATGAACTTTTTGCCACTTGACTAAGAGAAAGTTTGAGTGTGTAGACCTGTTCCAGGCATCTCTGCTTTGGCATTCTCAGGGTCCCAGCACCCCTAAACCTCTTCCTTTTGGTAATCCTATGGGAAATCAAACCCAGGATCTTAGCATTATCAACACCACACTCCCTGTTTTATAGGTCCCCTAAGAACTCAATAAACTTTTTGTCACTTGACTAAGAGCAGGCTTGAGTGTATGAATTCATTCTAGGCAACTCAGCCTTGGCCTACCGTAGAGCATGGAAAGAATAGCTGTGTAAGATTTTGCCCTAGAAGTAGGTGTTTGAAAATTAGACCTGTGACTTTATTCATATATAGAATTCTCAGATGAGGAGATTCTCTCTCTGTACAAGAATAAGTTGGCACCTTCACTATCATGTATTGTCATAGAGAATTGTCTAGAGCACTGATAAACTCCTTGCCTAAGGTCACCCAGTCAGTATGTCAGTCAGGTCTTGAACTCAGTTATTCCAAGCTTCAAGTCTAGCTCCCTATTTATTATCCTATGCTGATTCTTGTACAATAGAAATATTGAATAAATTCTATTAAGTATTGGTAAATTTTACAGTAAATCAACCAAGGCACTTGATCTGTCTTTTTTCCCTCCAAGAAAAATTGTTCTTTAACAGTTTATTTTGTTAGGACTCTCCCAAATTGTGATCAATTCTTATGTAGAGACTTCCTACATTGGAAAAAACAGCACCTAACTAACAATTGCAGCGCTTTTCTGAGTACATCAGTACCACTACATTTCACAATCATCTGTTAACAAATGGCACCATCTCTTATTTCCAGCAAATATTCAACATATTTTCAACCTATAGCCATTTCTGCTAAGGGAAAATAGAGCAATAAAACTCTTTCAGCTCTCAATATTCAAAATAAATGGCATTTCAGGAGATTGAAATGCATCATCATTAAAGCGGTTGTGCATTGTAATATAGCAACCAGTAAACAATATACTTTCATCATAAGATTAATTTGTTCATCCGAATGGTAGAAGAAAGTCTACTTGAGGTTGCCATTATATCGTGGAGATGGAGCTGAAAGTGTTCTTTTATAAGAGCTCTGTTAAATGTTGTACTGTGTATTGTCTGTAGTCCTGATGTCAACATCTTTTTCATCCCTAAGAAGAAGAAACAATAGAGTGTCCAATGGCTGAGGAAGCGAAAGCTGCTGCTCTTCCTGAAAAAGAATGGGGCAAAGAGTGTGGGCCCGCTAAATCCTCAGACCAACCAAAGGGCCTCAGTGAGGTCCAAGTGGATTCTAGTTCGAAAGCCAATATAGTTCCTGAAGAAAGTGTTTCCACTGAGGAACCACTTGAGAAAAGTGTAAAAGTGGTCCAGGAAGTGTCTTTGGATATAAAAACACCTTTCTCTGCTGGGGAAGGTGTGTCTATTTTGGGATTTGCATGTGTTTGCTTATGAATAGGCTATTTTATAGCTTTACCAACTTGGCACTTTTTCAAAGCTGTTCCATCTCTTAATGTTCTCATTCTTATAGTTCTCCCGTTGTTATGCTTAAAGAATACATAGCTTGTATTTGCATTGGTGCCCCATGACCGCATGGTTTCCTGCTGTCGCACCAGATTCCTGATTTTACTTTGCTACGATACAATATGCTTTGCAGCTAAGCTGATAATGTTACCTGAGTGCTTTTCCCTTCCCCATCTCAGATGTTTGCCAGTCACATTGCTAATATGTGTACACTTTTATTTTATTTTTTAATTTTTGGTGCAGAGATTCATCTGCTTTTTTTTTTTTTCCCCAAAAACTAGATCTATTGACTTGGACATTGATACCAAAGGCTTAAACTGTAGACGTGTTTTTGTTTGCAGTGCAGCGTGCTGTATTTTTATGCTTTAGTGCATTCTGGTTTAGTTTTCCTTGAGCTACTGCTGATGCTTCTCATGTCATACCCTTTCCATTTATCGCAGCCTGTCCCTTTGGTCATTTCCAAATTTCTTAAGTTTTCATCCATCTGACCTTTATTAGAAGTTCATAAAGTATTTCTTTTCTATTGTTACAACAGAATACACAAGTGCTTAAGGTAACGATGTTCCAAAACACTGGTTTTTTGAGAGATGGTTGAGTTTTATTCTTCTCTAAACTTTACAAAGTACAAGGTATCCCAAAAGTCTTACTGTAGTCTTAAGCTTTAATAGTTACTAGCTAAGTTATTGGTAGCTAATAGTTATCAAAGTTTAAACTTCAGTAAAAACCCTTGGACCATCCTGTAATTTCATTTGGTCCAACTGGCACATAGACCTTAAGCCACAAGTGGAACAAGGCATGATGGTACACAGCTATACCCAGTCCCTACTGCCAGATAGGTTGAGGGTGGTGGATCACCTGAGTTCAGGTACCCTGAACTCAAGTAGAGGTAAAGCTAATCCAATGTCTATGCTAAATCCAGCACCAATTTGGTGAGCTCTTGAGAACTGAGCCATGTAGGTTACCTAATCAAGGGGTGAATCAGTCCAGGTCAGAAAAACAGAACAGGTTATCCTGATCCATACTGGGATCAGGCCTATGAGTGACTACTGTATTTCCAGCCTATGTGAGATAAGGAGAACCAATCTCAAAAAAAAAAAAAATCGAAACAAAAAAACTACAAGTATTATCACTAGTTATTTCAGTCTCAAGAAAACTATTATAATAAATTTAGCGTTTTTGAGGCTGTTTATATGCAATATTTCCTCAGTCTTCACATCATGTGAGTTATCCAAAACCTAAGGAAAGAGAGATTTTAGAATTAATTTTTATTTTTATTTTCTTGGTTTAATCACACAGCTCTTCAATCTTTATTACTTGTTGAAAAAGTTTTTATTGAGAGACTGTGATACAAAATATTTAAAAATATTCAAAAGATGTTGAAAAGAATTAAGATTTTAGCAGATGACTAAATTATTCCCATACTTCATGCCTCTTTCTCATGAGATAGTTTATGAATGATTGATTAACAGCAATATCAGCTATCTCCTTATAAATATGAAATATACAATTATATTTGAAGGTTCATATCAATGATATATTGCTTAGCTTTTAAAAACTGGTCCCAGTGTCTATGAGAAACTCTTTATTCTTGAAATAGTCACAACCCTATCTTTTATGGAACTAGTCAGTCTTCCGGCAATAACCTGTTATTTTATTTATTGAGAAAACTAGTGCAAAAGATTAGTGGAAATCAATACTTTTCTCTGCTCAGCCCTGAAAGTTACCTCATGCCTTCTGACTTGCTAAGTAAAATTTTTTTAAAATGTGCATCTGAAAATAAATGCACATTTTACTGACCTAAAGCATATTTCTCATATAGATTTGAGGGGTGAGAAGCTCCACAAAGACACTTCATTGTAGGTAGAGCCCACACCAGCAATAGCAAACATGCACCTTAGTCTTATCATTTTCATACTGATTTTTAAATAATGTGCCTGCATGTTTTCATGCATTTTTTCTTTTTACCCCCCCATCCATTAATCATGTCAAAGAATGATTATAAGCTGTTTGCCTAAATGCATTGTGTATGACTTGTTTAAAAAGCAACCCAATTACTTCAGATTTACTTTCAGCCTCGAAGATGGAGTTCCCTGAACAGGGCGCTGGCCCTCTCACAGTTGAACCATTAGACAAGAAGGAAAAGGAAACTGAGAAAGGAAGTAAGCCTGCTGAACTGCCTAAACATGATGCCTTAGTCACCCAGCCAGCACAACCTGAGACTGCAGATCAAAAGGACGTACATGGCAAACAAGATGGGAAAGCACCTCTTACCCCATTTGAACAGACTTTTGGGGAAGAGCTAGAGTACATGCAGCAGAAAAGTGAACCAATCCCTTCAGAACCTGATGTGGGTTTTCCTACAGAGACTGTATTTCAGAAAGAGCAAAAAGACTTGTCCATTGAAGTACCCAAGGAGGAATGGAGTACGTATAGTCAATTATCTCCTGGCCCTCTCACATCCATGAAGGAAAGGTACGAAGTTGAAGAAATCCCAAAATGGGCCGAGAAACACTTAGACTCTCCAAAGCCATCTCCTTTTGGAAGTGTGAGCTTTCCTTTACCTTCTGAACCGAAGGCAGATTTCTCAGATGCCACTAAAGATAAACTTGTTTCTGAAACACCAGAGACACCGAAGCCAGAAGATAAAAAGCCCAAAGTAGAGTCCAGTGGCCCACAGATTGCCAAAGAGATTCCAAAGGATGAACAAAATCTTATGGAAAAAACCTTAAAAGCAGAGGAAACAACAACTTCAACAGAAATTAAACTATCCATAGAAGCTGACAAACCAACTGTAGCAGAAAGTCCTATTAAGAAAATTTCCAGTGTTGGGGAAGAAAAAGATGTAATAAAGCAAGAAAGTGAGGACAAAAAAGAACCTTGTACATCCAATGGACAGAAGTCTACTTTATTTGACAGTGAACTTCATCCAAAATCAGAAGAGAAAACTGTCGTTCCTGAAAAGAAAACTGTGCCAAAAGAAGGTGAACCCCAGAAGATATTAGATGAAGAGATGGGCATCGTCAGTGTCTCAACAGAGAAAGCATTGCAAAAGGAAGAAAAGAAAGACCAAAAAAGTCCGATTGATGATTTAAGACATGATTCATTCCCTGAAGGCCTAGAACAAGCGCTCTCAGGTGCAGCCACAACTTCAAAAATGCTGGATAAAGCTCCTGATGAACTAGGTCTCCTCAGTGAAAAGAGCGCAACCAAGGAACTGTTCCGAGAGGAAGTGGTTGACAAAGACATTGAGGCCCATCGGACAGGGGTTGCAGCCTCTCTTGATTATGAGAGGCAGCTGGATGAAGACAAATCTGGAATGTCAAAGTACTTTGAAACCTCCACCTTGAAAGAAGAGACCACAAAGAGCATCCAGTCTGGCAGTGATTACTATGAATTGAGTGATACAAAAGAAAGTGTCTATGAATCCTATGATACAGTTTCACCCATACATAAAAGTTCTGAGAAGGAATTTTACCCAGGAAAGGAGCAGAAACCTGCTCCCATTGTAGAGGGGGGATACAGCACCCTTGCCCAGAGCTATCCAGCTGACCTACCCGAAGAACCTAGCTCTCCCCAAGAAAGGATGTTCACCATTGATCCAAAAGTTTATGGAGAAAAAAGAGATCTCCACAGTAAAAATAAGGATGATTTGACACTCAGCCGGAGTTTAGGACTTGGAGGTAGATCTGCCATAGAACAAAGAAGCATGTCAATCAATTTACCCATGTCTTGTCTGGATTCCATAGCACTCGGGTTTAACTTTGGTCGAGGACATGATCTTTCTCCACTGGCTTCTGATATTCTAACAAATACTAGTGGAAGCATGGATGAAGGGGATGATTACCTTCCAGCCACAACTCCTGCTCTAGAGAAAGCTCCTTGTTTTCCGATAGAAAGCAAAGAAGAAGAAGAACAATTGGAGGAGGAGAAAGTGACCGGAGCAGAAAATATCCAGGTAGAATCATTGTGTGAGTCACCTTTCCTGGCCAAAGATTATTATAAAAATGGGTCTGTGATGGCCCCTGACTTGCCCGAAATGTTGGACCTAGCAGGCACAAGGTCCAGGCTAGCCTCTGTGAGTGCAGATGCTGAAGTGACAAGAAGGAAGTCAGTACCGTCAGAGACACTGCTTGAAGAGAGCAGCACCGGCTTGGCCACTCTAACTGATGAAAACCATGTTGCCACCAAAGCAGACAGTCAACTTGAGGATCTAGGCTACTGTGTTTTCAATAAATATACAGTTCCTCTACCATCACCTGTCCAGGACAGTGAGAATTTATCAGGTGAAAGTGGCTCCTTCTATGATGGTTCTGATGACAAGATCCGAAGAGATTTGGCCACAGATCTCTCATTGATTGAAGTGAAATTGGCAGCAGCTGGGAGAGTCAAAGAAGAGTTTAGTAGTGAGGGAGAGCCATCCCAGCCCATTTCTGGTGATAAGTCAGGTCTTGGCAGGGAGTTTGATCATGAAAGGAAGAGTAATGATAAACTGGATACTGTGTTAGAAAAGAGTGAAGAACACATTGAATCCAAAGGAATGCTGCCTCTGGAAGAAAAAGAACCCCCCAAAAAAGTAGCAGAGGGAGTGGATAAAGTTGAAGCATTTGGAACAGGAATGACCTTTGAACAAGTATTTGGAAAAGAGCCCATCAAACCAAAAGAAACTTCTATTTTCATAAGTGAAAAGGCAGAAAAGAGTCTTAGTTCAGTGCCAGAGGTGACTGAGGCAGAACCATCCCCAAAAGTGGACCATGGATTGGATGCTGCTGCCCAGAAAGTTGAGCAGAGTCAACTGGATACAAAGATCAGTGACTTTGAGCAGGCTGCTTCAGGACTGGGAGTAGATACCGAAAAAGAAACAGAACCTCATGCCCAGGCTGCTCAACAGGACAGAACCCACTTAGCCAAACCCCCTGAGGCAGACACATTTCCCAGTATTGAGCCCAGCCACCTGAAAGAGAGCAGCAAGGTTTCTGAGACAGAAGTCAAAGAAAAAGTGGCCAAGCCTGACCTGGTGCACCAGGAAGCAGTAGATAAAGAGGAGTCCTATGAGTCAAGTGGGGAACATGATCACACTCCTGAGAGTCTGGCTATGGAGTCCTTGAAACCTGATGAGGGCAAGAAAGAAGTGACCCCAGAAGTAACTGTACTGCAGGAAGACATTGCCATCAAATTGCCAGCCGAAGAGCCTCCAGCAGTAGATGATTCAAAGAGTTATGAAGTAAAGACTGAGGGGGCTGACATCCAGGCAGAGCAAGTTCAGGAGCCCAAAGAAGAAGTCAAGGAAACTCCAGACATCTCCATCACTCCTTCAGAAGTCATCGAACCATTGCTGCAGGGGATTGTATCTGAACCAGAGGAGGCTCAGAGGGAAGGAGAAGAAGAAATAGAAGCCCGGGGAGAAGCTGATAAACTGCTTTTCCGCTCAGAAACTCTCCAGATAACAGACTTGAGTGTTCCAGCTGTCAAAGAGGAATTGGTGGAGTTGGGTGCAGCCGAGATGCCTGAGTACAAGGGAGTAATTGAGTCAGTGGTGACCATTGAGGATGATTTCATTACTGTAGTGCAAACCACAACAGATGAAGGGGAAACTGGTTCCCACAGTGTACGTTTTGCTGCCCTAGAACAACCCGAGATGGAAAGGAGGTCCTCCCCTCCTGAAGAAGAAGAAGAAGAACCACAAATAGAAGAAGCTGCAGAAGCACTTGTAGAACCCAAGGAAGGCTCCCCTGAAGCCCCTGCCTCCCCAGAAAAGGGAGAAGTTGGCTTCTCTGAGTACAAGACAGAAACATACGACGATTACAAAGACGAAACAACCATCGATGACTCGATCATGGATGCTGACAGCCTCTGGGTGGATACTCAAGGTGTGCATTATCCTTTTTTTTTAAAATTTCTTGCTACCTAATAAAACTTAATAACATAATGGACAAAAATTATAAATGTCCAGTGCCCAAAATAGTTATAAATACCCTCACATTTTACAGTATCCCTATATTTCTTTTTTTTAAACCACAAGGACTTTTGATGTCCCTTACTAATTTCTGATGTTCCTGTTGTTTTGTTGTTTTAATTTCCTTTGATCCCACAGATGATGATAGAAGCATCATGACAGAGCAGTTAGAGACTGTTCCTAAAGAAGAGAAAGCAGAGAAGGAAGTTCGGAGACCATCTCTCGATAAACATAGGAAGGAAAAGCCCTTTAAAACTGGGAGAGGCAGAATTTCCACTCCTGAAAGAAAAATAGCTAAAAAGGAACCTAGCACAGTCTCCAGAGATGAAGTGAGAAGGAAAAAAGGTTCATTTCACAATCATTATTTTTTATTTTATTTTTTATGTATGCCAAGTACTTCCTGGTTGCTGTTTTGTGGCCAGTTCGGTAGTAACTTTAATAATTGATCAGATTTTATTCAGTTTTATTGAACTTGTTCATTTTCTCCTGATTGTGTGCTCTTGTGTTTTCTTATCCATAGCAGTTTATAAGAAGGCTGAACTTGGTAAAAAAACAGAAGTTCAGGCCCACTCTCCCTCCAGGAAAATCATTTTAAAACCTGCTATCAAATATACTAGACCAACTCATCTCTCCTGTGTTAAGCGGAAAACGACAGGTGACTGTGTTCAATTCTGCAATGTGGCTGGCAAACATAGACACCTCTTTTTTTTTTTTTAATCCCACTGCCTTAGCAGCTTCTTCATCTTATTGTTTTCTTCTGAGACCCTACGATGTCATGAACAATATTGCTATTAAGCGTGTTGTATCATTTTTTTTTGTTTTCCCCCAGACAGAAGTCATTATCACATAAATGCTTGTCATGTTCAGACATATCAGTGCGTGAGTGTATCCTAGCATTGTGTTTTACTGTTCTGTGGTACAGATCTTGCTTTCCATTCTGTGTGTTCTGGTGGGGAAATGGTGACAACTTTCAACATGGTATACATCGTCATTTATTTTGATTTTTTTTTCTGCTCATGCCTAAAAAAACCATATGTATTTCTCATATTTTTTACATCAGCACTGCCAAATCTGTTACTGATGTTGATGAATTTCACTAAAACCACCAAGGGAATCTGAGGGTTTATTAAATGAAAATGAAAGAGAAAAATTATGGTAAATTTAAGTGGCTGTAGGTGATTTGCAAAATGCTGCTTTGGAGGGAAAGAAAATAGGAAAATGGGAGTATATTATAATTTCAACAGATTTCGTTTTTCAACCGTCCAAAATTAGCAAGACCTTCCATTCAAGTGCATTGCATTTTCTGTGCTGATACTTTGAAATCAGGATAAAGGAATGCGATGGACCTACCTAGTGAAATTTAACTGCATAGTCAACATTACACCTCTAAGATAAAACTGATTTTCCATGGCTTTCTGAGCCCGTGAAGGCTTGTCTATTTTTATTGCCTCTTGATTTGCCTCTATTATGTAAAGTACCATAATCCATATCATTAAGTCTGGGAAGGTAGGAGATGAAGTATCACAGAGCAGTAATAAATGGGAATCTGTACAGCTCCCTGGACCCTAAAGCATAATTTGTGTGTATCATAAGTGAACTATAGATGTCTGACAATGCTACGCTATCTAATTTTGTACTGTGCTTTATCATTTTAACTTTTGTCAGGTGGCAGGCATATAGACCACTATATGAGATGCCAGATGTGCAAAATAATTAAAAAAGAATTCCCTTTCCTTTCATTCCAAACCGTATATGCCCCTCTATAAACCTTTGGAGGGTTTTCTCCTAAGGCATATGATAGCTCAAATCATGACCTATGAATCTTAGAATCTATTTGATTGTGAGGTTTCTTTGACATCATCTAAAGTACAAAATATCTCATGAGCCTTTTTTTTTCCTGTAGGAATCAGTAGATATTCTTCCTTTTAGGCTCTGTGTATGTAGGGTGTATTTAGAGAGTAAGTGCTCGTAATTACACATGGACCCCTGATGTTAAAGCTTAGAATTTGGGGTTTTGGTATTGTCAGGGCTGTGGTGAATTAGGAATTCAATGGGTTGTTAGGAATTATGCACCATTAAATTATCTTTTTAGGTTTTCATCGCTTTCCAATTTGATATATTTCTTCTACTTAGATAGATGGGTGGCTAGACTGAGTTACCTGGGCCTGGCTTAGGAACCTGTAAGACACAAGCTTCTAACTCGCAGCTTTATCACTTTATAAACCCTCCTGGCAAGGACTGTACGATTTTATCAGAACTAAGCAGAGAAGTTTGCATAGTGAGTTTTTGTGTGTGTTTGTTCTGTCTAGAACTGAGAAATAGTGCACATACCCCTAAGTTTTAAAAAGGCTAAAAATCCCCCAAGAAGGAAAGGAGACTTTAGCTTTGCCTCATGTTTGGTATTTGTTTTATGTGATCTATAAGACACTAATATCCATCACTTGTCATTTTCTTTATACATTACAGGGTGGGATTTTTAAAAGAATGGGTAATAGGGTGAAGGAGTAGGTTAAGTCAGTCTCTCTGGATTGTCATGCCAGAAGGAGGCTAAATTCCTCACTATTAACAAAAATCTAATCATTGTAAAGATAGCATGTTGCCAGTTTTGAGATCATTTTCTTACTGCAAATAAAAAGACAAAAACCATTAGTTTCCCTAGCAAAACATTAGATATATAGTTTAAAAATAAATATTTAAGGTTTAGTGGGGAGAAAGAGAATGATTTACCTCCTTCTTTGGCATAAGAGTTTTTATTCTATCCCATATAGTTACACACTCAACATTTCAAGGGTCATGGTTGTGTGGCATTGGTGGGAAAAAATGAAACTGCAACTTAGGAAACACTTCTGTTATGAAACAGGAAAAAACTGAAATCATTGATGTATAGAGCAAAATTGCCCATTTATTTTTTTATCTTAGTTTTATTGTCAAGTGTATTGGATAATTTAGGAATATCCTTCATCCAACCCAAATTAGCATTCTCTTTTTAATACTTGGATGGATTCATAACCCTCAGTCCCACACATTTTCCTTATTCTTAGCCACATCTTTCATTAAATCCTTCCAAGAAGTGCAACCTAAGGAGCTAAAGGCCTTCCTCTGATTCTGTGGATACTAGGACACAGTGTTCAGGTTATCCAGTCATTATTTTTTTTATCATTATTACATAACTGGATATTCACTTAGCTGAAAACAATAGACAGAATGTAGAAACACCTTTTCAAAGCAAAATTTATCTAAGTCTCAGTGATTTAAAATCTGTGGGACCAAAACATAAAGGTAGAAAGATACTTTTTTGCCCCTTAGAAGAGCTAATTCATAAGTTGTTGGAACAACCTTCAAACAAAAGGAATCTCTATGCTATCCTGACAATTTTGTCAGTAATCAATAATTCATCTTTAGCATCACGAATTGAGAAGCAATCCTGTTAGCAGATGAGTCCAAGGAATAGAAATATATATATATATTTAATTGAGCTTTCTATTTTATGAAAGAGGGAAGGGAAATAAAAGAAGTAAAATCATTAGAAGGGGACTGGGGAGTTTGTTTCATCATCTGAACACCTATTCCAATGTCTACATCAGCATCCATTGGTGTGAACATGTAAGATACTACTGCCATTGTTACTAATATCTCAAAAGTCACAGGGAATAGAATGTGCAATTGATTACTTTGTCACCTGAAGAAAATCATCTCACATTATTAAACTGCACCACTGTGACTGCAGCATTAAATCTGTTTGTTTGGTCTTTGTTGTTATTGTTTCCGTGGTTATTATTGTTTGATTTGGGGAGAGCTCAAGCTGAAATTGATTTGAATTTTTATCAAAGCCACAAGAAGTTGATTGAAGGGTTGTTTAATTCATGTGAAGTTGTGGGATCAGGTGAGTTATCAACAGAGTCATTATAAAATTGCATAAGAGAGGACAAAGTTCAAAAACCAAAGAGACACACAACATCTGCAAAAAGAAACAGCAGTAACAGATGTGGTCATAACAATGCCAGGAGTGCATGTTTAGAACGCATCCTGCTTTACATCCTAAACTTTTAAAATGTTTCTCTTTTTCTCCCCTTTCTAAGTTATCCCTCCCCTCTATCCTCTTTTCTTTTTGGGCATTTTCAAGTCAGGCAAAATGTTTTATGTATATATATATATATATATATATATATATATATATATATATATATATATATATATATATATATATATATATATATATATATATATATATATATGTATGTACAAATGTTAGGAATTGAGGGCTGAGGAGGGCTTGGGGTAAGCCAATATTGACAAATTTAATGGGAAGGGACAAAGATTTCTGAGGACATGGCAAAACCTTGCAGATCCAGAATAAGAACTGGAGATCTTTAATGAGTCCTTATGGTATGGATTATCACTTTCAAAAAATGTAAGCTATACTTTTTTTCTTTGCTACCACCACAATAAAACAAAATTTTGGATTAAATGAACATCTCAAACACAGCGCATAAATCTTGGGTTGTATAGGAATTTAGGGTTCTCAAATGTCCGTGGTGAAGTCTCAGGACAGAGGCCAGGGACTAGTTTGAAAAATTTAAACAAAGCATGTTAAAAAAAAGTCTGGACCTAGCACTGGAGACCTGTGTTCCAATCCTATTTCTACTACTAACGAATGTGATTCTAGTGATCTAATCTAACTCCTTCATCTTAGAGATGAAGGAAGCAAGTCTTGAACTGGATAGATGATATACCCAAGGGAGTGAGTGGCAGAGTCAGGTTTAGTTCCTTCCATTCCTAACACTCTGTAATTCCATATAGCACTAAATTTGGTACTTCCCATTTCTGAGCTAGAGTTCATAAAGTATATGGGGAAGTGGAGTACATGGAGTATATGGGGAAGGGGATACCAGAGAGATCTTGGCAATAATTTGCTTTAACTTGTATAAACTTGTACTTTATAAACTTATTTTTAAAACTGATAAACTTACTTTGTTATAGAAAGCCTTTGGAGTTTAAAAAAAAAAGATGAATTTTTGACTTCGAAGCCAAGAATAGAAAAACTAGGAGGGACATTAGAAAGGGTTAAGAAAGTAGGGAACCTTAATAAGGAGGAAAATTTGGGCTATATAAAACTGGGTCAAAGAATATGAGACTGCTCACCAACCTATAGTATTTGGAGGAGGAGAAATAGGAGGAGGAGAAGGAGTGGAAGTAGTGGTAGTAGTGGATATGGTAGCAGTAGCAGTAGTAGTAGTAGTAGTAGTAGTAGTAGTAGTAGTAGTAGTAGTAGTAGCAGTAGTAGTAGTAGTAGTAGTAGTAGCAGTAGTAGTAGTAGTAGTCATTGTAGTAGCAGTCGTAGTAGTAGTAGTAGTAGTAGTAGTAGTAGTAGTAGTAGTAGTAGTAACAGTGGCGGCGGCAGCATCCCAGATTTGTTGTGAGGATAAAATGAGAAGATATTTGCTTTACAATTATCCTTTCAACAAATCTGGGACATAGGTGCTATTCTTATTTTACAGATGAGGAGACTGAGGCAGATAGAAGTTAAATGTCTTGCCCAGGGTCATAGCTAGTAAGTGTCTGAGGCTGGATTTGAATGCAGGTCTTCTTGGTTCTAGGACCAGGGTTCTCTTCACTGTGCCACCTAACGGCTTATATGTGGCTTGGTGATACATTCTTCCATGTTCCTATATTTACAAAATATGATTTATTTTATAATTGTAACCTAATAAACAAAAGTTTCATTGTGTCCTTCTCTATGGACATAACCAGTTGTACTAGAGTATTATTTCAATATTCTTATGACTTTTAACCATTAATTCTTATTATCATTGTTGGTCCAACAGCAGCAGGCGGAGAAACTAACCAGGCTTCTGGTGTATATAAACAAGCAAAGGATAAATTCTCAGTAAGTAAGATAATTTTCTCCTTATTCCTGATCTGATTGTCCTTTCTGTATTCCTTGAGACATTTTGTTTATTTAATTGCAACATTATGAGGAATTTATGCCTTTCCCTTGAAATGCAATCTTAACTTATTTAAGCAGTATGCTCCCTTATGTTCATAGTCTTAATAAAAGATATTTGATGGTGATTTATCAGGTACCCTTTGTGCCTCACTTCAGAGCATTGTAAAAGATAAATGCTAAGTAATCTATATATAAACATCTTTAGCTAAATCTGTTAGTCTGTTTGGCTAAGTATGTTAGACAAAGTGAGGGCAGGGTTTGGAAATGATGAACTTGACTATAGAGAAAACTGTTCCAAATCAGAGAGGTCCAAAAATAGTGTTTCAAACACAAAATATATATTTTGCCTGTCTCCAGGATCCAGTTTAACCAAATGACCTCCTTTTAACCTCTGCTGTTCAGATATGATCTTAAACTGAGCAAACTAGCATGAGAGATGGATGTAATCGGGTTACTTGGTATGTCCATGTGGCTTGGGATGGGCATCTGGATTTCCCCACTGAATCTTATTAGGAGCCATTGAAAGCAAATATGCTAAGGCCCTGTCACAAATGTACCTATAACGGAGAGCCAAAGCCAAGAGCATTTGTGGGTGGAAGGAATTGAGATTGGCTGAAACAACCATGTGACAAACAATTGATTCTTTAGTCATTTCCAAGTAGATTTACAAATCTCATCCATTTTAATTGCTTTTAGGATAGTAGAATCCACTCCATCAGTTGGGATGTATTGGTTTCTACTGTTTGTTCAGTCCTTAAAGCTACCAGAATTTTCTTTTGAAGCAAGACTCTATAAATAAATACACAAAGAAGTTGTAACATTAACCCTGAGAGGAGCTTTCCATGTGAAAACTCTCTAAATCCATATCTGCATACAGATCCACAACCAAATGATTTAGGAGATGTCAGTTATTCAAGCAACAAATATTTGTGAAGTGACTACTCTGTGCCAGAAACTATGTCAAGGACTGGGACTACAAAAGGAAAAAAGTGAGAGAATCCCTGCTTTCAAGGCACTTCTATTTTGTCTGAGTCCCAGGGACATTCATGAAATACACAGAGGTTAAGTGGCTTCCCAAGGTTGAACAGCTAGTGTCAGGCAGGGTTTGAACACAGCTTCCTGATTCCAAGTTTAGAATTCCCCTTTTTCCCCTATGTTCTGGTTGTTGTTATTGTTTTTAAAAAGAATGTCTCCTGTAACATTAATAACATCTTTTTACCTTTTCACATTAAAAAAATCTTCATATAAAAATAAGGCCTGGTTGAATGATTTAATGATTTATTCAGATATGTATTACTTTACATTGTGATGTAAATAATAGTGTCATCTTTATGATCATCTTTATGCTTTGATAAGCATTAGAATTTTTATGGCTACATTTTATCCCCAAGATAAGTATATCAGCTCTTCCATATTGTGATTGAGCTATAAGCAGGTAGAAAATTAAACTGAGCTTCATGTCATGTCTTATTAACAATGACATTTGTTCTGAATATCCCACTTTTATCTCTGATTTACCCTCTAATTCCCAGCCTTACTCCACTGATTCCCACTGAATCTTTGTTAATGATTGTTACCCCTAGGATCCTTTCTTATTCACATGTTCTAGATTTATGGCAAAGATAGTCAACCTCTGGCACTGAAGACAATGTCATTACTGTATTTTTCTAAATCACACTTTTGATAATGTGTAGGAACAGTCAAGTGGGGTGACTTGTGCTGACCCACTTACACTTCCCACACATGCTTCTGTGGATTGTAGGAGGAGAAGAGACAGTGTCCAATCTGTGAGTGCTCATTGGCTTGTGGAATTATCAGCCAAGGGCAAAACTAGAAATGAGACCTTAGTGCCAATCTTGACTTTGGTTAAGTGTCAAGTGTTACTAACTTTTTTGTGGAGGAAAGTATCATTTCTATCATAAATTCTTATATTTTTAATAATCTCCCAAGAGAGATGTCCTACTGACCATAGGTCTCTCCCTAAAGTTGTACTTCCAAGGCATGCATGTAGACACGGATTATCCAGGGACTCTGGCACTTTTAATATTAGCCTTTTGGTTTATATGTAGTTTCTTTTTGTCTGACTTCAATCCTAGAAATCATAGATGGCACACCAGGCTGCCCTATAGTTCACAAATGTTCCCAGAGGACTATAGAAGCATTGCCTTGAATGCCAGAAGCAATGGCCATCCATATAGCCTCCTATATAGTGTTTTAATATAGTGAATTAGCTCATTTTTAAGTATACAATCAGAATGTTAGGGATACTGTCCTCTGAAGAAATTAACATGCTAGCAAATTTGCTCGTACATATACAATCCTTTAAAACTCTGAAACACTTTACGTACATGAATTATCTCCTTTGATTCTCACAATGATTCTGTAAGACAGGTAGTTCGGACCAGTATAATAATCAACGTACAAATAAACTGAGAATCAGGAAGGTGTGTGTGATGCAGCATGATGTGGTGAAGGGAATACTGACTCTAAAGTGAGGAAAAGTTGGATTTCTATCCTTTCTCCAACAACTATTAGTTTATTTGACCATGAACAAGGCATTTCACCACTCTACTTCAGTTTCTTCATCTGTGCAATGGAGATGGTATATTACCTACTTCACAGAGTTGTTGTGAGGGTCAGATTAGTAAATTATTTGGAAGTACTGCAAAGCATATAAATGTCAGCTGCTACCAATATCATCACCACCACCATCCGCTACATCACTAACTTCCCTCAGACCTCATCCCCTCCCAACATCCTCAGAGACTTTAGTTAAGGAGTTTTCAAACACCTACCTGTATCCACGTCCAGCTTCCATGTCCAGTGCAAAACATCTGGATACCCTCAGGCCACATCAAAAACCCTACTCCCCTGACAACTTTGCCCCTTCTAAATTTTTATACTAGGAAATACCACCACCTCTTATTCTCCTTCTCTCCCCTTTTCACTGTTTTTCCATGCTAACTTATTTGCTTCTTTGCCCCATAACCAAGCACTTAAATCATTTTGTAACCATCACCCTAAAGTTCATTATTTCTTTGTCTTTTTTTTTTGTTCTCATCATGTGAGTTCTCAATCCAAAGAATTGTTATTGATTTCCTTTCCTCTTGATCCTTGTTAAGCATTGCTGAAAACAGGCTCAAAATCAAGCAATTTTATTTTCTATAAATTTATGCTGCATAACTGTGGCTCCACTGTTGCTTAGCAGCTCATTTATTCTACTATTTATTCATTTCCCTATCCCATTTGCTAGAGCAAATGTTTTACATGTTTTTCCCACCTCCATGTTACTGTCTTGCTGTCTATTTTATTGAGTATGTGGAAACAAAGAGAGTGCCCTTGATTTCCTCATCTGCACATCTCTACCCTTCTCCATTTCTTCACCTATTCTCTTCTCCTTCCAGGCTAAATTGAAGAAAGAAATGGACTTATTTCCAAAGTTGACAATTACACTTTTATTAACAGTTAGGTGACATAGGGACTAGAGGACCAGATCTGGAGTCAGGAAGACCTGAATCCAAATGCAGGTTCTGATACTTATTAGCTGTGGGATCCTAAGCAAGTCAATTAACCTCTGTCTGCCTCAGTTTCCTCATCTGTAAAATGGGGGTAATAGTACCTACCCCCCCAGGTTTATTATGAGGATTGGATGAATTAATATTTGTAAAGTAATAAGCACTAGTATCTAGTACATAATAGGCCCTTCATAAATGCTTCCTCATTTGCTTGCTTCCTTCCCCAACCCTTCCTCCAGGACCTTCTCTCATATCATCCTTATGTTTCTTTTCATTTGGCCCCTTCTGATTGACCTACAACCATGCCTAGGTTTTTCCAAATCTGATATTATCTGCTTTAAACTCTTCTACCTCACTAAGCTACTGCCCCACCTCTCTCTTCCCTTTCACCACCAAACTTTACTTCTCAGGATACCCTCCAATAAGATAGAAGTATTTGTTGTTATGATTTTTCGCATGAGCATGATGACATTTTGGTGTTCACATCTATAGAGTTGTAGCTTAACATAAGCAGGATGTAAGGAAAATCCGTTGTCTTCACTTGAACGCACACCATGTTATCCCCCATTCTAGAACAGCATCCATGCCTATTACAAGATATGGAAATAGATGTCATTCTGGAATTCGATTTCTTTCCTATTATATTTGGGTTTTTTATATTTTGTATGAGGGAGTTTATATGCTTCGTTAGATGCTTTGTCCTGTTTTCCAAGACTAGAACTCTGCTGCATCAAAGATCCTTGCCTCCAGCAGTCAGGACAAATTTATTGTTTCCTCTGAGAGTCAGGTCAGATTGTTCTGACAATGCTAAAATAGCTCCCTTTCTCAATTTTCAATTTTTGTATAACATTCTTTAATAGACTCTCCTTACCTTATTCAGAAACAAATATGTGATCTAGGTCAAGATTATAGGAGATGAAATAAGAAAATAGATGAAAACAAGGTTCCCCAAAATTGCAAAACAGTCAGAAACATAAATAGACTTTAAAAGAAAAATATATCCCAAGTTTCTATTTTCATTATAAAGCTAGCCAATAGCCAAAGTATATACATTTTTTCTATTCTTTCCAGTCTCACTTTCTCAAAATGACATCATATGTAAGGATAAACTACCTACTTCTTCCCTTTTTTAATGAATGCATTAATGGCTTAGCAGTCTCACATACTATATGCAATGATTTTTTTATGATTTACTTAAATCTTCCTAAGTCAATATCAGAAAACTTGTCCGTTGAGCTTTTTATTGCATTTTCTATCTTTAGAATTTTTTGCCCTAAATAATAGATTTTTTTCAAATCCCTTGAAAAAACAATGACTTTTAAAGCTAAGAAGTAGAGATACTTGGATGCATGTGAAAATAAGATATTTACTTTGTTATACAAGTGGTGTATAGAAGGAAAACTTTTTGTTTCAGCATCATATCAGCAATGAAAAAATGAAACCTAATAAATGTGCTAGTCTAATTGCTACGAAATCATATGCAATATACCAAAACAACTGAGCTGTGTCAAAGTTGATCAATCATTGTAAAAGTTCACTATTTTTGAAAACAAAAAAAAAGTTTCACTAAATGATCAGGTCAATAACGAACCTTTCTATAATGACGTCTACTACCTTAAAGAGAAGAAAGCTGGGGTTGGGGAAGCAGAAACTTCCCCTCGTTCTGATGATTGTACCAAAAAATGTAGTCCATACCTAGAATGCATCTAATGTAGTCCATACCTAGAATGCATCCATCTTAACCTCTGCCTTTTAGAATCTTTTAAGGCTCAGCTCAAGTGCTGATTTCTTTAAGAAACTTAATCTAATCTACCATAATTAATTCTGGTGCCATCAATCTCTGGTGCCAGAGATTACCTTGTTTTTCTTTAATTATCTGTGTACATTTTTAAATAACTGCCCTTCAGTGGAGTATGAACTCCCTGAAAGAATCAATCTTTTTTTTTTGTCTTTGTATACCCACAGTCTAACACAATGCTTGCTTTATAGTAGACACAATAAATGATTAAGGAATGAATGAATGATGAGATACATATAATGATACATTTGATTTTGATTTTTCTTTTTGACTAGGATGGAGTAAGCAAGAGCCCTGAGAAGCGTTCCTCTCTGCCCAGGCCTTCCTCCATCCTTCCTCCTCGAAGAGGTGTATCGGGAGACAGAGATGAGAATTCCTTCTCCCTCAACACTTCTATGTCTGCTTCAGTACGACGAACCACTAGTAAGTATGCTTCTATCTGTTTTTCTTTTAATAGAAATGTCTCAGGTGGCTATATAATAAATTTATTACTTACTCTTTCAAAATTGTTTATGAAGAACCTTAATTAGGACTGGATAATATTTAACAAGATCTCCAGGCAGGCTATAATAGACTCACTTTGTGACTAAGGACAGTCCCCCTAACTATTCTGAAGGTTATGTTTCTCATGTGTAAAGTGATATTCCCCATCTTCTTAGCCTTGATCAAAGTGTCATAACATATTTGGGGTTCTTTAGAGTAAAGGATATCTGCTTATCATAAAAGGAAGAGGTAATATAATTTAGCTGTCATCTATATTTCTACACTGGTACAATGGTATATTTTCTTCAAAAACATCACTAATTTTGATCATTTCCACATTTGCTATGTCATACTTTAATAACTCAACAATATTTTCAAGAACCAAAAGTACATAGAAGAATATCTGATCAAAAATTCCTTATTTCCTAAATAATAACCAAAAACAATAATAAGTTTTATCTTTCATGTATAGGTCAGATTCCCTAGAGCTGTGTATAGCATAAATCAAAGTTTTATGGAGGAAATTGTATACTATTTTATGTATTGTATACAATTTTATGGGGAAATTGTATACTAAGCCTGCCAATTTCCAAATTATTGTTCTTCACACATGCTGTTCAAGAGTATTTCTGTCATTCAAAATCCACAAAATTCAGAATATTAAATAAGGAACAAGAAGTAGAATATAAGTGAAAAAATGAGTATTATTACCACTGATATAATGAGCAAAGTAGTGCTTTTCATCACCTGGTATGTCACAATTAGCATATCAGAGTATATCTGTTTAGCGCTGAATAAACTTGCAAATGCTGTAGTTTTGTCTTTTTTTTTACTGTGGAATTATGTATTATCTAAACAACCAAATCAACTTCTTCTTTTAGCTACTGTTCATGATAATGGTCCTAATCACAACCAAGTCAATTGATTTTAACCATCTAACATGGTTACTTAGGACAGGCAAATTTATTCAAGAAGAATTGGATTTGACTTTGCTCTAATGCATACTGCTTAACTGGTTTTTTGCTGGTTATTGAGCAAGCTCTTTTCCCTTAAGCATTACTTCACTTTTTCCCCCTGCAAGTAGAGGAGCTTATAGGTCTTTGTGATTTATTTTTGTTTTGTTTTGTTTTTGCTCTAGGGATATGCTCTTTGTGTCTACTCTAAATAAATTTTGTCTTTTAGAAATTTGAAGGAGAGATGAAGCTATTTCTATCTCAATGTCTGGAGTGATTTGAGCAAATAAATGGTGCTGCCCAAGTACCATCTCAGTGCTCAATGGGGTCAGATTGCTGAGATATCTTTCCCCCTCGAGTCGATGCTTACTGTCATTGAGCACAAAACATCCAGTTGGTTCAGAATTTATTGATGTTATCATTGTGTAGATGTGAATGGGATAAAAAAAAGAAAATTTCTCATAAAAGAAGAATGTACCATCTGTGGTTTAATATTTTCATATGATAGTGCAAATTCAAAAGAAGGAATGAATTTGGAGAACAGAAATAATAATAGCTAATTATATAGCACTTGAAGATTTGCAAAGCACTTTACATATCTCAATGGATCTTCACAATAACTGCAAGTTGGATGTTATTATTATCCCATAGATGGGGAAACTGAGGCTGAGGGTGTAAGGCACTTACAGCTACTAAGTGTCAGGCATGATTCAAATTCAGGCCTTCTTAGACTCAAGTCTAATATTCAATCCACTACTCCATCCAGCTACGTCAATAGTAGGAATTTTTTATTTAAAATATACTTAACCTCAACAAAAATCTGATGACAGGATTATGACGTGATTGTTTGAACATTCAGATATTTGGTCTCAAATTGAAATTTTAATGGATATTATATTATGTGTGTAGACATTAAATTGTTTGCATTCCTTTAGTTTGAGCTTATTATGATAGTGAGTTGTCATATTGTAACAATGTTGGCCTTCATTAAAGGACATTAACCCAAGACTTTTGGGATTCCCTGTATATTAAAACTTTTCTGACTTGGACAGAACATTGATTGACTAAGAGACCCAAGTTCTAATCCTGAAATTACAGTTAATTAGATGAGCTAATGTCCTCAAATTCTTTGTAGCAGTTTCTTCATCTGTGTAATCATGGGGTTGGAACAGGTAATTATTCTGACCATTTCCAGCTTTAAAACTGCTGGATTTTATGATAGAGACAGTATAGTGTAGGCGTAAGAGCCCTGTAATTGGAACTAGAATATATAAGTTAAAATCTGAACTCTAACAATGTCTGTGAAACCTTGAGGAAAACACTGAATTCTCTGGGTCTCAGTTCTCTCACTTGCAAAATGAGCAGATTGAATGAAACGATGTATTGGGTTCCTTCCAACTCTAAAGCGTTGTTTATTGTTGAGTATAGCCAATATATTTTATTGAATCTTTAGTTGTATATATTCATGTCATCTCGGTCCATGAAAACCCACTGTATCTTCAGATAAAGGACATGTTGCAAAGGAAGATTGCCCAGAGAAATTTTTCATAGAAAGTATCTGTTAAATCAAGAACATTTTGAAGGGGATACAATTGGCTTAATGATGATTTACACCATTTTTAAAGAATTAACATCAGGAAATTTATATACATGACAGCCAGTGGAGTAAATAGTGAGAACATTTGCTTAGGAGCCAGAGAAGCTGGATGTCAAATCCTACCTTTGACAACAATTAAGAGGCTTTGAAGAAATTGTTTAACCTCTCTGGGACAATTTCCAGGTCCGTAAAATGAAGGGGGTGGGGTGTTAAGTAGACCACTATTGCAGTTCTGGTGCTGTAAAAGTTGAGGGAACAATTCCCTGTTGTTTAGTTATTCATTCATGACTGATTCTTCATAACCCATACTATCCTTGGGATTTTCTTGGCAAAGATATTGAAATGGTTCGCCATTTCCTTCTCCAGTGGATTCAGGCAAGTAGAAGTTAAGTGACTTCACACATCCAGTAAGTGTCTGAAGCCAGATTTGAACTTGGGTCTTTCTGACTTTCAGGCCCAACATTCTAACCACTAAGCCATCCAGCTGTCCTTATGAGTGGTAGTTATTACCTAGAGATTAACTGAAACACACACACACACGTACACATATATATACACATATACGTATATGTGAACTAATACAATAGAATGTTATACACGTGTATGCACTACACAGAAGGCATAACATGAATTATAAAGAATGAGGTTAGTTCTAGGTGGCAGATTTGATCATTCTGGCATCCCAGAATTAGTGCCAGAATTATTACTCACCAAATATGTCATATATTTTCTTTAGTTCATGCCTCTTGTGACATAATTGCCATCTCTTAGGAGTCTCCTATAGAAACCTGAATATCTTCCAAAAATTTACTATAGAAGTATGTGCATCTTGTTACTCAGATACTAACTACACAATTTTCTAACTAGGCTCAGTTAAATGGCCCTGAACATTAGGAAAGTGAAGCATAGATCTTCAGAGCTGAGTGGACAATAGAGCTGATCCATTCTAAACCTCTCATTTAAAACTGAGAATCAGAAAGAGAAAGTGCTAAAGGCTATATAGTTGGCTTATAGATGACCTCAAAATCAAATCTTTCAAGTATCAATTCAGCAATCTTTCCTCCAACCATTCTGCCTCTAAGAACATCCAGTAAATCAGATTATTTTCTAGAATTGTCTGTTGTTCAGGCATGGTTATAATTTTTATTAATATTTATTGTATCAAAGTAGCATTAGGATATTACTCTGTCACCTAAACATTATAAATCTTCAAAATGACAAATCAGACCTCATCTTTAAAACTGAACAGCATAGTATGTTCTGAAATTTAATATACTTTGATTTCTCAGTCCAGGATGATATTTTCAAGTTAGAATACCCCTTTGCACCACTGCTCACCTCAATTATTTAGAGAAGAATTGGGGAAGAGCTGACCAGAAGATAGGCAATCTTTGAGAAAACTAGAATCAACCCACAAAGGGTTTCAAGGATATGTTAATAATACCTTGAATTATATTCACAACCCCCCCCCCCAACAGCAACAGGTAATAAAACTAAATTTATTATCATCCCTTTAAACTAATTCATTTTGAACTAGTCATTTGCTTTTTTTCCCTCAGTTTTCTTGCAAAACTGAGGTTCTCGGTATTGTGTCATTTTACCCTATTAGTGAAAATTACCGAGCACCTGGATAGCTAAAGTCCCTTCCAGCTTGAAACCTAGGATTCTGTGATTTGAAGGAAAAGGATATACTTGGTGAGTCAATACCCATAGCTAGTAGCGGTTAGACCATGAGGCATTTGGTCCATTTTTTTATATTATCCTCTTTCTTGCGGCAGACAAGAAAATAGGTGACATTTTGTAAAGCTATTTGAAAAGCAGAGGAGGGAATTATTTCACAGGAAATATTCTAGCCAGAGAGAAAGTAAATGCATTGCCATGCAGACTTTGTCAACAACAGTCTGTAAAAATGTATGTTTCGATTTTTTTACAGCCCGAAGAATGTAACCTCAAACGACGAGTTTATACTTTGACAGACAAAGCCAAATTGCTCCAGTAAAAGCTGTGATGAGTGTAGCATTAAGAAGCAGTTAAGACCTTGATATTTCAAGCATTCCATGATCTGGAAATATGGCACTCATAGTTTTGTCTTAGATTTTTAAGTGTCTTGAAGCACATAGTTTTCCACAACGTTCACAATGATTATAGAATAAGTCTTCTCTGCAGCTAAGAATCATTCCAGGAGGAGCTACCCCATAGCTGAGAAAAAAGCCTACCTTTAATTAGGCTTTCTCCACATCCATACTGGGCGATTGCTGTGACTAGAGATTTATAGCAACTCAGAATTTCCCAGAAGGGAAGGCTTTCCCTCCACCTGTGTACTCTTAAACAAGTTTGTAAAGGTTGTTAGTTTCTTTACCTCATCAAAAACCAAGAATTTCAAGTTTGGGTAGGGGTGGGAGGAGGATAGTTTGAGAGAACTCCTTTGGAAAGGAAACAAATAATGTGATCTGATGTTCTGAAGAACCCGGTGATTGAATTAATTTATTGAAAAAATCTAAAAGGCCTTTTGAGGTATAATTATATAAACAGTTTTGAAATGTAATTTGTGTGGTAAGCTTTTTAAGAGATTGAATTTGCACTTCTTCACAGAAACTGGGAACAATAATAAGCTAGCATTTACATAGCACTTTGAGGTTCGCAAAGTGCTTTGCAAATATGTGTTAATTGAGCCTCACAGCAACCCTAGGAGGTAGGTGTTATTAACTATTATCGCTATTTTGCAGAGGGAGAAACCGAGGCACACAGAGGTTTAGTGACTTGCTCACAATTACACAGCTAGTGTCTGAGGCCAAAGTCAGGTGTTCCTGACCCTGGCTCCAGTGCTCTAGCCACTACTCCACCCATAATACTGAATCTGGAGAAGAGAAGATTTAGGGGGAAAACAGAGCCCTTCTTAAAATGGCCTCTGGTGGAAGACAGCACTTACAAAACAAGGTTGCTTGCACCTGTTAATCAGCTCATTTCAAATGAGATTTGTATGTTGAAGTAGAGAGCAAAGAACATAGAAAGTAGCAGTATACTTTAGAGTAAGAACCTAGAGAGTAGCAAACTTATTTTAGATAGTTAGTGAAAGCACCATCCATACCTGTAAGGATTTCTGGATATTGACAATGATGCTGATACCAGCTTCCAGCTATTTTCTCTCTAAATTTCCTCTGTGAAGATCATTTTCCATAATATTCAGTTTCTCAAGCTGTATGATGAAGAAAAGTCCTATTTTTTTCACATCTTTTATACCATGATGGCAAGTTGGAATATTTTTAAACCCTAGGAAATGAAAGGCAGTATGAGTTTTGAGACTGTCAGTAACCAAACTTTAAGAGCAGGAGCTGTTTTGTTCTTACATCCCCTCAATCTTGTTTGTGGACTTATATTTTACTGAAACTGGTGGATTTTTAAAAGATTATACAATCATAAACTTAAAGGTATAAGAAACTTTAGAAGTTTTCTAGTCCAAACTCTTCATTTTACAGATGAGGAAATTAAGACCCTTAAGACATAAAAAGGCAAGTTTATAAGGCATCAGAGTCAGACTTAATGGATGTTCCATACCCTTCTGACCAAAAGGATCTCCTTATAGAGAAGAGGGAGCTATCCAGATAAACCAGTACTGTATCTTTACTGAGTATTCCTTCCCTTCTACTATTAGTAAACTTCCCTTTTGTTGAAGTGCTGGGTGATCTACAAATATCTCATTTCATTCTAGTTCCTAACCAGACAGAATCGGGCTTGACCTTGAACACTTGCCTAATGTCACCAATTGGCAGCACCATGGTTCAATCTGGGTTCTTTACCTCTAAAACTCTCCCTCTCTTCTCCTTTCTCCTCTCTTCTTGTCTCTCATCTCATCTTCTCTCCACTCCTCTCCCCTCTTCTTGTTTCTTCTCCCCTCTTCCTCTCTCCCACTCTCAACTGTCATGGAAGCTTTGATTTGTTCCATTTCTTACTTGGCTCATTTCACCATTCCTTACACAACCTGCTGCCCCCCCCCCTCCCCATCCCAGGAACTTAGCACAATGGTGCTGTTCCTACTATGAACACTGATGATCACTCAACTATGATCAGCTTAGCCCACTGCGGCTCCGTACTCCCAAGTTCAAAAAACCCTCCAACCTCAGCTTTTTTGGTAGCTGGAATTATAGACATGTGCTACCATACCCAGTTGCTAAAATAAGGATCTTGACCTAAAAGGATAAATCCACCTTGGAAAACTGAATTCTGTTTGCTGTTATTTCTTCTTCTAGGGTCAGAGCCAATTCGCAGAACAGGAAAAAGTGGTACTTCAACACCTACGACTCCAGGCTCCACTGCCATTACACCTGGTACACCACCCAGCTATTCCTCCCGTACCCCAGGCACTCCTGGTACTCCTAGTTACCCCAGAACCCCTCACACACCAGGAACTCCCAAATCTGGCATCCTGGTGCCCACTGAGAAAAAAGTTGCCATTATACGTACTCCTCCAAAGTCTCCAGCTACCCCGAAACAACTACGGCTTATTAACCAACCGCTACCTGACCTGAAGAACGTACGGTCCAAAATTGGATCCACAGACAACATCAGATATCAACCTAAAGGTGGACAGGTAAGAACTAAATTAATATGTAATTCTTTACCTTAACCAAACTGTTCTTGGGAAATGAGGATGATATCTTACTATATCATAATTTGAAAGTAGTAAAGAAAAGAAAAGGGAGAGAAAGAAAGAAAGAAAGAAAGAGAGAAAGAAAGAAAGAAAGAAAGAAAGAAAGAAAGAAAGAAAGAAAGAAAGAAAGAAAGAAAGAAAGAAAGAAAGAAAGAAGAAGAAGGAAGGAAGGAAGGAAGGAAGGAAGGAAGGAAGGAAGGAAGGAAGGAAGGAAGGAAGGAAGGAAAAGAAAGAAAGAAAGAAAGAAAGAAAGAAAGAAAGAAAGAAAGAAAGAAAGAAAGAAAGAAAGAAAGAAAGAAAGAAAGAAAGAAAGGAAGGAAGGAAGGAAGGAAGGAAGAAGGAAGGAAGGAAGGAAGGAAGGAAGGAAGGAAGGAAGGAAGAAAGAAGGGAGGTAATTATAGATTGAAAATTCTTTTAGCTGTAGAGTTTGAAGTCTGCCTAAATAACCTAGTCTGGAAATAAATATGAGTATGAAAATTAGATGAATTATTTTTGCTCTTGTTGCCATTATTATACAAAAAAAGTGTTGAATTTCCCATTGGAATCATTCATGCAAGCTGGCTGCCTATAGGAGATTCTTCTTGGCTGAATGTGTTGGAAGAGGGCTGAATAAATTTCACTGCTGTGTAGAAGACCTGAATTAAATGTCTAATATCAATTTGAGTTGGTTTTTATTGTCATGATTTTCATTACTGATCTCTTACTCACTTGGCCAGTTCTGATTGTTACTGTTTTTCCCTCCCTGTTTTTCTCCAGCTCTTTCCCACCCCAACAAAGAATTTTCAGCTTTTACCCTCTAGTGTTATATCTCCAGGTTCTCTCTTTAATTGCATTGGCCTCAACTCTGTAAATACAGACTGACTATGTTGATAACAAAAGAGGAGCCGTGCACTATTTCTATAGGATGGAGTTCCAGTTTCTACTCCTCCCTTGTGGTTTCTGTTTACTTCATCCTACTGTTGACAAAGTCATACTGTTAATCTTTAACCAGAAGGCATGCCGTTTCTGACTTGTCAATACTTTGTACTGAGCTACCAAGGGATTCTAAGTTGCCTTAGTTCTTTCACACTAGCATATGTGCTACACGCTGGGGAAAAAAATCACTTGGCCAATTTTTCCCTCAGAGGAAGGAATAATGCAAGTGTTATTCAATGTTATAAAAGCATGTCCTAGTCCACTGATTGTCATTCTTCCCATGGATATAACAGCTCCAGGGCCAAGAAGAAATAAGAATACTAAAATGAACGAATGAAGTGCTTATGAAACACTTGGTACTAAGCATTGCGTGGTAAATTCTGGAACAGCAAAAGAAAAGTGAACAGCCCCTTCACTCAAGGAGTTAACTTTCTAATGGAGAAAACATATATAAAGACATTTTATATATAATGTAATATAATATTATATATACATATATGTATGTGAATATGTGTGTATGTATATAAATATATATACATATATACATACATACATACATATATACATATATATATATGTACATACATACACTAAGGGATCAGTATTTTGGTTTGGGAAGTCACAGAAATGGTAGAGACAAAGACAAGGCAAAACGCTCACCCATCAGAGCCAGGAGAAATGAGAATGAGAAGAATAGGTGAAAAATCCAGTTCACAAATGTTCGTTGAAAGCATATACTCAAATGTTAGAAAATCTTCAAATTTCTGACAGTAGCTTGATCTCTTTTACATTATTTGATCATAAGTGAGGTTTTCATTTGAATGCCTTTTTGTTAGGGAAGCATCAGTGATTTTAAGTTTTCATCATTCGTTCCAGTTCCTGTCATTTTTCTAAGCAGATTCCATATCTCCAGTTTGTTCTGCAGAGTGTTAAGATTCAGCAGAACTTGTTTTTGCTTATGATCCTAAGTGTGTGTAATATGCATAAGAAATGTCACTGGAACTAAAAAGATGATATGATATTTGGGGCACCCATTTCTAGTAGGATTTGACTTGGAAATTTTAAAGTAGATTGTTGTTGTTGTTTTCCCAAAATGTCCTGAAGTGTGTAGATGAAAGAGAGTGATGGAGGTGTTTCTCTATCAGTTTTGTTGGTTATCTTCCAACTTCTGCTGAATATGTTACCTAGTTCACTATTATAGTCTTAACTGTTCTAGCTCAGTAACAATAATAATAATGATAGCTAACAGTTACACAGTGCCTGCTGTGTGCCAGGCACTTTACAATTATTATCTCATTTGATCCTTACAGCAACCCTAGAAGGTAGGTGCTATTATCATTCCCCTCTTTGCAGATGGGAAAATTGAGGCAAACAGAGATTAAGTGTCTTACTCAGGGTCACACAACTAGTATAAGTGTCTGAAGTCAGATTTGGACTCCAGTCTCCCTGATGCTTTATCCACTATACCACCTGGCTGCCTAATACTCTGACCATGCATGAGGAGATGTCTCAGATATGCTTCCTTGTGCTAAAACTTCTTTAGAAAACAATGGAAAAGAGAAAGGTAAGGGGAGAGGAAAAATAAATCTTCAGGGAAAATTAAAGAAATGATCTATATTTGCTGTAGACATAGTTCATTGCTCAATGTGGTCTATAATTACTCATTATTATTATCAATAGTATAAAATTAACAAATTAACTAATTATCCATGCCTACAGAATGTACAGGGCAGAACACACATTAGCTTAATCCTCTTGTTATAAAACCATAACCCAAATAAAACCATTCTAAGACGCTTGCTGAGTTGGATTTTACTTCTTCTGTTTAACAACCATCCTAACTCTTAGACTTTCAAAAAAAGGCTATAACTAGGATGTCAGCAATTGCATTTTTCAAGTCAACAAGAGATTTCCTTTGAAATTTTTTCTTTTGTTTCACACCAAACTCAAGTAGTCATGCAAAGGGGAACAATTCTTTCTTTGTACATTTTGTAAAGATTGTTCCTTTATCTTATGTCCACCCACTCAGAAATCATTTTATTGTAATAGGAATGCAGAGATCAGTCAGCAATATCCTTGGTTATTGGTCTCAGTGATGGGTGAATGTTATTAACATCTGCTGAGCTTTACAAGAGACAAGTTAGTAGCAGACGCATTACTTATTAGTCAGATACTCTTCAGTTATATTGTTTCACTCAAAAAATCATTTTTGATCACCTGCTTTTTGCAAAACATTGTAGAAAAATATGATTAGTACATAGCTTGTAGATTAGTTGGGCAGATGTCAAGAAAATTTGAAAAGAAAAGAATGAAGCAAGGGAAACAAAATCTGTATGCTTTTAGAGGTGAGAAAGCCCCAGTGTATTCAGAGAATGAGAGATAGTATCGTTGTACAGGAAATTAGAAAACAGTAGGAGATTAGATGGGAAGGACAAATTGCAGCCCAACTTTGCAGAGCTTTGAACACTAGGCTCATCAGTTTGAATTTCATTCAGCAGGCAGTGAAGTTCTATTGAAGTTTCTAAATAGGAAGAAACATAATCAGATCTTGTATTCGGGAAACATGAATCTGGAAGTGTTATGTACAAGATGGATCCAAGAAAGAAGAGATGAGGTTGATTAGTCAATAACAACCAACATTTATAAAGCAAAGCATTTTTTTCTCAGAACATCCATGCATCTGGTAATATAAATATTATTATCCCCATTCTACAGATTAGGAAAAATGAAGCTCTGAGGGGTTGTAACCTTCCCAAGGCTATTAGAGTGACTGCCATGGGCCTTGGACCCTGGTGCTTCAAATCCAATTTATCACATTTTTCAGTATGCTATACTGCCTCTTAAGAGGCCATTACTGTAGTTACAGTGAAAGATACTTTGATGAATTTGTGATCTCATTGATGTGGAGGCCATGCATTGGTACATATTTCATGCCCCATTTTGTGATCCTGTGCAACGCTTGTCCATATTCTCCTATAAATCCTCCATGAGGGGTCCACCTAGCATGCTAAGGAATTTAATGTAATTATCTTGAATAGTAAAACATAAAATTGTCATGGCTTGGCAACTGGAACAATATAGGAAGGAACAGAGGGGAAGGAATGGTAGAAGACAGTGAGGTTTTGAGCATGAACAAGGAGGAGGATCCAACTAGGTAAGACTGGAAGACAGAAAGAAAAGATGGGGTCAGTTTTAAATATGTAGAATATTAAGTACTTATGGAGTATATATTAGTAATATATAGAAGACAAAGGAAACTGTTGTCCCTTAGACCCTTAGAGGCATTTTAGGTGGTGCAGCGAACAACGCCTGAGTTCAAATCTTGCTTCTGACACTTAGTAGCTGTGTGACCCCGAGCGGTTCACTTAAGCTGTCTGCCTCAGTTTCCTCAGCTATAAAATGGAGATCATATTAGCACCTACCTCACAGGACAGTTACAACTGAGATAATATCTGTACCACAGTGCCTGGAACATAGAAGATGTTTAATATTTATTCTCTCTCCTTTTCTGTCATGTTTGGAAATTATTTGTAAAGTGAGTTTTAATGGACAAATATTTTCTCACGACTAGTTGAATTAGTTGGGAAAGTATGCAAATGAGTCTGTTTATGGGTCTGATCTCATAGATGCACAGAATTTTAGTGTGGAAAGGGACCCTAGTGACCATCTAGAACAACCCATACCCAGGAGGAATCCCAACATAGAGGACAAATAGTCATCAACTTCCACCTAAAGACCTCTTGCAAAAGAATCCTCTGCTTACTGAGGCAGTCAATTTCATTTTTGAATAACTCTAATTCTTTTTCCTAATATCAATCCTAAATTTTCCTCTTGTAACTTCCATTCTTTGCTCCTGTTTCTGCCTTTCAGGACCAATCCCTCAGCCAGTCAAACTGGAACAAGGCTGTCATGGCCCCTGCCTAGTTCCTTCAAATGATCCTTATGTGCCATGGCATATGTGACATAACAATCCACTCTAGAATTTTCCCAGGATCAAAATAAAACTTCCTGACCTTTAGTATGCTGCCTCTTTTCTCGTTCTTCTTCTGTAATTTAGTGCAACTTTTGCTACTCTCCAGCCCTAAAGAGCCTCTCCTTTTTTCTGCAATTCTTCAGATATCACTCAGGTGCTCAGTAATCACATCTACCAGCTATTTCATTACTTGAGACACCAGTCATCTGAATCAGGCAATTTGAACTCATGAAAGACAAGATGCTCTCTTACTATTGAAATAAGTTTATAAATGCAGCATTAATGGAACAGAGTCAATGGAATGTCAGCGTAGTTTACTAGACTGGCCTTGTGAGACAAAGCAGCACTATAGTTCAGTACCCTGGGGTAAGCTGCTAAAGAAAACAAGAATACTTTTCAGTTGTAAAAGACGTTCAAGTTGAGACATTGGACACTTGTTTAAAGGGATGTCCGTGAACTGAGCATAAACTTGAGACACTAGACTTAATGAACATTGTAATGTAGGGAAATGATCAGATAATTTTCTCTTTGAAAGCGATTTTAAAACAATCTTTCTTTAGATTGCATTTTCTTCCATTATTTCTTTTTTTTCCTTCAGGGAATTGAAAGGCATAGTAAATCAACAAATGAAACCATTTCTAAAAATCCTGTTCATGTGATCATAGCTTTAGAGCAAGAAGAAACCATAGACATCATTTAATGTAACTCTGTCCTTAATAAATGAGGTGATAGAGGCTCACAGATAGCTAAAATGACCTACAGAAAATCACACAAGAATCAGAATTTGAACCCAGAACCTTTGACTCCTTGCATTACCCCATGTAGCACCCTTTATCAAATGACTGCAGCAAATCTTCTACACTGTGTGGAAGATAATGTGTATGACAGAATCTTTGCCCTTGAGAAGTTTATGATCTTGTTAGAGTATTACTGGTTTTTTTACTTTCATCTTATGTGTGATGAAGCTGCAACTCTGAGAGATTAAATTACCTTCCTATGATCATACCACAACTTAGTATCAAAGGCTAGGTAGGACCCAGATCATTTGCACTCCAAATCTTAATTTGATCATGCAGTATTATTTTTTTCTTGAGAATGCCTGAAGAAATAAGGTTACTTATTACTTAGGAAAACTGTAGAAGCATCTAAATGTGTTAATTTAAAATCAGTCATTCAAACAGATTGATCAAGGTCTTAAAGAACCACAAATAATACTTAAAAAGAAACTAAATCACATCTTCCTTCTTCTCCTCATTCCCTTCTCTTTCATTTGTTTCCTTCAATTTTTTGTTTATGAGTAAGATATTTAGTTTCAGGCACACACTTGTGCATATACCTAGTCTAGTCAAAATCAGTAGCAAGATAATTGAATTGTCTTCCCATGCACATAGTAGTGTGTGTCATGAAGGATGAACTAGAGAAACAGATTCGGACTCAGTCCTAAAGCCACTTGTAGTTAAAAACCAGCAACATCATGGTAGAACAAAAGTGTTCTTGACTACTAGACAGTAACCATTGTAGGATCAGAGACATAGCTACAGCAGGACTTCCAACTCTAAGTCTCAGGACATTGACTTTTACAAAGCATCAAAAATTAAATATATATCAGTAAGCAACATTGAAGCCACTACTCTAAATCCTCTACAAAACCTAGAAGAGGTTCAACGCACCATTGGTAGAACTGATAAAAATCTTGTGACCAGATATCAAAACTGTAGCAAGTCAGATGAAGATCAGACACAGACAGGAAAAAGGAAGAAAATAAGAAGCTACTGTCCAAAGCTTGTGGTAGAATAAAAGAACAATGCAAATTTATAGTCTTACATTGGGAAAAAATAAAACATGCAGGGTTATTAGTTTGTTTGTTTGTTTTTTACAAAAGCTTGTAAAAAGACCTGTAACTCCATATATAATTTTAACCTGACTGCAAGACTCTTACTGGTATAATTTCAAAACAGAACATGATGAGTTTCCATTTTCAAGTCTATCTGATGTATTCATGTTTGAATTTCTTTTCAATGTAAACTCCTCCTGATGTTCATCTGACATGAATGAACAAGTTATTATTAAAAATGAAGGTTGTAGCCATGAAATGTGCTTCAGATAGATATTTGAACAGAAAACAGGGAAAGAAAAGCACTTTTTTCCAAAAATTATAGGGGATTTCATTCTAAGCATACCTGGGAAATAATGAAAAAATAAAAAGAAGTCAAGTCTAAATGAATCAAAGATAAAGGATATGATAGCCTGGTATCAGAACTATAACTCGATGAGGCAGGTACAGCTATGCACCCTAAACACTGCAATTTTTATAGGACAGAAAAATTAAATACATGTTAGCAAGCAGCATAGAAACCACTGGAGCCACTACTTCCCCCACTTGCTCAACTAGATTTCTCTTAATTACTTAGGTTATTTTAGATTTTGATTATTTTCGTGAGATTTAGTGTGGTCTCATGATAAAAAGCCAGCTTTAGAGTCAGGAATACTGGGTTAATTTCCATATTCAGCATATACAGGTTCTGTGATCCTGAGCATGTCACTTAATCTCCCAGGGTTTCTATCAACTCTTTAAGACTATAAATTTCAGAAAAGTTGTCAATCTGCCCTGGTAGAGGTAGTTTCCCAAAATGTAGTTCCCCACACTAACAAAGTCACAGGATAAAACTAAACAAAACTTTTTTTCACATTTTATATTTGAACTGCTTGCCCAGGGCACCCAAATTACTCATAATTGTCTCTGGGAAAATTGCAGTGTGATAAATATAGGGGCAAGATTGTGTTAATGGCACGCTCTTAGCATCTGGTTAAGGCAATAATTGTTTTGGTCATATTCCTACCCTTTTAAGTTTTGCACACCATGATTATTTCAGTGTTATATGCTGAAATTTTGAGTAGTTAAACAGTTTGTATGGGGATAACACATAAAAATGAGGAACACCTTCATCCCCTATATTTTTAAAATCTTAGCATGTGTTTTCAAAAGAAGGTTTTTTCCTTGTGGTATATGAGTGTAATAGAATACTACTGGGCTATAAGAAGTGATGAATTCAATGATCTTAGAAAAACACTGATAGACTTGCATGAAATAACGAAGAGCCAAAAGAGCATCACGTATAGCAACAGCAATAGTGTTTTAAGAATAATTTTGAGTAAATAAATCATATTGAGTATCATAAGTATGCAAATAAACTACAAAGGTTTTATGAAGTAAGACACTATCTGGATCCGGAGAAAGAACTGATAAATAAATGTATAGAATGAGTGTGTGTGTATATACATATATAAATATGACATATTATATATACAGAGAGAGACATATATTTGTGTCTAATAGTAGCCATCTCTAGGGAGTGGGGGAAAGGGGAAAGGAAATTTATATGATTATTTTATTGTATATTTAAAAAGGATATAGCAAGTTGTACATAATAATTTGTAGTTTTGCATGTAATCATCTTTTTTTGAAGATACTATATTATGGAAATACTTGCTTTATTCCAAAAAAAAAAAAAACCCTAAAAAATTTTTTTTCAAAATGCTTCCTTTTGAAAAAAATAAACATAGAGCAAACTAGCCTTTAGGATTCAGGGAGATCAAAGGAAAGAACCCCACTAGAATGATAAAAGTGCCAGAAGAGTAAATCTAATCAAGCTTCAGGTTATTACCTGGTAGATTTCTAAGCAGTCAGAGAATATCCAATTGTTCTCACTTGGTCAAATGGAAAAGGGAGGTCAAAAGTAGAGGAATGAAAAGACTAAAAGAGCAGTAGTTTGTAGATATCCAAGTTTTGAACTTGATTTTCCATGATTTTATAAAATTTTTCTCCTTGGATACACTACTTAGATTTCTATTTGTGGCCATTTCCATGCTAGAGCATTAGATCAAGAATCAGAGAACTGGGTTAGAATCCCATCTCAAGTGGTGGTCAACAGCATTTTGTGAATTTTTCTCAGTCCTCTTGCATGGGAGTCCTTCCTTGAAGGCACAGTCCTCCTCTTCTATTCATATCACTCTCCTCCTACAGGGATACCATTCCAGAGAGGATGTTCATCTCTCTATGTGAGCAGTTAAGCACAGATGCATAGTGATATGATTTCAACTGAGCTGTCAAGATGGGAGCCAATGAGGGGTATTTTACAACTCTTCAGAAACTGTAGTAAAAGGTGTTACCCCTGGCATTTGGGGAGACTGGCTCTTATGATAAACTCACAATGATCCATGTAGAATAGTTTACCTCGCTTTCCTTCCTAAGGAATAACTAATTGAAGGTGAAAAGATGATAATTTTTACCTCAAATCACCACTATATATAAAAGCACTGGGAGTCTAACCTCTGCCTTTTTTCTCATGGAGGAAAAAGACGAACAAGAATGTAGGTGAGGGGTAACAAAAGAAAAGAAAGAAAAGATGTCTGACTATTTTTAAAATGTACAGAAGAGAGTGTACAGAAAGTCATAAGGGAAAAAAAGTTGAAAGTTACATGTTGAATGTATTCTTTATCTATTTAAAAAAAAATGGAGCACTGGACTCCCTACGGTCTCTAACAACTCTCAGTCCAAGACCCTATTATCATTCCAAACACTACAATTGGCATTTTAATACAGTGCTGAAACTAAAAATTAATATTGGAGGATCATGAGAAATTCTGATGTGTACAGATTTCTAGTATAAAGCACCCAGTTTGTTTGTTCACTCATCCATTCATTCATTCAACAAATATTTATTTAGTATGTGCTATGTTTAGAACCTTAGGGAAATATATCTATACCCAGACACCAACACTACAAAATAGTATGTGATAAATGCTATGAAAATAGAACAAGATACTATAGAAGTTTAGGGGAAAGGGAAACTATGTTTTACTTAGGTAATTGAGTGAGTTAAGGTGACATTTAGGCTGAGCTTTGGAGAATGATTGGGCAGGATTTTTAAAGGAGGAGATGTGGAAAGAAGGCACTCCAGATGGAATCTTCAGATATATTGGAGGAATGGAAAATGTTCCTGTTTGGTTAGTGCATTAAGGATACAAACCGAAGAAGGTAAATGAGGCCCAGACGGTGAAGTGGTTTTAATACCAAGCCAAGGAGTTTTTGGTTTGGTTCACAAGGGGAGCAATTTAAGGTTTTTGAGTTGAGGAACAACATTATGGGGCAGGATGGTAGAGTGGAAAGAGCTCTGCATCTGTAGCCAAAGGGCCTGAATTTGAGTGCTGTCTCAACTCCCTGCTTAACTTTGGGGAAGTTGTATCACTTCTCAAAAACTCAGTTTCTTCATGTGTAAAAAAAGAACTTAGACTAGATTATCTCTATTGTCTCTTTTGTATCTAAATTCAATGATTCCGGGATCAGGTCATTTTTTTTTTATTTTTAATTAAATTTTTTATTAAATTAAATTTTTAATTTTTAATTATCCAGTTTTGTGATGAAAGTCCTTTCATTCTTCACTCTCTCCTTTCACCAAGAAGTGGAAAGACTAACTGGTAACAATAACAGGTAACATTCATATATAAAGCCTTAAGGTGTACAAAGCAGTAGGTGCCAATGGCCTCATTTTATCCTCACAACTCTGGGACTTGAGGGCTCAGTCAGTCAGACAGTCAGTCAGTTGTTGATGCTTTCCATGTCATCGTCTCTGCCCTTCCAATTTCTGCCTTCCCTTCTATCAGAACTTAGCTTGAGTCCCTTCCTCTGTGACAATTTCTGTGACTCCTCTCTGCTCACATTTACCTAGAGTGCTCTGAATCTCTTCTCCTTCTCTCCCCATCAGTGACAACTCCTGACTCTGTGTAATACTAATCTGTCTAAGGATATCTCTCTCCAGTAGACTATAAACTCTGAGAGCAGAGGTTAGGGCCCAGGGGTGGGTAACCTGTGTCCTTGTAGGTCCTTGGGTGTGGCCTTTTGACTGAGCTCAATTTTACAGAACAAATCCTTTTATTAAGGGGATTTGTTCTGTGATGTTTGGTTTCAGTCAAAGGTCCACACCCGAGGACCTAAAGGGTCACATGTGGCTTCCAGGCCATAGGTTACTCACCACTGGGCCTTGTGTTATCTTTGCAACTCCAGAACTTAGCACAATGCCTTGCCAAATGTCTGTTGAACTGAAACAGTGGACATATAGGTTAAAATTGCTTGGCAGTTATTTGGGGAAGGAGGACATTGTGGTAGTGGGGAAAGAGACAGGACTCTAGAGTCAAAAGCCCTGAATTCAAATCCTACCCATGCCACTTACTACCCATACTCACTTCACTTCAGTGAGCCAATTTCCTAATAAAGAAAATGCGAAGTTTGGAAAAAAGGGCTTCAGAATTCCTTTATAGTTCTAGAACTCTTATCCTATGTTCCTATGAATGCTCCCTCTCCTATTCCCCCAATCACAAATATCAGAGAGTTGGTTGCTCTGTCACACAAAAGTCTGTTATATTTTCTAGCCTGGTATTTAAACGTGCACATTTGAAAGATTTGTTCAGATTGTTTTTTCCCTTAAGATGTATCTTACAAAGCATGAGGACAATTGACATCTAAGTGCCTGAGAAACTGTTCTCTATTTAAAGCCTGGAGAATAGGAACTGACAGTTCTTATCAGAAAATTGTTCTGTGATAGGACCTTACCATCCTCACCAGGCATCTTTTTTTTTCTGTTTTCTAAAAGGATACCTCCAGTGGCAAAATATGCTGTTAACTGAGCCTTGGGAAGCCTGTAGTGCTGAAGAGCCAGACATTTCCTCCAGCAAAGCTGGAAGAATTCCACAGTAGTCAGCTGATTAGGGAAAGGCATTAGACTGGAACTTGTCATGTCTGATGAGAAGTCCTGTACAGAAAAAACAACAACGTACTTTCTGACAAAGGCAACCCTATATATACTATGATATTCAATTCTTCTCCTGCAGCATCTAAAGTGATAACCTGTCAGCAAAATGGAATGAACCTCTAGGCTTAGGAAATAAGAGTGATCCTTCATTTCTCAACGAGAAAACATATATACATCATGATATGGCAACTTTAGCAGAACATACATTGACAAAATTACCATCATTTTTAAGATGTTTAAGAGCTCATATTTACTACTACAGTTGCAACAGAGGGAAAAAGAATAAGACCTCTAAATTGGAGAAAAGAGATGATTAATGAAGACTACCACAGGATGATACTTTATTGCATCCTGGACAAATACTTTAATATTTCATCATTTCCTATTAATAACTTAAAGATTCCATAGCACCCTCTCCCAGTGAGTAACTGGTTCTATGGATAACAAAAAACAAATTATCTATAATCAAAATTTAAAGTGTTAATATTTAGTAGGCAAATAGTAGCATTATCTTCATAAAGACCAAAACTTCCTTTGACTCAATTAATCACTTCCTACTTTCACTAATTGTGTTTTTCTTAGTGAACAAGTCAAATCCAGGCAAAGATCTTTGAAGGATCTATTCAGCCCCAATCTGCTCCTAAAGGTGGTTGAAAAAATTCAGATGACATCTATTTCACATCCAAAGTAATGAGGCCTGTGGAGATACCATATGATTGCAGCATTTTTAGGAAAACAAATAGCATGTTTCTCTTTCTGAAAACAGTTTGTCTCTGAAAGTTGAAATGTAATGATACTCATTAATTCAAACTCATGTAACTACCAAGAGTTAATATTATACCCTTCTGGGGGAGCCAGGTTTGTGGTTGAATTCAGACTCTGCTTGTGCTCTCTTTAAAAAAAAAAAAAAAAAAAAAGGGACTTTTATTATATGCCCTAAAGCTAAGTCTAGTCATCATGCTTTCTGAATTCCCATTTTAAAATTAGGCTCTTGCTTAGAGTCACTGAAGAGAGGTGTTGGTGATGCTTCCCTGCAGGGGACAGACTAGCTAGGCAATGCTAGTCTAGTTCAGTCCAATTTTATCTTGCATTTTCACATTTTTTTCTCCTGTGCTGTGCCACCAGCCTTAAAACCTAATGTAATTCTGGGCTATGTTATTGTTTGAGTTTTTGTGGTTGTTTCTCACGAAGGTAGAATACAATTCCTCCTAAATATTGCCAAAGCATGACATTTGGATTGTTCCACAATGTAAGGGGAAGAGGTAGGAAAAGCAGCTGAGACCAGAAGACCCTCATTCAGCCTCATTTTTATTTCAACTCGTATCTTCCTGTTTTCTCACCAAGGACCTGCCTTGGCTTCTAAGCAACAAGGCCTATAGAAATTTTAAAAATTGATCCTACTCCCCCATTTTCGGGCAGAGTGAAATTCATTGAGGATGAAAAGTAAGAAGCTAAGTTAGGGTAACTCATAACAGTGAGCTAACTTTCCAACTTCCTGTCAGATTCAAAGGATGAAGTGAATTCCAAGTCTAATATCTCTACAGTAAAGCAGGGAGATAGTGGGGAATGAGCCACATTCTACTTGCTACTGCTTGGTAAAACCTAGGTAGCTGAAAAGGGGGGCAGAAGCTGATTCTCCAAGAGGAGATGGAGAGGGGAAATGGAAATCCTAGCAAAGACACAAGACTGGAGGATGTTTGCTCTACTTCCTTCTTTCTCTTTCTTATCACTCTGCCCATATCTTGCTATTGAAGAAGTAGCCTAATGCCAAAGAAAAGAATAGAAAAGGTTTTTGTGTTTACTGTAAAGGACATAGCTACAAAGTTAGTTTGATGGAGCCACTTACTAACTAATTACATATCTAATGAAAATCACTGGGGGAAAAGGATATCTTGAGAGACAGGATTTTGTTTTACTTCCTTATTTATATCATGAATATTGTATTTTTTGAGGTAAATGGTACTTTTAACAGTTGACAATAGTGTGTAGATAATGAGGATCTTTGTGGTTGTTTATCTCAGATTGTTTTTAATCTTTTTCCCCCAATTTTGGTCCTACTCTTTTATTTCTGGTTTGAACATATTAGCTCTCTCTAAAGAGGAAACCACTGCTAGGATGGAATGCTTTCATATTACCTACTAGGTTCCTTTCCCCTTTGTTAATAATGATAGTAGTCATAGTGGTAGTAGTAGAGGCAGCTAGATGGCTCAGTGGATAGAGTTCTGGGTCTGCAATCAGGAAGACCTGAGTTCAAATCTGGCCTCAGACACTTACTAGCTCTGTCATCTTGGGCAAGTCACTTAACCTCTGTTTGTCTTAATCCACTGGAGAAGGAAATGGCAAACCATTCCAGTGTCTCTGCCAAGGAAACCCCATGGACGATATTGACACGCTGTAGTTTACCAGATCAACAAAAGAGTTGAACATCTGAACAATAAATAATAATAATAGCTTATATTTGTATAGCACTCTATAAAGCACATTTTCATTTTTAACTCATTAGTCCTCAAAAGAATTATGTTAGAAAGATAGCATAAATATTAATTAGCCCCATCTTATTGAGGTTTAAAAGAGTGAAATTCACTGTAAGTATGACAACTTCCACAGACTTAGTTAAGTGATGGATCCAGGATTCAAATCCAGGGCTCATGCTTTGAAATCCAATGCTCTTTTAACATGTTCACAGTCTTTCTCAAAATTTGCCTAGTATTCCTAAGAGGTAACTGACCATTCTTCATTGAAGCTATGAAGACCTCTAAGCAATAAAGAATATCAGAGGGAATCCTAAGGTGAAAGATGGGCTTCTTGGACAACAAACTGACAAGCAGAGAAGTCAAGTCTTCTAGTGATCTATGAAGTGAAAAACAAGGAAGAAAAGATCTGCCATAATTATTGAAGTTTTAGACTGAACTGAATTATTACATTGTCCATAGTGAGGACCTGAATCCCTGACTTACTTATAGATCTTATTTTCAATGCTGAAAATCTTCCATTCCATACTGAGTCCAAGGAGTAGGCTTGCCTTGACATACCTAGCTAGTGTTCATCCTAGCATTTGCTTTCTACAGTTTACAGTGAAGGGACAGCACTGCTGTGTTTTTCAATTCTAGTGAATGATAGAAAATATTGGGATTCTTCTTTGGCTTTTGCCAAATTAATGTTTAGGTAGATACATACTCAGCCTTCATAAAACTTGCCTACCATACATGGAAAAATAGGCTCATTCTGGCTTCATATTTCCTTGCCCCCTCCTCCCCAGAATGAAAGCCATTTGTAGTAAGTTCCCTCCGATTCCTTTTAGGTTAGGATTTTAAACAAGAAGATGGATTTTAGCGAGGTTCAGTCCAGATGTGGTTCCAAGGATAACATCAAACATTCTGCAGGGGGAGGAAATGTAAGTAGAAGCTGCTACTTGGAGGTGTCCTTGACTGTGAGTGAACCTCCTGAAGAGCTAGCCCTCTGTTGCCTTTCCTGCCTTGCTCCTTCCCAAGCACTTTTCCCCCTTCTTACTACTGTTTAATGTGTCAGCCTGGTTCTAGTGGCACGTCAATCCTGTCTGTTGAGTAATGGGCTTCCTATCCTTCCCTTATGAGTCTTCCAGCAAATTAAACTGCATAAGGTATACCTCTGAAACTAGGAGGACAGCAAGGCCATTTACTGTACCATTTTGATTCATTGGTCTTTGCCTGATGCTCTCTCTCTTCCTGCTCCAGTGAAAATACAGTATCAGCTAGCTGAGCCACATGTACCAACTGTTCTGTTGAAATGGTGACAGTCCAGCACAGGAGACAGAAGCTAATATTCTCAGAAATAGTCAAAGCAGTCACCTCCGTTATTTACTTGGAATATTGCAGAAGTGATCAAGTAAATTCTACATATAATTCAAAATAAAAGAATTTAAATCCCAATGTAAACTGCCCCTTAGGAGTTCCCCTTCCTCTCCTTCACTAGAATAAAAGTGATATGGTCAGATGGGAAAGTATAAATCCAAAGGCCAGACATTAAATATCTCCAGTTCACCATTGAAAGAGTCTACACTCAAAGAGCAAGGAGGGTTCTTCCTAGGGGTGGGAAGAAACATCAATCCCATCTCTTCTATATATTTCAGCGTACAGATTTCCTCCTGGTTGAATTTCCCCCAAGCAAATGACAGGTGATCAGAGCCAGATGTCTGCTTTTGTCCTAGCTATGGGTCATTCACCACTCAAATGAGCATAAGGAGAGGGGAGGGAAGCAATCAAATGACATCCCTGCTCTAGCAGCTGGTTCCTGGAACGATCACATTTTGGAGAAAAATTACTGTGAGGTCAATACATTGCTCAGTGTTGAGCTTAATGAAAAGGGTTGGATGGGTTAAATGCTGGATGCCAGATACTAATACTCATGGCTCCTTCTCCTTTTACTCCCTTGGACTCTAATAAGGACACAAAGCTTGGTCCTGGGATTATATGGTCAATTTAAATGCTGCATACTGTTATAACAGAGTTAAAGGAAGACGAGATGAACTCAATCAACTGTACCTATCCTTCACTGAAAGCGCAACAGATGAAAATGCCTAAGCAGCAAGGTTTACATTGAGAGTCTGAATGCCCTGAAAATAGGTGGAAAAACTTCCACCCTCCAAGGATTGGAGGGAAATGCTCAAAAAAAACAAAGGAAAAAGAACATGCTATCACATGATGCTTTAGGGAAGGTCCTCTGACCAAGGTGTGATCACTTATTAATATTTTAGAAAAGCCTGTTCGTTATACTGTGCTTATATCTGAGATCTGCTGGTCATAATTGACACTTTTTAATCTTCAAAGCATTTTCTGGTATTAACCAATTCATCTTCTTCTGCTTTCTCTGGGTTTTTGTTTATAAGAGGTTTTAACATGGTGATACCTAATGCTCAGATTGAATGAAAGCTTTTATTAATCCATTTATTTCCATTCCTTGTGGTATGGCCTGTTCCTACTAATAAAATCTTCTGTTTCAGGACTTTTACACTTGGATTCTTCCTTTCTATCCAAATGTGTTCAGACTTTTGTATGTGTGTGTATGTGTGAGTGTGTGCACACGTGTGTGCTTTCTATGAAGTCTGTATGGGCTTGAACATCACTCTATGTATATATTAAACCATCTAAAATACATCTTATGTGATTTATGCAGATACAAATTGTTACCAAGAAGATTGACTTAAGCCATGTGACTTCTAAATGCGGTTCCCTGAAGAACATCCGCCATAGGCCAGGTAACAATAAAAATTGTTTAAGAATGGAAATAAATATTTCAGAAGGATCATGATCACCTCTTTTTGTCCTTCTGGATTCCATTCCTTAAGTTTCTAACAAATGTGTTTGTGGAATTCCTGCAACTATAAGTTACATGCAAATTAACTACATTAAAGACATAGCTCCCTAACTTATCGTTCAGACTAAAAATTCAGAGAAGGGGAAAGACACTAGAGACTAAATATTAAACTGTATAGCATACAAATAATGTCAATAGCTTCCTTTGAGGGGTATTTTAATGGTGTTAGACCATATCTGAGTGAAAAAAGGTAAATAGACTTTGGTGACTTTTTAAAAATTCCTTACACAACTATGACCATAGAGACTGTAATAACCACAAATGTAGAGCTGTAAGGGGACTTCTAGCCTAAAATCTTCAATTTATGGAATTAAAAAAAAAGTCAAGGCCAGTAAAGTTAAGAGACATGCCATTCTGCGATTTGGCTTTGTCAGATTTGATTTGCCAGATATTAAATGTCTAATTTTTTTTTAAGTATTGCTATTTATTCTTTCCCAAAGGTAAAAACCAAAGCAAATTCATCTTTGTATATAAAATTCTTTCTATCTCATATAGGTGGTGGTCGTGTGAAAATTGAAAGTGTGAAGCTGGATTTCAAAGAGAAGGCACAAGCTAAAGTGGGGTCACTCGACAATGCCCACCACATACCTGGAGGTGGTAATGTCAAGGTATGGAACCTGGCCTAAGTAGCCACAAATGAAAGAGCTGGGGTGGTAAGGAATGGGGACGTCTCAGTATGTATAGGTCATCTGAAAATCAATCCTTAGACTAGGGAGCCCCTATTGCAATTTGTGAAGACTAAGTCAATAATAAATGTTGTTTGTCCCGAACAGATTGACAGCCAAAAATTGAACTTCAGAGAACATGCTAAGGCTCGGGTAGACCATGGTGCTGAGATCATTACACAATCTCCGGGCAGATCCAGCGTGGCTTCCCCCAGGAGACTCAGCAATGTCTCCTCTTCTGGAAGCATCAACCTGCTAGAGTCTCCCCAGCTTGCCACTTTGGCTGAAGATGTCACTGCTGCCCTTGCTAAGCAGGGCTTGTGAATCTGTCTCATTTAACACTGAATGAAGTAATGCTGTCTAGTCATGAGCTCTTGGCAGGAGCGGGCTCAGAGCAGGTGTTATATTCAATCCTTACAAATTCTAAAATAATCTTGTCCCGAGATTGTGGTAACCATTACGATAAAAATAATCCCCCAAATTTAAGTATGTGCAGAAATTGACCTGATTTTCATTTGCAGCAGGAAGACTCATTGGCTTTATATGAGTACAATCACAATATATTCCATTGGATGATTCTTGTTGCTCTGGTCTGTCTTGCATGGAGTACTATGATAAAAATGCATTTTTACCTTTCATGTGCCTGAAGGCCATCCACTATTTTCTGAAGAGCCTCGTTAATATCCAAGCTGCTCATTTCACTGGTCTGTCTATGGGCAACAAAGATTGTCCTTTTGTAACTTATTACAGGTTAAATTAAAATGAGTCTGATTACAAGATGAGAAGAACATATTAAAAAAAAACAAGTTTAAAAAGTGTTATTTTGTATAAATGGGAAGAAAGATTCAGTTAAGTTATTAACATTTGGGGCCTGGATAATTAAATCAGTGTATAGGTGATTCTGATAAATTATTTAACTAATTAAAAAAAAAGTAGTTGAAAAACAGTTGAACTGTATTTTTGAGGAAGTGATGTACAAGAGCAGCTTTTACACATGGAGCACTTCCACAACTATGGACTTGTGTCTGATTAGGATGTCAGTTAATTGGCTAGATTTGTGTCCACACTACAAGTTTCACATCCTTTCCATCTGTTTGATACAGTATTATAGATATACATATATATATATACATATATATATTTCTCTGTGGCCATTTGTGATACTCCCTCATATACTTGAATATTATACTTCTTTATTATTCACAGTATCTGTGTCTCTTGCACCCTTTGGTGTTGAAATTTTAGGTATGTGAAAGTAGATGTTAGCAGGGTTTTTTCCCTATTAAAAAAAAACAAAACATTTAAAAAGAGAAAAACTTTTAGCATGAAGTTGCTTTCTGTAACAACTCAAAGCTGTGCCCCTGTTATAGTGCCAGATACAAGTCTCTTCTGTAATGCTAGAATTTTTAATTTTCCTTTTCTGTTTCTCTTCACCAACATAGAGTTTGCTGGGGAGGTCTGGTGTAAAAGGATCTGAAAAACTATTGGTTTGAGATTCTGGAATTTTTTTACTTAAGAAGTAATTTGGGTTTTACTCCTATAATTATGAGATGATGGATCTTTTATTTATTTACTTTTTTCTTTTGCTAAAGTTGAATCCAAAAGAGTGAATTTGAGAAAATATCATTCCTCTCCTCAGGATGACATCTCCTTGTTAAATTAGCTAGGCTATCAGAGGAAGCCATCCATTGAAATAAAATATTGATCTACATACCAAAAAAGCAAGAATGCTTTCAGTTAGAAGAATACTTTATTTAAGTGTGCATAGAAACAAAATGTGGAGATATAGTGTCTGATTTGACGGATTTACTTTTTAGGACTCTGCTATAACACTGCATCAACTAACAACAAACAAAAAACCCCATTACATTTTAGTATAGTTTCTCAGGGGAGAGGGCTATTCTGGTATCATATACAGTAATCTTGCCGAGAAATCATGAAACAATTCATTCAAATCACACAGATTGTTGATTTTAAACTCATCGACAAACATTTTTCATGATCCATTTCTGAGAAGTCCCTAAATAGGGACAGAGGATGATATGTTTTATGGAAGCTCTTTGCTAATTTAAGTGTTCTTACGATTCCTCATTTTAGTGACTGAGCTAAAACGGTGTTGAAGTCAGAGAGGGGTAGTTTATTGTTTCTTTGGAGCTAATTCAGTTTAAAATTTGAGGATGATAGTAGAAAGAAGAGAGGAGGGGGGTGGGCTTCAGCAACATTTTAGTGTATATCATCTAACAAAGATACAAAGGGTGAAGAGACAGGGAACTGTGGGGGTAGTATAATGACCCATCTGACAGTGTCACTTACATGAATTCCCCAAGGGAAAAACCCTAGGAAACACAAAAAATCCATCACTTCATTAGTTTTCAACCACGAGCTTTTTATACACCACCCCCAATCCTGTCTAGCCCTGTCTATCAGTCAGTTGTTTGATGCAAATGTTGTGAATTTAGAAATTAAGTGGGACAATGGGTTTCTAATTTCTGCCTTGTAATTGCTGAGTAGAGTTTGCTTAAATTAACCCTGGCATTTACACAGAAATCTTTCCTGGTGTAGTGCATCAAAGTCCTTTATGTTGCACGAACAGGAAGACTAGTAGTGTGGAACACATTACTCAGACCCAGTACCACCAAGAAGTGCAAAATAACTTGGCAGGATTTTTCTTAAGCTTTTTGATATTGTTAGCTAGCAACTAAGGTACTGTGGCACATCCATTCAACTGAAATTAAACACCAGCTGGTCAGTACAGCATTTAACCTGTGACTCAAGTATTTTTTTAGATCTGCTTTTAAATTACAAACACACACCAAAAACAAATGAAAAGAACAATTCATGATGATGAAGTTTAGTTACTTGTGTATAAAGTTCAGAGTTAGGTTAGTGGAAGGCATTTGAGTCTTTAGATTTTTCTTGTCCAGTCCTAGCAATGTTTTTAGACTAATTAAGTTGCTTTACTCAGAAAGAATCGTGATCCTTTCTAAAATCAGCAAAAAGAAACAGATTTTGCTGACTCGAGGGATATACACAGGTTAAGTTACAGGGCTCTTAAAGCCCTTGAAAAAAACCTAAGCCTTGTCTTCACTCTCAAGAACACAACTCACATAAGCTTTGCAAACACAATACTAACAAGGAAGACAATGCATCTGGCGGTCTAGAACTCAGAGCCCTAAAAGCTTCAGATTCTAGATCCTCTCTTTCGAGCTTTATTCTGGCTTTGGCTGCTAAGAATCAGCCTCTGCCTAAGTAATCCAGATTCATGAAGAGTTATAAGGCCAACGTTCACAAAAGAACCAACTCTCTCTGGAATCACCTGCAACTGAGAAACATTTAAATTACAATGATCCAGATTCATGAAGAGTTTTAAAGGCCATGTTCACTTGAACCAACTCTCTCTGGATTCACCTGCTGTGTTAGCAGGATGATGGGCTCCAGTCCCATCCACAAGCAAAAGCCCTGTGTAGCACTAGGTAGCAAGGACCCGAAAAGGACTGGACACAGAAAATTGATGGAAGTTGGGAAAATGCAAAGGCAATTGGCCTACAAAACCTATGGTAGACTTTACGTTTTTTCTTACTATGTACAACAGGAAATGGTATATTAGCCACCAAATAATCTTACATTAGTATTAATGTAGTGATATTCCTCATAATTGATTCTAACACAACTGGAAATATAAATATTTTTTCTTTCATGCCAGAAGAAAGAGGAAAGGGAATCATTTAGCCTTTAAGTGGCAGAAAACAAAAATTTGCTACTTGGAAGTAAATTCATAATATCTGGGGACAGATTCCATATATTCCTTCAAAAATATGGATATTTCAGCTTAATTCCATATTTGTGTTTATAATTATAACAGATAGGATTCTAGCCTAGATGAATAAGCTGGAGCAATTCCCTCTACAACAGTTGCCTATTTGCAGACTCAGAAAAAGTTAATCATAACAATTCACTTCAACTTTAGCAAAGAGGAAAAAAAATAAGCAAAAAATGTACACCCAGTGTGCCAGGATTCCAAGTGTTAAAACACACCTTACAAATCTATGGGGTTTTTTTTTCTGAGAATTCTAGAGCCTGTTACCATAGAGAGGCATTTCTTCAGTGGCTGGTGGTAGTTAGTTCATGTTTTTCAATCAGATTTGCAATTGTATTTGTTGCTGAATAGTGATTGTTTTGCAAAATAAAATTGCTTGTCATCTAACTACTTATCTCATGTGACTACTTCTTCCACCAACCTGTGTGTGTGTGTGTGTGTGTGTGTGTGTGTGTGTACTTATATTTGTGTGATTTTCATTTTACCTTTGTTTAAAGGGCGCGTGTCTTTGTCCCTAATTTCTGTCCTTTCCTCTTCCCCTACCAGAGGTAGAGTCTGTAAAACTCCCCAGTGTATCTGAACCACATTAAAATATAATCGGGAAATGTTTAATTAACTAAATTAAAATATAATACAACATATTGTCAATTTATGGTTTTCCAAGATCCCATGCTGCCCACAGGAACACATTCCTATTGGAGTTTGACACCATTGCCTTGGACCACACCCAAGCTCCTCTGGACCTCCATAAATAAAAAAGTCCCAACAAGCCACCACTATCCTAGCCCTCCAACTCCTGCTGACTTGGAGTCCTAACAGTCTATAGGACTGTCACTGCTGGGCAAATGTCCTGGCCTTCCCACACACACACACACATCCTATTGCAACTTGTCCTTCAATGCCTCATCTCCCCTGGGTCAAGTCTTCACTAACAAGCTACACTCTCTAAAAAAAGGGATAAAGGGAAACAAACTAGATAACTAATACATTATCACTGTGGCTTCTGGAGCCCCAGCACTTGCTGTACAATATTTTCACTAATTCTGTGGCTTGGTAGAAATTTCAAAAGACCATAGATTTACAGTTGGGAGGAAACTTAGGGGGTTGATCCCAACTCTACATTTTGTGTCCATGAAGAAATGAACACAGAGCCCATTTCAGCATTTCCCAGAGTCCCTGAGATGGTGTGTTTAATTAAGATGTGTGAATAGTTTTGGGGAGGAGTGTAGTTTCCAGAACATCAAATTTCACCTTGTAGGCTGCAATCTACTGCTACTGTCGAGATCAGGGAACCATAATGTTGAGGTTTGGGGTGCTTGGGACCCCAAAATACCAACACCCTGGGTCCTGCTCGAATGAACTTGACCCAAGCCTTCTTTCAGCCAAAGAGTGAAGCAAAAGACTCCTCCCACAGCCTGCCTTTATAGAGGGATCAAAATCCCAGCCATCTCTTCATTTGCCACCAGCTGTTTTGCTTGGCTTTGATTCTGCTATCACCATCAGGTTCTAGCACCAGTATCTCCTGCCCCCTTTGCAGGTTTCTTTTACTGCAAGTTCCTTAAAGGCAAGGACTAGAGAGCTTTCTTTTTAAAAAATTTGTATCCCCAGCCCTTAGCATATTGTCTGGTACATAGTAGGTGTTTAATACACGTTTATTATATCATATAGAACTGAAAAGCATTTTATCCAACCCTCTGTCTTTAACAATATAGGAATGAAAAAAATTGCAGTACCTTTTTTTTCTTTCCTTGCTTTTTCTGCATTTGCTTCCAATATTGTTTTCCATTTGGTCAGAGATTTCACCTACTCATTATCCTCTATGAACATAGAAACAGCTTGGTTTATTACCATTTCAGCAACTACAGTGATCTACAGAAAATCCAGCCTCCACTGGAAGTCAGTTATCATCCTCACTCTCTCTCACCCCAGAAAATAAGTGGAAATTAGGGTCACCAATATACTAGCTGGGTAATTGCTGTAAAATGTGTCAGATGATGACTGTTTGTAGTCACTTGGCAGGAAATTAACAGTACTAAGAAAGAAAACATTGAGAAAGGACTTTTTTTCGGATACTAGGATACTAAAGATTTTGTATTGCCAGTACCTAGCAGTATTTTTATTTTTTAGGGAAAGGAGAGCAGAGTGAGGTCTGCATTTGGTCATTTTATTGATGGAGAGAAGTATTCATAAGAAAACTTCCTCCACTGACCTGTTCTACAATGTTTAATCTTAGAGACTGACTCTGACATGGTAGATGACTTGACTTGTTCAAGGCCATTCACACTATATCTAATTGCAAGATAATTCTCCTCTGGACTCCAAGTCCAACTCTGTACTATGGTGATGTCTCATATTTACATATACTAAGTGTTTAAGCAATTCTCATAGTATTAAGTTAACGAAAAGAACGTTATTTAAAGTTCTAAGATGGTAACAATAGTAATAATAATTTGGCAGCTAGATGTCTGTGATGGCAATCAAATTAGAATGTTTTGCTGCTTTTGTTTTGCTAAAAGTGCCTCTGATTGAATAATGTAATTAAAGAAAATCTTTCCCACTCATTGATGGGCCTGCTCATTGTGGGTAGCTTGATTAAAGGAGTTGTTTTATAGGAGGGTTCCAAGTACCTTTTGGGGTTTTTTTTGTTTTTTTTTTTTATTGAGGCACTGGGTCAGAAGGTTATGTACTCTGGCTTTAAAAAGTACATAAATACTCTGAAGGTGAGGTTTTATTTTGGGGCTTAGTTTTTGTAAGAAGTTTTGAGTGCCAGATGAGGGCTCTGGGAAGCCACTTTAAGGAGCCCTCCCCCCAGTTTTGAAAACCCAGATGTCACTGCTTCCCTCTCTGGTAACTATGGTCAGGCAGTTGGACTGTCTGTTGAATTCAGGCAGAGGAAGCCATGTCTGTTGATTTTTGATTACTTTGGGGCTTACTGACTGGAAGTGTTTGCTTGGCCAGACGCAGACTCTGGGAAACCACTTTAAGGAACACCTCCCCCCAGCTTTGAAAACCCAGATGTCAATGCTTCCCTCTCTGGTGACTATGGTCAGACAGTTGGGGTTCAGCTGTCTGTTGAAGTCAGGCAGAGGAAGCCATTTCTGTTCATCTTTGATTTCTCTGTATTTTCTTTGAAGTTCAGGGTACTGATTTCCCTGAACTAGGTGAATGATATGTGTGCTTGGTTAAAGGAAAGATACATGTGCTTGATTAAACTAATTGTTAACCCCTCAAAAGTTGCCTTTCCTTCTATGAATGCAGATCTAAGAACCTGTGATAGCAGGCCCCTGTGTGTGTTGGAGTGCTTACTGATACAATGTCTCAGTGGATAGAGTGCTGGGTCTAGAGTCAAGAAGACTTGAATTCAAATGCAGTCTCAAACACTTACTAGTGGAATGACCCTAAGCAAGTTACATGCCTCAGTTTCCTCAATTGTAAAATGGGAATAATAACAGTACCTCCTCACATTATTGTTGTGAGGATCAAATGTGAAAATATTTTAAAGCACTTAGCACAGTGCCTGGCACACAGTAGGCGTTATATTAATACTTATTCCCTTTTCTCTTCCCCAAAAGATCTAGGGTCAAATCAGGTTTCTGCCCCTTATTGATTGCTTGTGTGAAAATGGGTAAATCACTTCCCCCTCCTTATTCCCATTTCCTCTTATATAAACTGAGGAGGTTGATTTAGACGGTGATCTCTAATGTCATTTCCAGATTAAAAATCCTGTGATCTTAAGTTATAGGGGCTGCATTTCCTCTTCTTCTGTAGTCATTGGAATGACTTGAGTAAGACTACTCAGCCAAATCAGACTCCCTGTAGTAGTATCACTAGTTCTGAAATGGCCACCTACAATTACTTCACAACTCTCACTTATAGTTTGGCGGAAAAGCTAATTTGGTCTCTCAACTCTTGAAACTGCTTTCATTTAAAACAGGGAATATTTTTCATTGTATTCAATGTCAAAAAAGGCATTTTTCTTAGATTTAGTAGCCCACTCAGTTTCAACTTCATAGGGCAGCTGAGGGTTTATTTTTATTTTATTAACATATCTCAAAAGTTACTTAACTGCTAAGTCTCCATTCTAGTTTTCTCCACATTTGGGAATCAGCATAGAAAGTAATTGTGAAAAAACAGTTTCTCAGCTTCTTTTCCAGTCCTATATTTAATTACATATATTATACCTTAAACTAGTCCAATCCACACCTGGACAAAAATCCCCTTCTGCAACATTTCCACCAATGTCATCCTACTTTTGCTTGATGACACCATTGAAGGAACGTACTATCTCCTGTGGTAGCCCATTAAACTTTGGGGTTGTAATTGTTAAGGAAGCGTTTCCTAACATCAAGACATTTACCTCTTTGCAACTTTCAATCATATTTCTATCATTTGAACCCCAGCAAAACATAACTACCGCTCCACTATATTTTGTCGTGTCCCTTTCTATTACAAACACCCCACCATCACTACAAACTGAACATGTCCCAAATAAAATTTATCTTTCCCCACATAAATTAGCTTCCTTCTCAATCAAATCACAGAATCTATAAATTGGAATGACCTCCGAATCTATCTCATCCATGAACAAGAATGCCACGTCCAACATTCCCAAGAGTTAGTCTATCCAGACCACCAATTCAAAGACTTCAAAGAGAGAAGAACCAGAGCTGTCCTGGTAAATAGTTAACAATTGGCTCTTTCAAAAAAATGAACCCATGACACACTTTTAAATTTCACTCACATTGTTAACATTTTCTTCATTACTGCCTTATATCTAGACAATCCACAAAACGATAAATCATGCCCAGATTTGTAGCATTTGTTGATTTATAGGGTTATAAATGTTTACTCTGAAAATTTAACAACTGACCCTCTCCAGCAATTTGAGCTGGCTCCAGCAAAGTCCTAAGAGGAGACCACTAACTCAAAGTGTGGAATACTCCACTTTGGATGGCTTTGTTAGGAAGTGTTTTCTTTCATCAAGCCTAAATTTCCCTATTCACTACATCCTTCCTGTTCCTCCGACTTCTGTACCTCCCTCCACAAAACAAAATAAATCGAATCCCTTTTCTGTTAAATTTTCTTCTTTTTTTGTTTTGCCTTATTTATACTTTTCTGTGTATGTAAGCCTTGATAGTTACACCACAAATACTGATTAACATTGGATAGCTCCTTCAGGATCAGTGTAACTTACTGTGGAAGAAGGAGAGAACAGCTCAGGAAAATGAGAGAACAACCTGTTGATGGTGATCTGCTGGATTTTCACATGGGAATTATATTCAGGCCTTGCTTTTTAATTTGTTTCAATCCTGTTTTGATCTTGGTAGAGTGGATCAGTACACTGGGCTTGGAATCAGGAAGACTTATCTTTATGAGTTTAAATTTGGCCTCAGACACCTACTAGCTGTGCAACCCTGGGCAAATCACTTAACCCTGTCTGCCTCAGTTCCTGATCTGTAAAATGAGCTGAAAAAGAAAATGGCAAACCACTCTAGTAACTCTGCCAAGAGCCTAAATGGGGTCATGGAGAGTCAAACACAACTGAAACAAATGAACACACACAAAGATTGGATCTAGAATTGTCTTATTCATAAAATATGGTTTCATATAGTCTAAGGAGTATGAAATTTGAGGCTTATGGTTAACTAAGTAGAGGATTCCTTTTCAATGGAAGAAAACAATGGGATCTTCAAGAAAGCCTTCGTCTACTTGTTTTTTCCTGTCTGGTTGAACTTTACTTTTTCCAATAGGTAGTACATCTTCATACACTTCTGTTTGTAAATTGCATAGTGATTACATCAAACTCCTACAATCTCTTAGATTATATCAATAACCACCAAAAACAGTTCCTGGAAAGTAGAACATACCAATTATGGAAATGCCCCTTGAGAAATACTGATGTCACACTTTCCCTATCCCTGTTTTCTGATATCTCCTAACTCCCAGATTTTCCTTCCAATTTTTTAAAAGATTTTATCATAGTCTTCATCTCCACCCAATACCTATTATCATCCTTGGGTATATCAATGTTCAAGCCAGCAACCTCACCACACAATTCTTCAGTGTTCTTAGTTCCTTTCCTACCCCATTTTAGCCATACGCAGAACTAGTCAAACCTTGGATCTCACAGAATTTCAAAGTGAATTGAATTTCTACTCTAATTACAACCTACCACTCTTCCACCTCTTCCAAACTCTATCTCCCTAAATTTATTCTATTAATTTATAACGACTTTGATCCACCCAGATCCTTACAATTTATTCTCTTTTATTGTTTCACTTGTCCATCCTCAAACTCAAGACTTCAGTAGCTATTATCCTGAAGTTATTATGATTACTGACTTCTTTTAATCCCCCTACATATGCATTCAAATTTTTCTAATCCTAAAAATGCCTTCCCTGGACCATTCTAATTAATCCCAATAATAGATTTTCTTATTTTGACTACTAACCTCCTAGATTATCTCACTCTGAGTACCTGACTAGGCCAAGGTCTCCCAGTGCATCCTGGGCCTCCTCCAGTCATCCTGATGAATATCTGGTCACTGGATCCAGATGACTCTGGAGGAGAAGTGAGGCTGGTGACCTGCACAGCCCTCCCTCACTCAGAACAAAGTCAAGTGCAAGTCATGTCATCACTTTTTGATGTCATGGTCTTCTTTGAAAATGAAAGACAAACACAGACCTGTGAGTACACTGAGCTGCCTGATTGGGGACCCAGCCAGCTGGGTTACTCAGCTTATCTACTTCCTTCTGCCTGCCCCCCCTTCCTTCTCCTCTCCAAAGGAAGGTAAATTTGGATGGTCAGAGGATGTCCAGTTAACTTGGGGTTTACCGGCCAGATTCCCTCACTCCTTCTCTTTCTTCCTTCCTTCCTTCTTTCCTTCCTTCTACCCAGTGCACTTTAAAACCCATACATTGTACAACAATAGGTCCCTGCCCAAACTCTACTTAATGCCTCTTCTAGGGACCTTCTTGGTTTCAGAGTGATTATCAATAGTAACTGTTGCTCTTTCCCTCCCAGCTAGATTTACTTATCTTTTTCTTTTGCTCATTAAAAGGGCCATTCCCTATTTACTTCTTAAAAAGAGGTCTATTCACTGAATGGGCATTACCTCACTCTAAGTGAGCACCTGAATAGACCAAGGTCTCCCAGTGCATGCTGGGCCTCCTCCAGTCATCCTGATGAATATCTGGTCACTGGATCCAGATGACTCTGGAGGAGAAGTGAGGCTGGTGACCTGCACAGCCCTCCCTCACTCAAAACAAAGTCAAGTGCAGGTCATGTGATCATTTCTCTGATTTATGGCCTTCTTTGAAAACGAAGGACAAACACAGACAGATTAACCTCTTGGAAAAAATTACCTACAACTAATGCCTTCACTGTCTTAACCTGATTCTCCCCTCAAGCCTTGGCAATCTGGTTTCCATTCCTCCTACTCCACTGAAATGATGCTCTCAATGGCCTAATTATCAAATCAAATGTCTGGTTTTTTGTCCTCATTCTTTTTTAACTTCCTTATAGCATTTGGCATATGCTCCCTTTAGATACTCTTTCAAAACTTAGATTCATAGACATCACCATCTCATTAATCTGTCTCTTTAACTGCTCTCCTTCATCGGTTCCTTTGTCAAAGATCTATCCTTGATTATTCTCTCTCCTCTCCTATCCTCCCCTCTTCGCTCATTCCTTCCCCTACCCTTCCTCACCCTTCTCAATTTTCTCCCTTCATAAGCTTACTTCCACAGCTTCTACTATCATCTATTTACATATCACCATCAAATCCATAGCTCTAGTCCTCGCTTCCTCTGAGCATCAGACTTATATGTCCAGTTTCCCACTGGATGGGCCACCAGCATCTCAAACTAAAATATTTAAAATGTAGCAACAATATTGTGTGGCAGGCATTGAAAAAATAATAGCCCTTTTATAGTATTTTAAGGCTTATAAAGAGATGTGTCCTCTCATTTTATTCTCTCATTAACCTTGTGAGGTAGGTGCTATTATTATCTCCATTATACAGATGAGAAAATTGAGTTTGAGAAAAGTTGAACCATTTGCCTAAGGTCACACATCTAGGAAGTAGATGGCACAGGATTTGAACTCAATTTCAAACTCAATTGAAGTCTTCCTGACTCTAAGTCCAGCACTCTATCAACTACACCACCTACCTGCCTCAAAACTGCTCTTCCTTCTTTTGACTTGACTTCTGACACAGACTTTCTGTCTGTGGCACCACCATTCCCTGAGGTTCTTATGTCTATAACCTTGAGGTAGAAAGAAAAGCAGCATCGTATGGTAAAATGATCACTAGACCTGCACTCAGCAATGACTTGGGTTTGAATCCTACCTCTGAAACTTACTAGCTGTGTGACCTTAGACAAGTGACTTAACCTCTTGGAGGTCAAATGAGGATGAAAGTCCTTGCATTGTATTCTCACAGGATTTGGCATAAGCATAGTGAAATCCTTAAGGTGCTATATGTCTTTATTATTATCTTTGATTCTTCCTTCTTCCTCACCTTTCTTTCATATGTAATTACAAAGTCATATCAAATTTTTCAAACTTTTATTTATTTTATCTTTAATTTATGGAATAAAAAAACATTTCTGTAATAAAAAAGATGATTACACATGAAACTGCAAATCTATTACATACAACTTGCTAGTCCTTTTAAATATAATAAAGGTATCATGTAAATTTTTTTTATTTTTTCTTCCCTCCTTCCTAGAGATGGCTACACACACACACATACACACACACACACACACACACACACACTCATGCATACATATCATATCATATTATATCAATTTTACCTCAACGTCTTACCACCATGTCCTCCTCATTTCTTTATTCACACTGCCCTTGTATATGCCTGCACTATAACCTGTTTGAATTATTTTGGTAACCTCTTAATAGGTCTTCCTCCTTGTACTCACTAGCCCACCTCCCATTTGTGTGGGGAGGGGACAAGACGGTATTTTTCTAACCACAGGGTGGGATCAGCAGCGTGTTGAGATGCCTTCAATGATGATGAAAGCATCAAGGTCATCAAGGTCAGCTATCACATCAATAGTACTTTTTAACTTGAAAAGACTACAAGTCATGACCAAAGTGGAGGAAGAGTTGGTGTGTAATTTTTTATTCACAGATAATTGTATACTCAATGCAGCCTCTGAGGTTGAGATACAACAGAGTATGGATCAATCCTCCACTTGTGCTAATTTTGGCCTGACAGTCAACACCAAGCAAACAGAGGTTGTCTACCAGCCAGCACCATACCATCTCCATGTAGAAATATTGGTCACAGGGAAGGATTGCTGGGGATAAGGTCACTTACTTTGGCAGTATACTTTCCAGATATGTCCATGTAGATGATGAGGTGGATGTACCTATTGCCAGAGCTAGCTCAGTGTTTGGGAGGCTCCAAAAAAAAGTGTAGGAGAGAAGAGGTCTGCCAAACTGAAGTCTACTGAGCCATTGTGCTTACCTCATTGTTGTATGCCTGTGAAATCTGGACAGTCTATCAGTGCCATGCCAGAAAACTGAACCACTTCCACTTGAATTGTCTTAGGAAGATTCTGAAAATTACCTGGCAAGAGTAGATACTGGACACTGAGGTCCTCTACTGAGTTGAACTGCCAAGCATTCACACACTGTATCCTGACCCCAACAACATCATTATGTCATTCATCTTCTTCCAAAACAAAGAAAAAAACAACACCTCACCTTTCAACACCTACTTCTCCTCTGCTCCTAAATGCACACATAATCCATTCTTCATACAGCTGCCAAAATAACTTTATACATAGATATTTTACAAAATTTTGAATTCCAAATTTTTTCTCTCTCCATCCCTCCCCTCTCCACTCTCCAAGACAGCAATCTGATGTAGTCTATACATGTATAATCATATTAAACATATTTCCACATTAGTCATGTTGTGAAAGAAGAATCAGAACAAAAGGAGAAAGCCATGAGAAATAAAAAATGAAATAAAAAAAGAGAAAATAGTAGTTTCTATCTGCATTCAGATTCCATAGTTCTTTCTCTTAGATATCCATCTCTGACTCTTGAATCTATTTTTTAAAACTAAAGAGATTAGATTTATGATTTAATTGGTACAAGGAACTCCTGGTTAGAAAACTCCTTCTACCAATGCAGATCAACATCTTTTCAACTTATATGCCTAGTTGACTGTGATAGAAACTGTGAACTTGAGAAGGAGGCATGAATTTAAACAAGAGATTTGGCCGATGATCTGTTGAACTCATACTGTGAGGAGGAAATTCCTATGGGGAAATAGAGTCATATTTTGCAGACAGCATAGAGGTCTAAGAAAGTAAATGAAATGTCTAAGCTTATACAACCAGTATATGTCAGAAGTAGGATTCAAATTTTAGTCTTCCTGGCTTTGAGGCCGGTTTTCTATCCATACCGTGATTCCTGTCATGCTTATTTTTAAAGTCCAACTCAAATGATGCTTTCTTCATGGAATTTTCCCTGATCCCCTAACAGAAATTAGTCTTTCCCTTTTAAAATCATCATCATCATCATTAGAATTTACATAGAATTTTAAGGTTTGCAAAACACTTTACAAATATTATCTCATTTGATCTTCACAATCATCCTGGGAGATATGTGGAAAGATGAGGAAACTGAGGCAGACCAGGGTTAGTGGTTTTCCCAGGGTCACAGAACTAGTAAATATCAGAAGCTGAATTTGACTTCAAGATTTCCTGACTCCTAGGATTCTATTCACTATACAGGAGTGTTCTGTTAAGATCTCTTCTTTGTCTCTATTTTATTCTACTTTTTATCATGCTTATTTTTATATATCATATTCCTACACACCTCCCCCCAAAAAACAGTTGGTTCTTTGAGAGCATTGGCAATCACTTTTCATTTTTGTATCCCCAACACCTTGGACAGGACCTTGAGTATAAATTTTTGCTATATTGAATTGTAAATACACTATGCATACATATTTTTAATTAGGTTCAGGAGCCATTATATAAAACTACCATGTTGAAACTTAGCCAATCACTTTCAAGGAAAAAAAACATAATAAAAATTAAAGTATATAGGTTAGCTAGACAGCTTTATAGTACATGACTGATATCTCTAAGATTTTCCAGCAAACTCCAAATTCTGCCTGCCCCTAAATGATTCTTACTTCATTTTTTTCATGTCTGATCAAACTGGTTACACAAAATCACATTTGCCACCCAATTATAGATTCTCCACAACTTTACTCTCACCTGAAGTATCAGGGGTCACTCTAATCCAAAAAACAACCTCATACTGACTTTATCTGCCATAGGAATTTTCTCTCTAAGTTCATAACCTTATCTCTCAAAGCCACCAACTGGATTCATACCCTGCCTCAGTTAATTGATGGCTGGCACACCCTTGCTCCTGGACCCTTCTTACACACATCTACTCTATACACACTCAGGATCTATTTTTCTTGAGTCCATGGAGATGGGACGTTGAAACATGCCTATTAGGAAGGTCTTCAGATAATTCATAATAAGCATAAGCACAATTAATGCAGACAGTCTTTCTGTGACATTTTAATCTCTTCAATGACAGAGAATTTGTTCCAGAAACTATGAATTCAGTAAATTCAGATATTTATTGGTCCCTATACTGATATAGAAGCTGTAAGACATACAAAGAAGAATGAAATGCTATTGCAAAAATATATATATGTATATATATATATATATATATATATACATATATATATATATATATTCTTCTCTGAAGTGTTATCATAGATTAACAGAGGACTCTGGAGGTGAATGAGTTCATATATAAATGATGGACAGATAATTGTATGTTATTATATTTTCACAGTAAGAAACAAGGAAGGCAGTTGAAATTTCTCCTATAATATGTCAAGGATTCAGTGGTATGGGCACCCCCTGAATCAAATATATTGCAACCCTCACTTCCTCCATCTTTTAGGCTTTTGAGTTGCTATACCTGAAAAAATTAATTACATAAAGACTAGAGACTAATACTTTTATGATGAGTTTCTTTGAAATAGTTATGTCAGCTCTTGGATAATAGACAACTTCTATGTCTCTCCTCAAAACTTTTCCTACTTGCTGTAATAAACTATTGGCACAATCTTATGGAATGTAGCATCATTTCAATGCTAAGGAGTAGCTTTGGAATAGGACATTAGCAGATATCCCTACACACACACGTGCGCACATACACTCACACACACACACAAACACTCACAAAGTATAAAAAGAAATGTGAATTATAATAAATCATGGGATTTAGTAAATTACCGTTCTCTTACTAAGAAGAAAAAGAAGCAAAATACTTATGATGTAAGGTTACTACAAGAGTATATAGAATTACAAAGCAGAGAATGAGTAATTTCTTAAACCGATTTAAGCCCTACCCAATCAATGTAAAATTCCCTATCAGTAGAATTTTTCTTTGTATACTTCTAGAAAAGTAGTCCTTCCACTCGAAAATTCAGTCAGTTAAAAAACAATACTCTTTAGGAGAGCTATCATTACTATATGAGAAAGAGAATATTTTCAAAGAGATCTGTTTAGTGTATTTTTAAAAGATGAAAAGAAATCACAAATGAATCTTACTAAGACCATGTTGTGATAAATAGTACAAAGACCTTTTCATATACAAAGACTTTATTCGAATAAGACAGTCACTATTTTTAAACAAGTCCCATTTGCAATAAGGTCATCATCATCTTCTAAATGCCTGCAGTATTTTCACTTGTGAAACAGCTAAAGCCAATGATGGTACTTGACTATTTCTGGTGTCTTGCCATGACAAAAGTTGGAACCATGGCAACCACACATCATATGGCAAGTACTTTTCTGAATATCTAAGCTACAATACTATCAGAAAAGCAATGAACCCCTTTCCTACTTTGAAAAAAAATCCTTTTAACTAATGATTTCTCCTCCCTCCCCCAAAGATAAACATGATTTTTATGTAAGTTGAATGTTATTCCTGGGTTTTAATATGATGTTTCTTATGCCTGTCTCTGTGTGTGTTTTTGTAAATGGGAGTTTGAGGTGACAAACTGAATAACAGTTCTTCAAAGGATAACTAGGATAGAAATAATGAATTACTCCTTTTCTGTAGCACTACCTTATTGAAAACTCTAAACAACGCCCATTTCCTATTCATGTAAATCAGTAAGCAAAGATTCTATGAATTCATGGGCAGAGGAAGTTCCTGATGTGAAAACTCCATCCACCAACACAGATGGAGATTACAAATCATCCATGATTTATTAGATAATTGATTAAGGGACTTGCTCAGTTTCACATAGCCAGTAACTATATTGAACCCAGGTCTTTCTGATTCTAAGTCCACTACCCTACTTGGCCGGTGGTGTTAAACTTAAATAGAAATGGGGTCACTAAATTGTACATAAAGATCTCTGTAGTTTGCATATTGACTATTTAAAATGTAATGCCATATTATTTTATCGTTTTTTTACTTATGTTAACTATGTCAAATATTTCCCAATTACATTTTAATCTGATTCAGGCCACACTGAGGAGTTGTTGGCTGATGTACAGTGTCTTTCACATCTCTTTAGCAGACTATATTTAGTTATAAACAGTCAGAAGAGATGCAAATGAATCATTTAGGCACTGAGTTTGTCATTTTCAGAGGCCCATGTTACAAGCACATAAGGTAAATGCCAGAAGTCTGTGGTGATTACTTGTTAGGTCTCCAGCATATGGCTAAGGAACATGCAAAAGTCGCCATTGTTGCTCTCTAATAGCTTACAGCTACAGGCATTAGATAATAGCTAACATTTTGATAACATTTGACTATTTACAAATCAACTCTCATATTTGATCTCGTTTGAACTTCACAATTGCACTGCTGGTTAGAGCTATGAGTCAGTCCATCCATTATGAAGAGTAATTAGGGATTATGGTAAGAAAGTAACTAAAATTTCTATACCCTTTGACCTAGATATTCCATTCCTAGGCACATACCTCAATCAAGTCTATTATCCCCATTCTGCCAATGAAAGAACTGAGGATAACAGAGGCTAAGTGACTTACCCATAGTCATATAGCTGGTAAGTGTGTGAAGCAGAATTCTAACTCAGATCTTTCTGGCCTCAGATTTGAGATATTATGAACTAGGCCACCCAACTGCCTAACAAAAACTTTCATTTTGAAAATAAATTTATGAGATGCCATGTTGGTAGTTGAAAGTTCTGGGCTTGAAGAGTCCAAGAGTTGGTTTCATAGCCTTCTACTGACACTTAGTTGTGTGACCATAGGCAGCTCCTTTAGCCTCTATATGCTTCAAGCTACCTCCTAAGTGACTTGTTCTTAAATGCATAAAATAAAATACATGGGATTACAAAGGAAATCAATCATATCAAAAACAGTTATCAAAAAATTCAAAAAGCTTGCCATATGGGGCATTCTCTATCATGAAAATATCACAGATGGCTGTATATTTGTATTAATAATTACCTAATTATTTGTTCTGACTTTATCTCTCAACTTTCTCAAGAATTATGAACAATCACTCTTTTTGAATCCTAACTTTATTGCTATCTTTTACAAATATGAACATTTCCCAATATGTCTCTCTATCCACCCCCTCCAAGAGAGCCATCTTTTATAACAAAAAATATAGAAGAGGAAAAAACAATTCAGCAAAACAGACCAACATATCAAACAAGTATGGTCTCACATACATTCCTTACCCATAGTTCCCCACTTCATCAAAGAAAAGAGGAAGGTGAATTTTTATATATCTTTTTGGGAGTCAAGCTTGGTTAATACAGTTAGGTCTTGATTAAGTGGAACTAATGAGTCCTATGAAGTGTTTACATATATTTGAATTTAAACTACTCAAAGTTAAAATTATATAAAATACGGTAATTGGTTTTAGTCCAATGGAAATAGGCAGAGCAAATTGGAATAATGGTGCTACTTCACTGGATTCATTAATCAAACTAATCAAGACCTGACATTATAATTTTCTAGCATTTGGTTTCCTTATTTTTTTTGAGTATTGTTACTGGGCTGTGGGTTTTCATTGTTTTAGTCATTCTGTATGTTGCTTTCCTCATTCTTCTTAATCTACGTTTTACCAGTTCATATGTCTTTCTGTGCTTATTGGTATTTGTTGTTTCTTAAGAGCAGTAATATTCTATTACATTCATGTACCACATTTTGTTTAGGCATTCCCTAATTTATAGGCATCTATTTTATTACTAATTATTTGTTACTACAGAAAAATGCTTCTAAATTATTTTGGTGTATAATTATCTTCATTGTGGCTTGTATCTAGGAGTGGAATATCTAGGTCAAAGGATTTAAAAATTGTAGTTACTTTCTTAGAATAATTGAGAATTGCCTTTCATAATGGATAGACCAATATATAGTTCTAATAACAGTATACTAGTGTGCCTATATTTACACATCCATTCCAACATTGACTATTCTCAGCTTTATCAATTTTCTGGATGTGTGGCAGAATGACAGTTGTTTCAATATAGATATTTCTTATTAATGACTAGGAGAAATTTTCATATATTTGCTAAAAGTCTGTAATTCTTTTCAGAATAGATTGCTCATATCTTTTGATCCTTTAGCCATTGGAGAATAGTGAGAGGTAGCCCAGGGATGAAATAAACTTCTAAGGTGAAACCGTTTCTATGCCATAGTAGAAAAAGGCCTGTAGAAAATCAGGAGTATGGTCTGGAGAGCGATGAAGTGGGGATGAGTAGAGGCAATGCAATATTTACAGCACCTATAGCAGCCATGAATATCCTGGAGCAATTCTGAATCATGAAATACAACAGACTCTCCACATGGAAGACAGAACCAAAAAGCCAAATACATCATAGCAACAGAAATCTATACACAATAACAATGCAGAGGACAACACCATCCCCAAGCCTTCCCCCTGCTAGGCTTCCCACAAACCAGCTCCATTAAATAAATCACAAGCAGGCTCTTTCACCCATGCTAGCCAGGAGCCTGTTTGTCTGCATCCTTCCTAGTTCTGACTAGACTCTGACCAATTTCCTCTCAGCTCTGCTCTAGCTCCACCTCTTTCTGTTCCACCCTTTCAGCAAACTCCTTTCACCATAGGCTCTATGTGACTCAGACTCATGTGACTCAGGCAGGTCACATGGGCCTATTAATGAATGGGAAGGATCTTCCCATTTAAATTACCATTACAGGATGGAACATTGTCCTATAGGCATAGCTCATTTTATTATACTTTTCTTTATTGTATTTCATAGATATTATGCTTTTTACATAATTAAAGGTTTGTGGCAACCCTGTATCATGCAAGTCTATCAGCACCATTTTTCCAATGGCATGTGCTCACATTGTGTCTCTGTTTCACATTTTAGTAATTCTCACAATATTTTAAACTTTTTCATCATTATTATATCTGTTACGGTGATCTGTGATCAGTAATCTTTGATGCTACTATTGTAATTGTTTTGGGGAACTAAAAACCGTGCCCAAGTAAGATAGCAATCACAACCCAGATCAGCAGCCATCAATATCAAGGCAAGACTCTCCCTCAGCAAAAAAAAAAAAAAAAAAAAGTATGACTTGTTGAAGGCTTAGATGATGGTTAGTATTTATAGCAATATTTTTTAATTAAGGTATATACAGTTTTTTGGACATAATACTATTGCTCATTTAATAGACTACAGTATGCCATGTTCACTTTCTTTTTTTCATTCTCTTTCTTTTATTCAAGTCTTCTTGTACAAAATGGTTAATATTACCCTAGTAGGTACCTTTCTCCACCTCTGCCCCCACTTTTCGGTCCTTTTTCAATGTGCTAAATTCTCCCCGTAAGTTCTTAGATTGCAGGGCTGGCTTTTCTGTTTATATTTGCTATTCCTACTGCATAGCACAGTGTGTGCAGGGCACAAATTAAGCACTAAATGAATGCTTTAATCTATCTAAAATAATAATAAAAAATAATAAATGTTCATAGTTCTATCTCTCCATCAAGATTTTTACTAAAGCAAAATTTTGGCATTTTTTGACAGCCTCTTTTCCCATCCAGACAACTTTATAGGAAATCAATCTGGAAAGGACTTTAGAAATCATCTAGTACGTGTTCCTAATTTTACAGGTGAAAAAATCAAGGCCCAAAGCTTTAAGTAGTTTTTCACAAGTTAAAGTATTTAAGATCAACATTAGTAATGAGGTACCAAAGCTCTGTTTCCAAATCTAGTGTTCTTTTCACAACACTGAGAGAAACTGAAAATTGTTGTCCCCTTTTATTCTGTATTATTTTAATAAGACTTAGTCAATTTATTATGTATTAATAATCAATTCACTATATATTGGTTGGTCCCCTCATTATGTGAGTTTGTTTTCCCTTAAGCCTGTAATCATATTTGTGAATTTGCTGACCTTAGGAGAGAGATGAGTCAAGCTGGGCACAGGATACTTGCCCACCACAAGATTTTCCAGAAGATATTTATGGAAAAGTTATGAAAATCCCCTTGTGAGTCAAGCCAAGCATAGTTCACCCTCCATCTCTGTGACAGACTAGTCACATTCTTAGTCACAGGACTATTTATTTGATACTGTTATCCTTTCAACTGTATAAAAAAGCTGCCCTGACTATCTGATACAGCCTTGGCCTCTAAGAAGCCTTGGATTCCTTTTTATTGGTAATTTCTAGCCTTGCTAATAAATTGAACATATTTGGAACTTTGTGTCTCAGTTTCTCTTTATCACAGATTTTATTGGTACAACTGCAAAGTCTCTATTCAAGCCTTAATTGGCATTTTGGAAAGAGCACTTCGAACAGTTCCTGTACCCACTGGGTGATTCATAAATGTAAAAACAGAGCAGCTGGTTTATATTGTCCATGTAAGAGACCTGATTGCAAGGGTAGCCCTTCTGTTTTGAACAGTCAAATGATGGCATTCTTTATCTGTCTCAGTTTTTGCCTAGTCCTTAGTTATTGAATGAATGTTGACTCAGAGAAACTGAGACTTGGAAAAGACCTTTAGAGAGGCCAAGGTTAACCACTATACCCCTGCCTCACTTAAATCCTGTATGCCTGCAAGAGATCATCTTTGTGATATCATTGGTCCTCTTTGAGAATGAAGGGTGAAAAACAACAAATCTTATGATTACTCTCCTCATTGCTGCTTATATACATTTCCTATTACCATCTTATCCTACATTTCTAAAAAGATAAACCATTTATCTATGATTCTATGGTTTCTCATTCCCTCCTTCCTGTTTTTTTCAATTTACAAGGTTTCCAAAATCCATAATTTGACTAATTGGGATTTGTTTTGTCCTGACCCTTCTTTCACTCATTTTTCAGAATCTGAATTAATAACTTGGTATATTCTCATTGATTTGGATTCTTATTTAAAAATTGGCACTATGTAATTACAAAGAAAATCAAAAGTAAATGTTGAGAAATTATAAAGAATAAATGTGGCTTGCAGATATCTCCCACAATCCCCCTTTGTAGAGATGGGAGGCTGTAAGTGTTGTACATGGCACATATTTTTTACTTTTTCTAGCTGACTTTTCTCTTCCTTTTCCTTTTTTGTTTTTAAAAAATATTACCTTTATGTGGGATGGCTCCCTTGAAAGGAGGTGAGGAAAGACAGTAGAGGAAGTTATCAAGATGTGAAAAAAAAATTTTTTAATTATCAGTATGAACAGTAAATGGAGAAAATATCCATGTATTACAGACCATCTTCTCCACAACAAGTCGTATATGTTTGGTTCCCTTGGTGTCTATTCACTTCATTTATTGCAGGGTCTGTAATTTTGCTTATATGCAAATGCTTATATAAGGGAAGATTATATGATGTCTTGCTCCTTCCCCCAATCTCTAATGTTTTATTTCTAGGCCAATGAGCCTCCTGATGCTGTTTCTACCATATTTTTGCTTCTTTCTACATTTGGTTTTACAGTTGTAAATATTCTTAAAATTCGTATAATTCTGAAATCTTGATATTCTGTCCTTTTGACTCTGGAAGCCCAGAAAAGAAAGGGTGGCCAGGGAAAGAGCAAAAGGTGTCACTCAAATGTATCCAATGGACCAGAGTAAAAAATAAATGGCTGCACAAGATAATTATGTGTGCTCTTCCTCACACCAATTAACTTTCACCCACAACTGGTTCATCTTGGTTTCTTTGGGTTTTGTCTTTCTCAGAAAGAAACAGTACAGTCAATGTCAGTTTCCTGCTGACATTTTAAATTCTCACATCACAGTAATTTACAGTTTTCTCTGACCTGCCAAGCTTGAAGTGCTTCCTGGTTTTCACTTTTTTTTCCTTTCCACGCACCCTTCCTGCTGAGCTTCAGGGACAGGGAGTGTGTGTATGCCTTCCTCTCTCTCTCTGTCTCTCTGTCTCTGTCTCTCTGTCTCTCTGTCTCTCTCTGTCTCTCTGTCTCTGTCTCTCTCTCTCTCTCTCTCTGTCTCTGTCTCTCTCTCTCTCTCTCTCTCTCTCTCTCTCTCTCTCTCTCTCTCTCTCTCTCTCTGTCTCTCTTTCTCTCTCTGTCTCTCTTTCTCTCTGCCTCTCTCTTTGTCTCTGTCTCTGTCTCTCTGTGTGTTTTTGGGTTAGAGGTGGAGACTCAGGGGGTGCACCTGATCTCCTTGCTAGAGGTGTGAGTGATGTTAGGGTCAAAGACAGCTTTGCAGCTCCCAAATGCTCCTCCTTCCCCAGACGGTACTGTCCTCCAGTCACTGCTGTCAGGAAGTCAGAAAACACAGTGGACACTCCTGGGGTACAGCTGGTAGGAAAGAAACCGCTTTACTGCGGGCTGAGGAGGCCAAATTAGGCTAAAGGAAAAGACGCAGCGGGACAGAGGGAGATGCTGAGAGTGGAAACTACCTCCACACAGCTTTGCCTGGTCGCTGCTCGCCGCCTTCCCATAGCCTCTGCGCGGGTCGCTGTCCACAGTGGGAGGTGCTGAAAGCAAAGGAAGGGAGAGTAGGGGGCGAGGCGGACATCTTCTTCCTCCCCCCTCCTCCCTTCGCTGTTCCTCCGATCCTCCCCTCCTTCCGCAGCCATTTTACCCCGGCGGAGGGGGGCGGGGGAAGGGGAGAGGGACGGGAGATCTGGGCGGAGAGAGACGGCCCTGCCTCGGGGAAGGAGGGGATGAGAGTTGGGGGGAGCAGAGGGAGGAGGAGGAAGAGGAGGCGGCGGCGGCGGCTCCCGAGGAAGCAGTGCTGGGTCCCTCACTAGGGCTCGCAGGAGCCACCATCATGGTGAAGAGGAAAAGCTCCGAGGGCCAGGAGCAGGAGAGCGGCCGAGGCATCCCCCTCCCCATCCAGACCTTTCTGTGGAGGCAGACCAGGTGAGGGGTAAAGAAACCCGCCGCCCTCCTGCGCGGGCCCGGCGTAGTCCCTCCCCGCTCTCCAGTCCCCTTGGTCCCTGGGCCGCTGGAGATGCTCTGGACGGGGCCGGAGGCTCTGCGGCTGTGGCTGCAGCCCCGCTGCACGCAACCCCCTCCGGGAAGGGAAAGAGCAAGCCCTTAGAGTCCTTTTTGTGTCCTGTTTGAATGAAGTTTGATGACATACTGGCAGGAAGCTCTCAAATATAGAGATATGGACATATGCATGATATACGTGTGTATATCCCTACACACACCTAGACACACATACATATATACATATATGTGTGTATATATATATATATATATATTATTCAGAGATAGAGGAAGATCGCTGAAAAGGGAAGAGGGGGAGGAGAAACAAGGAAGATAAACGTGCCTATACGTACTGATCTCTCCTCCCGCCTCCCGCTGGGATTTTAGACCAGTGACCTGTTGTTTGCCCAGTTTCTCATATTGAGAGAGTGCCCGTTATGACCACTTGTTACCGTTTTTGCTTTCACTCAAACATGATTGTCATCTTCCCGGTTAAAGCCCTTGAGAAAGCTTTTTCAGCCCAAGATTGCCTTTTATTTTTTCTTGGAAAGGCCGGAACCCTTTCCCAATAAAGCAACCCTTAAAATATATAGCTCCCAGATGTAAAAATGGATTCTGAAAATTGTGGCTTTCAGTTCAACTCCTGAGTCTAAGAAGGTGTAATCATTTTCAATTTTCAACAATATTAGTTTTAGTACATCAAGTAGATAACCATTTCTGATAGAAATCTCACTCTTAGCTTTAGGTTAAGACTGAACGCAAGACCCTTGAATATAGACTTAATCTATAAAAACAGTGATTGTAGCTGATTAATAAATGCTTGTTCATTACTGTTCTTAAGCATGACAGTTGAGTTCTATAATCCTATGCTGTTAACATCTTTGGCTATAAAAATACAAAGGGTATTTAATGATTATATAGAAATATATATATAATTCTTTGCTTGTTATTGCTTCAATTTTTTAAAATTTGTTCATTTTTTCAGTGCCTTTTTGAGGCCCAAACTGGGAAAGCAATATGAAGCTTCATGTGTGGTAGGTGATTTTCACTTTTTAACTGGAAATTCCATCATAGTCACTGTGATAAATAGAAGAAAAACATTAATTTCGGCAGTAGTTGTATATAAGGTACATATATGAAATACTCAAGGAAGCAAAATAATATGAAAATAATATGGGTTTTTATGCATGAATCATCAAATTTATATGACAAGTTGAAAATATGTAAAAATGCAAAGCATCAGAAAAGAATGTTAATAATTAAAAGGTAGTCTTCAGGTTGTTGTCAGAAGGTTCTATCTGGCCTATTTAGTCTAATAACTGCTGCAACATGATAACTTATGAAAACTAAGTTGGTGAACTTATTTGGCTACTAGCAAATGATGTCAGTACAGCCTCCAAAAAACAGTTATACTATTGTGTAGCTCTTTAATATATGGGAGAGTGCATATCTTCCAGGGAATTGATAATACTTCATCTCTAAAATCACATTTGTCCTCCCAAACTCCCCATAATAAAAAATTAGTCAGGCACTATTCATCCAGTTTACAGAATGAAAAAATGAGGAATGGAGGTCACTGAGTAGAATGTTAATGGAGTTCACATAAAGCCAGGATAGCTATAAATTGGGATGCCAAGTTGAGATCTTTACACCTCTGTAATCACAGTACATATGTGAAACTTTGTTTGCACATAGGCACACCAAACTGTAAATGACCCAGTGGGCCCTAGCTCAATCAACAAACATCTAGAGCAACTTAAATCAGTCATTAGCTTTTGCTTGGAGGTAAACAATTTGGAATTTCTTCTGCATTTTTTTCCAAATTATCAAAACAAAATTCTTAAAGATACATTACTTTTTCATAGGTTCATTGATTTATGAATCTGCTTATCTCGTCAGAAGTAACTTGACATTTTAATTACTATAAATTCTCTTACAAGTTCATTTATTCTTCATCTACCTTTGAATGGTCCTAAATAACTCTAACTGGGCCCATCCATTTATAATTAGGCATACCTATCTGACAAATGTCTTTATACAAAATAAATGGATGCATAAATGTAAAACACACAAATTGAGGTGGGGTTTGTGTATGGGGAGATGAGTGTGTGTAGACATGGGAAAAAAAACTTTTCAGAATGTAAACAAAACACATTAGGGGAATATTCATTTAAACTAAAAAGAACTTGACTATGTAGGATTCGTAAATGGGCCACTTTAAATCCTAAACTTTTGTTGTAGGAAGTATTCTCAAAGATTATTTTAGTTGTGTTCAGGCTTTTAAATCCTTTATACTTTTAAATTCCTAAAACACGTATCCTTTAGTTAATTAGTGCTTCAGATGCTTAGAGGCTGAAGAATTTAAAAGTATTTGGATCTACAGCACAAGCAATATCTAAAGGCCTTTATTTAGCTTGTTAAGAGAAAACAAAAGGCCACAACTCTAATCTCTCCTTTTTTTTCTGGAACTGAACCACAGAATCACAGAATAGCTTTGATTACAAGGTCTTTTTTTTTTTTAAGAAAATCCTTTGCACTCGTGTGAACTGAATTGGTGAATTGGTTCTTTGTAGGGTATTAGCTACTAATTTGGCCTTTTAGTTTTTGATCCCTCCCCCAATCCCAATTTAATCCTACATACGTATCTTGTAGCATTACACAGAAATTAGAAAGGAGCAGAAAGAGTTAAATAATACATTCTCATTCTGTAATGCTTAGCAAAAACTGTACTCTGTTGACATTCCAGAACAGAACATAGAATAATTGAAACCATCAATACAAAAGCAGCTTAGATTTTGGGGCAGACTGTCCTATATCAGCAGCAAATACCAGCTCTGACTGTAGAGATACTTGAGAGTCAGTTTAGATGATCCCAGGATTAGATTCAGTAAGGGGACATCATATTTAAAATCAAAGCTGCACCGAAGTAGTCAACATTCACTGATGCCAATTTTGACCATGAGGACTCGTACAACATTTGGTACCTTCAAACAATCCTTATGGATCACTCAAAAATGTTTGAATGAGCTTATCTCATTTATTTAAAGGAAAAAGATCAAACTAGCATTTTTTCCCATTGTATAGAAATAAACATCTACACATAAAATGTAGTTCATTCAAACTACAGAAATAGACTTGAAAGCGTACAAATTATAGTAAATTAGTTTTGACTTCAATGCAGACATACAGAGAGACATAGTAATCCCTAAGATGACAACATAGAAAAAAAATGGTATAGTAGAAAAGAGTCAGAAAATTTGGGTAAAAAAGACCTGTGGTTAGTCACACTAACTATGTGACCTTTGGAGAGTCATCTATAAGATGAAGACTAGATGGTGTCTAAGGTCACTTCAAACTCTAAAACTGTAATCCTATACGATCCTTGGCGTTAGAGCTCAAAAGAACCTTAGAGATCATATAGTCCAATCTTCTCATGACAGATGAGGAAACTGAGTCCTAGAGTATTTTAATGGCTTACTCAGGGTTACAGATTTATGTAAGCAAAATTCAAATCCAGGTCCTTTGAATCAAAATCTCTAATGCATTTTCTACTGTACCACAAAACTCTCCTCTGTGAACCTCAGGTTTGGCAGCTATAAGATACAGAAATAATAATTGCCCTACCTATATCATAAGATTACTATGAATATGAAACACAATAATGTATTTACTGTGCTTTGTAGACTGTGAAGTGTTATGCAAATTTAAATTAATATTTTTATCTTTTCAAAATATCTGTTATGGAAATGTTTTCCATGACTGCATATGTATAACCTATATCAAATGCTTGCTTTCTGATGAAAGGGAGGGAAAAAGGGATGGAGAGAATTTAGAACTCAAAAATTGTTTTAAATGAATATTAAAAATTGTTTTTACATGTACTTGGGGAAAGTAAAATATTAAATTAAAACATTTTAAAATAAAAATATGTTAGTAGAAGGCATTTTAAACCCTGTTCTCCATAGTACATTAGGATAGTCTAGTACAATGATTTATGTGCTTTTCCCCATCTTCTAGTCCTTTGAACGAGTTCTGGTAGAAAACAAGCTTCATGGCCTCTCTCCAGCCCTTTCTGAAGCCATCCAGAGCATTTCCCGCTGGGAGCTGGTCCAGGCTGCTTTACCTCATGTTCTGCACTGCACTGCAACACTGCTCTCCAACAGGAATAAACTGGGTTGGTACTCCACCATGTGCTGTTTAGTCTATACCAGTATTGCCTACCTGTGTGAATCAGGCTGAACTAATATGTTGCCACGGTGGTTCCCAGAAAACTAATGACAACTCCTTCTGGATTGACTACAGCTACTTATTTTTTGTTGTTATAACCAGCACAGTACTCTTGCCTTTGGATTTAGTCCATTCCTCAGTGACTGTGGATTTAAAAATCCATCTGCAAAAGTCATTGCCCTGCTATTAACACCGTATTTACATCACTTTTGATCACAATTATATTTTTAGGTCCAGATCCAGTGTTTTGGATACTAGGGGAAGGAACTCTTTCTACCAACCTGTTTCATAAATAATCTATTGCTTAAAATCTTGAGAGTAGCCTGAGGTTAAGTGATTTATTTGCCCATGATGTGCAATTTTAAGCCAGGTCATCCTGACTGTAAGTCCAACACACAATCCACAATGCTATACTGCCTCTCTGTTTCTTTTTATTTGTTCCTTAAAATGAACTATATTCAATGTTGACTATACTTTTTTTTATATTGTATTTGTTTTTAGTTTCTAATCTATATTTTCTGGACTTACATTTATTAATGAAAATAACCACATGGGTTTCATAGCACAATCCATTGAACTGTATGTTGTTATCTCTGTTAATAGACACAATTGCAAAAATAATGTGTCAGCAGAATATATAAGCTATATGCCTTTCTGTGCTTTGCTTCAGGTAATCATTAGTGTATTTTATTCCAAGTGGTAGTAAGACTGAAAGGTTTCATGCTTAATGGTTACCAATAGAAATCACTTGGTGGAGGAATCTGGTAGTACTCTCTACTGTCCAAGTGACAGTTCACAGAACCAGCAAATCTTTGACCTGCACTAGTTCTACTGCCACATGGAGAAACACTCAAAACTGAAGTCTAGTAAATTTGAACTGACCTCTACTTAGTGGACATGTAAGAAATATTTAATTATCTTTGAAAATTCACTAAAGCCGAATGGAAAAAAGGTATCTGTAAAGTTCAATGTCTCTGATTCTTGTAGATAATTAAAAGTGAAGTATTTTCATAGTATAGCAGCAGCGCAGTTTACCTTATACTTGAAGAAATTTTGAAAAAGAGATGACAATTATTGTCTGCTTTGAGCAGATTTCATATCTGAAATTGAAAGGTTCATTCAGATAAATTATGAAGTGATTATTCATTTTACAGAAAATAGTCATTTAAATATTGAGGCCCTTTGTTTATGTCTTGTCAAAAAATATATTAGTACTAATACTGTACCTACAATTGAGGCTCAGATATGTCAGAAACAGTTTTATTTCATTGACATTAATCTATTTCCAAGCCATTTCTAGCTGGGAGGGAGGAAAGAGGAGAGAGAGAGAAAGAGAAAGACAGAGAGAGAGAGAGATATCTAAACTAACAAATACTTCTCTCTCACCATACTCCAATCCTTTAAAATGACTCTCTGCTTCAAAAAGATTTCAAAAAACATTTATAAAAACCCTAAAAATAGTAAAGATATGTTAAAATGCAGTACAAGTTAGCAATATAGAATTATCCAGTAATCAAACCACTACCTCATTCCTCCTCACTCCTGGGGTTACACAAAGGGACTTCCTCTCTTACATTGAAATCTTAATTCTTTCCCTATGGAGATGTATAAGTATTAGCTCACTAATCATTTCTGGAAAACCAGTAAAGGAGACTGAACTTAGGTGAGTCAGTACCCAGACTGCTTCAGGGATAGGGAATGAAATGATATAAACCAGACTAGCGTTATTTTTTGTTATAAAGTTTGGTACCATCCTTAATCCATTTCCCTAAGAAAAGCCTTATTTTCCAAGGGACTTTTCTAAGGATTTTGAAAGGGCTTTAGAGAAAAACATTATTTATTAACATTTTCAAATTTGCTAAAATGGTTTGTAATATGTTTCTACTACCTACATGAGTTTTTTAAAAAGAAAACCTTTTAAGGTAGGAATTTTTAAACTTTTTGTGTCATGGACCTCTTTGACATCTCCTCTGGATCTCTTCTCAGAATAATGTTTTAAATACATACAATAAAATGTGAAATATGTGAAATACAAAGGCAATGTTTTTACATTGCATCCACTTAACTTTTATTATTACTGCCCATAGGAAGGAGGGGAAGCTATACCATGGAGATATCCTATCACCTAGTAAACTAGTAGCAGAAATCTCACAGCCCCTACATTTGGAACTGATTGCTTAGTACACAAAATCTCTAGTCTTGCTCAAAAGATGTCACTGGCAAATATTTTTCACTCAGGTCATCAGGATAAACTAGGTGTTGCAGAAACCAAGCTCCTTCACACCCTGCACTGGATGCTACTTGAGGCCCCCCAGGATTGCAACAGTGATCGTTTTGGGGGAGGTGACAGAGGCTCCAGCTGGGGTGGTGGCAGCAGTGCCTTCATCCATCAAGTTGAAAACCAGGGATCGCCAGCCCACCCTCGACGAAGCAGCTCTCATGAAGAAGAAGAAAATAGTCGTAGGAAATTTTTCCAGAACTCCATGGCCACTGTAGAACTCTTTGTGTTCCTATTTGCTCCTCTGGTTCACAGGATCAAGGTAAGGAGATGTCTAGAGGGAGGAAAAGTCACTTTAATTCATCTTTCCACCTCAGCAAGAACAAGTCTTGGTACAGTCATTTTGCAGATCAGTGCATGGGTAGAAAATGTCCTTTAAATTTAAGTGCTATTTGATTGTTGAAAAAAGTTATAAACTATTAGAACTGGAGAAAAAATGCAATGAACTGCCTCAATATGGTCAGTTCTCCCATCCTTATAGAGCAGAGTTTGGATAACTACTTGTCAGGAGTCATCTACATGATTATTTTTGTTTATGTGTTGGGCTAGAGGGCAGCTTATGTCCCCTTCAACTCTCAAAGTCCATGTGATTCTATAAATAGGTCTCAGAGAGAGAGTGTGATGATCAGCCTAAAGGAATAGATTGCTAGTGGTAGAAACCAACTACTTGATAGGCTTACAAGGGACATATTGGGGGATAAGAGGACTTGGAAATTTTTCTACAAAATGAGAAGCCTATATATTCACAATGATCTTTATATCCCTGTGACTCCATCAGTGTGTGTCCTATATTCTAACATTATATGTTCTAAGGCCCCTTCCCAATATAGCACTGTAGGATCAAAGGCCACTTCTGACACTAATATTCTGTTATTTTGAGTGAGGGAATGAATAAGGAGCTGCCTCAAACTAGTTTTAATCTAACCTATATATTTGAGTCCTCAGTTATTTCAATAATGTAAGACATAGGGGTTGTGTAAAAGCTATAGTAATGCTAAAAACAAAAATATAAATTCTCAGTTTAATAATGATCCCCAAAGACTTAAAGAGGAAAATAAATTGTGAATACATATTTATTTTCCTCTTCAATAATCCTCTATCCTCTAGATAGATAAATTAAAATGACTATTAGTGGTATCAAAGATAAAGTGTTCCTGTTGTTATTTAGTCATTTTTTAGTTATATCCAACTCTTTGTGACCCCTTTTGGAGTTTTCTTGGGAAAGATCCTGGATTGGTTTGCCATTTCCTTCTTGAGCTCATTTTACAGATGAGGAAACTGAGGCAAGTAAGGTTAAGTGGCTGTGCCAGGGTCTCATGGCAAATAAGTGTCTGAGGCCAGATCTGAACTCAGAACCTCCTGACTCCAGGATTGGCACTCTATCTACTATCCCACCTAACTGCCCCCCTGATGATAAGTAAGAGGGGTACAAACTTTATCATCTTAAGAGAACATAAAAGATGTCATGGCAAGGAAGGTGTTGGCCTCAGATTAAGAAAGACTTTGGTTCAAGTCCCGCCTTTGACACATACTAGCTGTATGACTATGGATAATTCACACTTTAAGCCAAGGGTGCTCTATCTGTTGTTACAGACAACTTCAGGTGCTAACAGATATAATTGTATAGAGATGCAAATCAAATACCTCATTTTGGGAAGCAGGATTGACAGCCCTCAAAAGAAAACAGAGTTGTAAGTGAGATTTGGTAGAAAAAACTTGTGAAATTAGAACAATTGGTAGTGTACTATAGAACTATCCAAGCACCTACGGTGACTTTAATTTTTGGAGATAAGGAAGGGAATATCAGAAATTCAGAGGCTGATAAAAACCAAGTCCTTCATTGTGATTAACATAAAATAGTCAAGATATTTGTTTGCTTCATTTAAATCTCTTGTTCTGTGTCTGCTTAAATCTTTAATACAAAAGGCCCATCCATAGATCTTTCACCTTTATGTGTGTGCTTTCACCCAAGTTTTTGCTCTCGTTGCTCTGTACCACTCTTTCCCTATGGGACTGAACACTGTTGAAAAGCACCCCCAGTCCTTCTTTTCTTTCAGGTGAAAATTTCTCATGCACAAACGTCAAGTTTTGTTATGTGATTGATAAACCTTGGACATGGAATTAGGAAGCCTCAAGTTCAAATTTTCTGCCAGACAATAGTTATGTGATCCCAGATAAATTGTTAACTTCCTCATGCCTTGGTTTTTTTTTTTTATCCCTACAAAATGGGAATAATAATAAGACTTTCTTCAAAGGACAGGGGCTGTTGTGAAGATCAGATCGAATAAGCTAATATCTTTAAAGATCTTTGCAAACCTTAAAATACTATGGTTGTGATTTTTCATCCCTGAAGCTAATTTTGGGCATTAAAGGCTTCTAACACACTTTGGCCCAAGATCAGGAGGGTTCATTTTTGCCCTCCCCATTGGGGAGAAGGCATTTTTTTACATCATTTAAAAAAAATTTTAATAACAAGTTTTCCAATTACACGTAAAGATAATTTTTAACATTCATTTTAAAAAATTCCAAATGATCCCCCTTCCACTCTTACCACCCCCTCCCTAAGCCAGGAAGCAATTTGATAAAGGTTATATCTGTTCAATCGTGTAAAACATTTCCATATTAATCTTGTTGTGAAAGAAGACACAGGCCAAGAGAAAAGAACGACAAAGAAAAAGAAAGTGAAAATGGTATGCTTCAATCTGCATTCAGGCTCCATCGGTTCTTTCTCTGGATGTGGATAGCATTTTCATCTTGAGTCCTTTGGAATTGTCTTAAATCATTGTATAGCTGAGAAGAACTAAGTCATTTATAGCTGATCATCACACAATGTTGCTGTTACTGTGAATGATGTTCTGGTTCTGCTCACTTCACTTTGCATCAGTTCATGGAAGCCTGTCCAGGTTTTTTCTGAAATCCACGTGCTCATCATTTCTTATAACACAGCAGTATTCCATTATAAACATATACCACAAGTTGTTTAGTCATTTGCCAATTGATAAACATTCCCTCAATTTCTAATTCTTTGCCACCACAGAAAGAGCTGCTATAAATATTTTTGAACATGTAGGTTCTTTTCCGTTTTTTCATGGTTTCTTTGAGATACAGACTTAGTAGTGGTATTGCTGGATCAAAGGGTATGCACAGTTTGATTACCCTTTGGGCATAGTTCCAAATTACTCTCCAGAATGTAATACTCTCCCACATCCTCTCCAACACTAATCATTTCCTTCTCTGTAATATTAGCCAGTGTAATAGGTGTTAGGTGGTAGCTCTGTGTCGTTTTGATTTTCATTTCTCTACTTAATAGTGATTTAGAGCATTTCTTCATATGACTTTGATTTCTTCATCTGAAAACTGTGGAAAGGTATTTTCTATATCTCCTACTGAAATGGCATACTATCTATAACAATGGATCCTTTGCCACAAATCCTGAAAACATGAGCCCAAGATAGCCCACAATATAATCACACCCTAAAGATTTGTGGCCTTTTTCTGACTCCTTCTGACCATTTGGAGTACATAGGACCAGCACCTCTGGTGTAAGGGCTTACTGAGGCTTTTTCAGAGCTGCTTAACCACCTTTGGTGTTTACCTGGCACTCAGCTCTCACCTGTGACTCCAAGAAGCTGTAGCATATGCAGTGACTATATACCAATAAACGATCTCATCAGATAGGCTAAACCAGGTTGAGGGTAACTGATGGGCCACAAACCTGCCAGTGAGTTAGGGGGGTGTCTATCCCAAGCTTGTGAAGATCTCCCCCAGCAAAATGGATGGATGAGAAAAATTTGTTCCAACAGTTATGAAATGGCTGAAGCCAGTACTGTGGAGTACTTAGAGCTTGATCAGACATCAAAGACACCAAGGCTATCTATTGCATCCTGAGACATCATCAGTCATCTTGACTTTTGTCTTGCCACTGGCCTTCAATGGCTCTGGAAGAGAGACTGAAGCTGATAATGTAGCACAATTCTACCTCTCTTAAATCCAGTCCATGTATGCATTAAGGTATCACCCAGTAATGTCATTGGTCCTCTTTGAAGACAAAGGACAGAAAAACAACTCCTTTCCACAGGTTGCATTTTCCCATCATAGTCCCTGAAGCAAGCAAAATGTCTTAGAGTTCCTCATTAACAGCACAAGGGGTAACTGAGCAGGATATGACAGGGTCAGATCTGTGGTTTAGTAATATCAATTTGAGTGGTATATGGAGATTTAATGGGAGAGGCTGAAGTCAGGGAGACCAAGAAGGCACTGGCTGTAATCTAGGTAAAAGTGGATTGCTTAGGCCCCATTATAACTTCTGGATATAAAAGTATAACGATGAAGTTATCTTTGTTCTATAAAAGCTTACCTTTTATTAAGGAAAGGGGAATATAACATTCAGATGAGTAAACTTGAGATAAACACTAAATATATAATGATCAGAGGCAGGGAGTATGGATGATGAAGAGAATACAGAAAGGCCCCTGGAAGGGAAAGGTACTTGAGCTAACTAAGCCTTGAGAGGAGACAGGGGTTGGTTCCAAGAAGTGACACTACAAAGGACTAGCATTCTAGGCATGAAGGCAGCTGAACAATGACACAGTGACAAATGATGGAATGCTGTGTGCAGGGAATAGATAGCCAAGTTTGGCTGAGCGTAGACTATGTGAGGGAAAGTAATGTGTAATCAATCAGAAAAGCTTCTTGGGCAGGGAAGAGGCATGAACGAATCCAAGCTGTAGCACTATCATTTTGGCAGCTGTGTGGAAGATGGATTGGAGAGATACACAGTGGACAGGGACACAATTAAGAGCTTAATGTGATAGTCCAGGTGAGAGACAGAGAGAGAGGCAGACAGACAGAGAGACAGACAGAGACAGACAGAGGACAAACTATGGTAGCTGGGTTATGAATAACAATATCTGGTGAGGATCAATTGGAAAGACTTTAAAGAAGATATTTAAGGCAAGGTTTCACTTTGGGTTGGTTTTTGGTTTTTTTTTTAAGAGAAGACACATTAAGTTTTCATATTTCTGCCTCTGTCTTTCAGGATTATAAAATTAAAACTTCTCCTTTATTTTCTTTTTAAATAAACTTATTTCCTTATTTTTAACGTTTATTTTTTAACATTTTAAGTCCTGAATTCTCCTCCTGCCTTTTTCTTTAAAAAACCAAAAACATAAACAAAAATCTAGACAGTGAGTAATGAAACATTCCCCAGACACAAATCCAATTTAAAAAAAAAGATTTTTGGTCTGTCAGCTTGTCTCTTTCACAGGATAATCGTTAGTAAACAACATTTCTAAAGTAAGCATGTCCTCCTCCCTCCCACTGCTTACCCACCCCTCAACCTCAAAACGTAACTAAGAAATATGCTTGCTTACCACTTGGAATTTTTTCTTTTAAAAAGCTCATATACACAAATCAATCAACCTTTTATTTTTTAATTAATTTATTTATTTTTAGATTTCAACATTCATTTCCACAAAATTTTGAGTTCCAATTTTTCTCCCCATCTCTCCCCTCCCTCCACCCCATAATGCCTTTCATTCTGATTACCCCTTCCCTCAATGTACTCTCCCTTCTATCACACTCCACCCTTCCCTTATCTCCATCTTCTCTCTTTTCCTGTAGGGCAAGATAAATTTCTATACCCCATTTCCTGTATTTCTTATTTCCCAGATAAATGCAATAATAATTCTCAACATTTGTTTTTCACACCTTGAATTCCAACTTCTCTCCCTCACTCCCTCCCCATCCATCCCCACTGAGAAGGCAAGCAATTCAATACAGACCTTATATGTGTTGTTTTGCAAAAGACTTCCATAATAGTCATGTTGTATAAGACTAACTATATTGCCCTCCATCCTAGCCTGTCCCCCCTTTTTCTCTATCCTCTCATTTGACCTTGTCCCTTCCCAAAAGTGTTTACTTCTAGTTACTGCCTTCTCCCATTGGCCCTCCCTTGTATCATTCCCTTCACTTCACTTGTCCCCTACTTTCCTGTAGTGTAAGATAGATTTTCATATCAAATTTAGTGAGCATGTTATTCCCTCCTTCAGCCATATGTGGAGAGAATAGCTTCACTTTACCCCCTCCTCTTCTCCCTTTTCTCCTCCACTGAACAAGATTTTTCTTATCTCTTTTATGAGTGATAGCTTGCCCCATTCCATTTCTCCCTTTCTCCTCCCAATATTTTCCTCTCTCACCCCTTAATTTTATTTTATTTTTTTATGAATATCATCTGTTCTGATTCAACTCAACCTGTACTCTGTGTGTGTGTGTGTGTGTGTGTGTGTGTGTGTGTGTGTGTGTGTGTAATCCCTCCACCTACCCAAATACTGAGAAAAGTCTCAAGAGTTACAAATATTTTCTTTCTATGTAGGAATGTAAACAGTTCAGCTTTAGAAAATCCTTTATGATTACTCTTTCCTGTTTACCTTTTCATGCTTCTCTTGATTCTTGTGTTGGAAAGTCAAATTTTCTATTCAGCTCTGGTCTTTTCATCATGAATGCTTAAAAGTCCTCTATATCATTGAATTACCATTTATTCCCTTGAAGTGTTATACTCAGTTTTGCTAGGTAGGTATTTCTTGGTTTTAATCCCAGTTCCTTTGACTTCTGGAATATCCTACTCCAAGCGCTTCAGTCCCTTCATGTAGAAGCTGCCAGATCCTGTGTTATCCTGATTGTATTTCCACAATACCAATACTCGAATTGTTTCTTTCTAGCTGCATGCAATATTTTCTCCTTGACTTGGGAACCCTGAAATTTGGCCACAATATTCCTAGGAGTTTCTCTTTTTGGGTCTCTTTCAGGAGGTGATCAGTGGATTCTTTCAATATTTATTTTGCCTCTGGTTCTAGAATATCAGGGCAGTTTTCCTTGGTAATTTCATGAAAGATAATGTCTATGCTCTTTTTTTTATCATGGCTTTTAGGAGTCCCGTAATTTTTAAATTGTCTTTCCTGGATCTATTTTCTAGGTCAGTTGTTTTTCCACTGAAATATTTCACATTATCTTCTATTTTTTCAGTCCTTTGGTTTTGTTTTATAACTTCTTGGTTTATCTCATAGTTATTAGCTTCCCTGAAGTCCACTCTCTTTTAAAGAACTATTTTGTTCAGTGAGCTTTTGAGCCTTCTTTTCCATTTGGCTAATTCTGCTTTTTAGAGCCTCCTTCTCCTCACTAGTTTTTTGGACCTCTTTTTCCAATTGAGTTAGCCTACTTTTAAAGGTGTTATTTTACTCAGCAACTTTTGGTTCTCCTTTAGCAAGCTGCTGACTCGCTATTCAAGCTCTTCTATGACCTGGGTGCGTTTCATATTCATTTTGGAGGTACTGGAGGGGAAAGCCTTGACTTCCTCTGACAGTATACCTTGTTCTTCTTCATCTGAAAGGATGGAAGGAGATACCTGTTCACCAAGAAAGTAACCTTCTATGGTCTTATTTTTTTCCCTTTTGGGTGCATTTTCCTAGCTAATTATTTGACTTCTGAATGCTTTGTCAAGAGGAGGGTCCTAGTGCTCCTCCTCCCCTCAGTATCATGCTCAAGGATGAGATTCAGATCAGCTGCTCAATTTCCCCAAGAGCTTTGGGAGAAGGCAGGACTCAGTTCCTGCAGAAGTTTTAACCTGAGCTGCCTGGACAATGGACCCAGGCTGCTTCTGCGGCCATCATAGCCACCTGGAAGCCCACTGCTGCTGCTGCTGCTGGGGCTGCCACCGCCTCTGCCACTGCCTGAGACCAGTGCTGGGGGGGACTTACTCCCCTCTGGCCCAGCTGGGAAAGCCCTCCCACACTGACCTTTAGAGCTTTCATTGTCGCTTGTGAGTTGAGGGATCTGGGACCCTCCCTGCTGGGAATTCTGCCCCAGAGGTCTGTTCAGGTCCTGTTTCTCCAGGTGCTGCACTGCCAGGGCTGGGCTCCACTCTGCTCAGCATCCTGTGAGATAGACCTTTTCTGTCAGCCTTCCAGATTACCTTTGGCTGGAAACCTCTTTCACTCTGTTGTTCATGGCTTCTGCTGCTCTAGAATTTATTGAGACTCATTTTTTACAGGTTTTTTTTGTGAGCTGTGGGGGAAGTGCTAGAGTATATGCATCTTTCTAATCTGCATCTTGGCTCTGCCCAACAATCAGTCACCTTTTTAAAACAAATCTAAAAATGAGGAAACAAAAATATAGACTTTTAAAAAATTTTAAAAATTCATTTTCATTTTATTTCTATTTCCCTGGCATTTTTTTCTGCTCCCCATTTAGCAAGCAAGAAAAACAAAATCCATTACCAATATGTACAATCAAACAAAACAAATTCCCAAATTAGCCATGTCCGTGTTTCAATCTTCATTCTGACTCTTTATCTGGAGGTAGAAAGTAAAAATATAGCTTTTCTAAGAGTTTCTTTCCCTTCCTTTTACTCAACAATGCATTTAGCATTTAGCTTTCCTGAGAATGAACTAAAACCCAACTAGGAAAGGAAAGATGACTGCATTGCTCTCAGGGTATATGATACTGTTAATGCAAGTCTTCTAGGTGAGAAAGGACACATGGCCAACAGGTTAGAAATCCCACTTAGCTTATGAGGGACAAAAAGATGGCAACATTCCACCTACCACCAATACATTCGATCACCTCATAAATATTTATTGAACACCTTCTATGAATAAGAACACTGTGCCTAAGGCTAGGGGAGATAACAAAATCAATGAATATGGTCCATGCCTTCATGGGATGGTATCTAGACTGGGATAAGAAGAATTAGGTCTTCTGATATTGTAATAAAGCATTTATTAAGTGCTTAGTGTTTGCAAAGCACTGTTCTAAGTGCCAGGGATACAAACAGAAAAGTAAGACAGGCCTTATTCTGAGAGTTTGGATTCCAGTGGTGAGAGAAAACAAATAGTGTTTCAGCTACAAATCAAATGGGAAAGTCTCATGGTCCTTTGGTACAGTGACAAAGCAGATATCAGTGTAACCTCTTTAATGACGTTCCCTGATCAAATGCCAGTTTCTGATGTTGAGTCATTTGACAGTGCCAAGCACTTTGGTGGTAAGGACTTTCTTTTTTAGGTCTTCGGTAGCTATGGCTGTACTATCTGTAAGAGCAATTATGCAGCTCCATGGGTCCCTTCCCAGAAGTGTGGCTGAAGCATTGCTCTTCCCAAGGCTCTTGGGCTCAGTGTGCTGAACTGTCTCCATCAGGGTTTGAAGGGAGATAGTGGTCAAGGTAATGGTGCTAGTTTGACTTGCCTGATACATGCTACCTACTTTCTGTCCCTCAGGGTCTTCCTTCTTTGGCTAGATTGACTTACCTGACTCGTGTTAGTTGACAGTTGGTGTGGATGACTGTTCATCTCCCCCCCAACCTATTTTCCATAGGAGTTGTTTCTTCATATGATAGCTGGGAGGGTTGGGATAGAAACAGAAACTGTAGTCTAGGGGGTACTGCCATTCCCAGGGGTTCTGTGCCTTTCTGTTTGTTGATAATGGGGAAAGTGGGCCTCCTTCCCACAACTATTTGTCAATAAATCATTGAACATTTATTAAGTGGCTACTATGTGCCAGGCAAAACTGGAAGCAGGTATGATTGTTTAGGGAACACTGCTATTCCCAAGAGTCTTGGTCTCAGGATGCTGGGATATCTCCATATCTCCATCAGGGTTTGAGGAGAGATGGGGATCTAGGTTGTGGTAATTAATGTTTAACTTTCCTGGCATATATTTCCTCCTGTCTCTCCCAGAAATTATCTCTGGTTCGCTAGGCTAGCTGCCCTACAATATTCTGACTCTTTTTACTACATGACATCTTTAATTAATTCATCCCTGACATGACTAGCCTTTTGTCCACTTTTTTTTAAATCATTATTTTATTTGTTTTCAGTGTTCTACAATCACTTTCATTTATCTTAGATTTTTTTCCCCTCCCTTCCCCCTACTTGCCCACTCCTTCCCCGAGGTGGCATACAATTTTATATAGTTTCTAGACATACATCCCCACTAAATACATTTTCACCTTAGTCGTGTTGCATAGAAGAATTAAAATAAATGGAAGAAATCATAAAACAAACCAAAACATAATACAAAAGAAAATTATCTGCCTCATTCTGTGATCGAATTCCATAGTCCTTTCTCTGGATGTGGAAGACATTTTGCCCCAAGAGACCACTGGGAATTTTTTAAGTCCTTGCATTACAGTGAAATACTAAGTCTACCAGAAAAATTCCTCACACACTGTGGTTGCTGCTGTGTACAAAGTTCTCCTGGTTCTGCTACTTTCATTCAGCATCAGTTCATATAAGTCCTTCCAGGCCTCTCTGAAGTCTTCCTGTTCATCATTTCTTATAGCACAATAGTATTCCATTATATTCATATACCACAATTTGTTCAGCCATTCCCCAATTGATGGACATTCCCTTGATTTCCAGTTTTGGGCCACCACAAAGAGAGCTGCTATAAATATTTTTGTACATGTGGGACCCTTTCCCATTTTTATGCTCTCTTCGGGGTAGAATCCTAGAAGTGGTATTGCTGGGTCAAAGGGTATGCACATTTTTGTAGCCCTCTGGGCATAGTTCCAAATTGCTCTCCAGAATGGTTGGATCAGCTCATAGCTCCACCAACAATGAATTAGTGTTCCAACTCTCTCACATCTTCTCCAACATTTATCATCTTCCTGTTTTGTCATGTTAGCCAATCTGATAGGTATGATGTGGTATCTCAGAGTTGTTTTGATTTGTATCTCTCTAATCAATGGTGATTTAGAGCATTTTTTCATATGACTATAGATAGCTTTAATTTCTTCCTCTGAAAACTGCCTGTTCACATCCTTTGACCATTTATCAATTGGGAAATGACTTGTATTCTTGTACATTTGACTCAGTTCTCTATATATTTTAGAAATGAGGCCTTTATCACAGATACTAGTTGCAAAAACTCTTTCCCAGTTTTCTGCTTCCCTACTTATCTTGGTTGCATTGGGTTTGGTTGTGCAAAAACTTTTCAATCTAATGTAATCAAATTTATTCGTTTTGCAATTCATAATGTTTTCTATCTCTTGTTTAGTCAAAAATTCTTCCCTTCTCCAAAAATCTGATAAATATACTATTCCTTGTTCCACTAATTTGTTTATAGTATCAATCTTTATACCTAGATCATGTACCTATTTGGAATTTATTCTTGTATATGGTGTCAGGCATTGGTCTATGCCTAGTTTCTGCCACTCTGTTATCCACTTTTCCCAGAAATTTTTGTTGAACAGTGACTTCTTATCCTAGAAGCTGCGGTCCTTGGATTTATCAAACAGTAGATTGCTATATTCATTGACTACTGTGTCTTGAATAACTAACCTATTTCACTGGTCTACCCCTCTATTTCTTATCCAGTACCAAGTGGTTTTGATAATTGCTGCTTTATAATACAATTTGAGATCTGGTAGAGCTAGGCCAGCTTCCCTAACATTTCTTTTCATTAGTTCCCTTGATATTCTGAACCTTTTGTTCTTCCAGAAAAGTTTTGATATTATTTTTTATAGCTCTACAAAATAATTACCTGGTAGTTTGATTGGTATGGCATTGAATAAGAAAATTAATTTAAGTAGAATTGTCATTTTTATTATATTGGCTCAGCCTACCCACAAGCTACTGATGTTTTTCCACTTAACTTAGATCTGACTTCATTTGTGCAAAAAGTGTTTTGTAATTGTGTTCACATACTCCTTGGGTTTTTTTTGGCAGGTAGACTCCCAAATATTTTATAGTATCTACCCTAACTTTAAATGGGATTTCTCTTTCTATCTCTTGCTTTTGGGCTTTGTTACTAATATACAGAAATGCAGAAGATTTCTGTGGGTTTATTTTGTAACCTGCAACTTTGACAAAGTTGTTTATTATTTCAAGTAGTTTTTTACTTGATTCTCTGGGATTCTCTAAGTATATCATCATATCATCTGCAAAGAGTGGTAATTGAGCTTCTTCTTTGCCTATTCTAATTCCTTCGATTTCTTTTTCTTCTCTTATTGTTACAGCTAACATTTCTAGTGCCATATTGAATAATAGTGGTGATAATGGACATGCTTGTTTCACCCCTGATCTTATTGGAAATGCTTATCCCCATTGAATATAATGCTTGCTGAAGGTTTTAGGTAGATACTGCTTATTATTTTATGGAAAGTTCCATTTATTCCTCTGTTCTCCACTGTTTTCAATAGGAATGGGTGTTGTATTTTGTCAAAAGCTTTTTCTGCATCTGTTGAGATAATCATTTGGTTTCTGTTAGTTTCATTGTTGATATGATCAATAATGTTAGTAGTTTTCCTAATATTGAACCATCCCTGCATTCCTGGTATAAATCCTATCTGATCATAATTTATTATTCTCATGATAAGTTGCTGTATTCTTTTTGCTAAAAATCTTATTTAAAACATTTACATCTATATTCATTAGAGACATTGGTCTATAATTTTCTTTCTCTGTTTTGGCTCTTCTTGGTGTAGGTAACAAAACCATATTTATATCATAAAAAGAATTGGAAGAACTCCTTCTTCTCCAATTTTCCCAAATAGTCTATATAGTGTTGGAATTAAATATTCTTTAAATGTTTGATAGAATTCACTTGTAAATCCATCTGACCTTGGAGAGTTTTTCCTAGGGAGTTCATTGATGGCTTGTTCAATTTCTTTTTTACAATTTTGATGATTTTCCCCTGAACCCTTCTCTGATGCTCCTTTCTAACATCAAAGTGACCCTGGTTGCTTGAAGGCTGTGCCAGCAAGACCACTTGGAGCATATATGTTTAGTAATGATATTGCTTCGTTGTGTATGGGGCCTTTTAGCAGGATATAGTTTCCTTCCTTATCTCTTTTGATTAGGTCTATTTGTGCTTTTGCTTTGTCTGAGATTAGGATTGCTATCCCTGCTTCTTTTTTTTACATCAGATGAACCACAATTTATTCTGCTCCAACCTTTTACCTTTACCCAGTTTGTATCTCCCCATTTCAAATGTGTTTCTTGTAAACAACATATTGTTGGATTATGGTTTTTAATCCATTCTGCTTTCCATCTCCATCTTATGGGAGAGTACATCCCATTCACATTCACTGTTATGGTTACTACAGTGTTCTTACTGTTTTTACTATATGACATTTTTAATTAATTCATCCCTGATATGAGTAGCCCTTTGTCCACTTCTTAAGATCTAGTCAAAGGATCTTGCTTTTCATTTCGACCAGGAATCTGATCTGACTTTCCGATTGGCCAGTGGTCTTGTTATTTGGCAGCCAATGTGGGAGCACAGACAGCCTGAGGTCTCTGCCTTTACAGCTCTGGTGAAACCTATCCGGAACATCATTACAGGTGAGTAGTTTAGAATCCCAATAAGGCAGAGTGAATAAAGATTCTCTTAGGAATCTTTGCTTTTTTCTAGTATAATTATAAGGATAGTAGGATAATTTTCTCTTAATGAAGTGGTCATTAAAAAAAGGCTTTTGCAATCTTATGCAGAATCTATCAATCATTGTCTTCTTTATGACTGAGGTTTATCCCAAATGGGGATGAACTTTCTAGTGTTAATAGTCTCTTCTTGATAGAAAATTAAGCTGCTGAATCATTGATAAAACAAAGTTCTATAGTAGCAAACAGTGGAAATTCTAAAATAAATATTAAAACTGGCTATTGGGATGACCTCAGAATATTTTTTCATGAAAATATCTTTGTTTATTCTTCAGAGACATTTTTACAAAATATATCATATTCCTTTGTTTGGCTGTTGAAATGAAATTATGTAAGTGCCATCTAAATCCCCAATGCAGTTCCTCTGGAATTCTTTTCATCCTTATAGCCAAGAGAAGTTCTCCAATCAACAATCAGAGTCAAGCCTGTGAATCACCAAATCAAGGCACAGGACACTCAGAGGTAAGTTTATTTTTGCAATTTTGTTGATTTTCCCCTGAACCCTTCTCTGATCCTCCTTTCTAACATCAAAGTGACCCTAGTTCCTTGAAGGCTATGCCAGCAAGACACAAATGGGGAAGGTCCTAACCAAGCTAGAAAGGCTTCAAGGATAAGCTTAACAGTATCCTAGATGTCATCTAAGACTTAGTCTATCCAAGCTTAGAAAGGCTTATCATCTCTTCATCTAGAGGTGATTAAGTTTTGATTCATAAAAACTTGAGAAGAACACTTGCTAAAGAAAGAAGGGATCATAAGATTATAGATCTAGAACTGAAAAGGTTTTAAAGTTCCCTGGTTCATTCTTAAATTTTGGCAGAAATTTTGAGAGGAATCATTGTATAATGGTTAGAAGACCTGGGTCCAAATTCTGTATCACTCAAATCCTCTGTGCTTCAGTTTCTTTTTCTTTAAAATAATGCTCTTGCACTTGGTAGTCTCTAAGTTTCTTTCCAACTCTAAATCTCTGACTGTATGACCTCAGAGGTTATCTTGTCAGTTCCCTTTCTTTTACAGAAAAGGGGGGCAGCTAGGTAGTGCAGTGGATAGAGCACCAGTGCAGGAGTGAGGAGAACCTGAGTTCAAATCTCACCTCAGACACTTGACACTCACTAGCTATGTGACCTTGGGCAATTCACTTAACCCTAATTGCCTCATCCTGGGTCATCTCCAATCATCCTGATGAATATCTGGTCACTGGATTCAGATGGCTCTGGAGGAGAAGTGAGTCTGGTGACTTGCACAGCCCTCCGTCAGTCAAAACAAAGTCAAGTGCAAGTCATGTCATTATTTCTCTGATGGCCTGGTCTTCTTCCAGTGAATGACAAACACACACACACAGAAAAGGAAATGAGGTCAAGGAGCTTAAGTAACTTGCCTCAATTCATATTGGTAGTAAATGTCAAGTAAGATTTGAACTCAAGTTTTCGAATTTCAGAGCCTTTGGCAGAGGGAATACTTACACTAAGGACATTATATATTCTTGAATTACTGAGGTATTGATGATGATGAGAATAAAAGTAATACCTTGAATATCCTTAGAAGTTCTCTCAAAATGTTTCCTTATTTTCTTTATTCAAGCAATCAGTTTCAATTAAGTACTCAACTAGGTACTCAACATTGTGCTAGATGCTATGAAAGAATACAGAAAAATAGCATAAGGCAATCTAATCTATCTTCCAATAGTTTATAGTCTCCTTGGGCACTCAAGGTCTAACCAGTAGGTACTAGTTATAGCCAATAGGTAATTAAAATGTTGTCTGAATTTCTCTTTAAAGAAAGAAAACAATGAGATCAATATATTTTAGGAAGCACTATGGAGGGAATGAGAAGTGTGGTAGGCCTTGAAGAACAAGGAAACTTTGTGTAAATGGAATAGAGATGGAAGAACATTTTAGACAAGGGGAAAAAAGTGATCAAGGGACAGTAAAGACAATCTAAGTAGGATGGAAGTATGATTTGGGGAACTGTGAAGAATATGATTGAATTAGAGATATTGGAGCAAAGTTATACAAGGTACTGAAAACTATTCAAGGAGGATTTCTGGCCAAGAAGGCTACCTGAACTAGAGGCAGACCACTTAGCTCCCAAATTCTGAGTCCAGAAAAATCCTGAAGTTCACACCAGATCAAATAATGATTTTTTTTAAATCTAATGATAAAGTATAGTAGGAGATTTCTTCCATCTCTGAACTGTACAAAAATTATTCAGACTCCAAAGGCAATAGGAGGGAGGGCCACCATCAAGCCAACACCCATAAATGTATGTAACCTATAAGACTGACCTGAGAAAGTTCCTGGGTAAGGCCTTTAGACATCTCAAACAGTGCCATTGGATAGTGGTTAGTTTTGCATAACAGCCCTCAGATAAGAACAGCCCAGGCTCAGGACCCAGAGCACCCAACCACTTTCCTAAGATGTCAAAGAGGGCCCTGAATATCCAGCATGCTGACTCTCAAAAATCTGAGACCGAGGGGCAACCCAGGAAGTGATGGTCTGTTCAGGCACCCAAACATCCCAGGAAGAGCACAGAAGGGCCAGAGCCAGTTTCTGGCACAAAGCTCCAGCTGAGGAACTATAGCTGGAGAGATGGGTAAATCAAATAGCATACCAATCAATACAAAGGTGCACATCACCCAAAATATGGAGTAACTCTGTATCATACAAATAGACTCAAAGGCAAGGCTATACTGCAGCCAGCTCAAAAAAAAGTTCAGTGTGGGCATTTGCACCTTAGAAACTGACAAATGCTATATAAATGAGTGTGATTTATTGTTTTGTTGACTAGATTTAAGAAAGAGATGGAGAAAAACTTAATATAATGCACAGTAAACTTTAAAATGTGTTATATGAACTTTTGTGGGGTGTGGGATGGAGATCTGGTTAAATACTTACCAGGACAGTCCTGCAAGATAAAGATGCATTTTCCACAAAGACTAAGAATATGTGGAAGAAATGAAGGAAGGGATTTTTTAAAAAATGAAGTAGAAGTTCTGGAAGAAAGAATTAGAAAGGGAAAAAATACCTTGGAAAAGAAACTGGTAAATCTTACCCAAGCAGTAGAATCTTGGAAATTTAGAAAAGACCAAACGAAAGAGTTAGTCTATGCAATAGTGAGAAATATTAAAATGAAATCCAAAGATTGAAATAATAGAAGAAAATGGAAGCTATCTTAAATAAAAAAAAAAACCAATAGGCTTAGAAAATGGACTAAAGAGAAATAGTTTAAGAATTATTGGACTCCAAGGAAGCCATAACTTAAAGGAAAAAAAAAGGACCTAGACACTACAATTACAATAAATCAGAAATGAAAACTGTCTAAATCATTTAGAAGAAGGCAAAATGAAGTAGAAAAATATCACTAGTCACCTTATGAAGGAAATTCAAAGGGAAAATCCCAGGGATGTTCTAGTCAAAATTCAAAGCTCTCCTATCAAAGGAAAATACTGCAAGTATCCAGAGGGAAGCAGTTCGAATACCAAAGAACTAGAGTCAGTTATCATTATTGTCAGTGACTCACCACCAAAGCCCAAGAGACTGAAATCTTATGTTGTTGAAATAACCCTATCTGTGAGGAGACTGCTGAATGTGTAATTAGCCATGATGGTAAAGGTTAAATATCCCACCAGAAAGATGGATTGGGTCTTACCTTTGATGAATGACTCAATAGAGGGAACCTTGTCTTTCCAATGTAATGTACAGCTCCTGCTTTTGCATAGATGCTCTTATGCATCTATGCCTGTTTTCAACATCTTCTCTTTATATAATTCACCTGGTCTTTGTTTGATTAATTGTTTAGGAATTGCTCTTAATCTTCTAAGTACTGTATCATCTTGGCACATACTTGGAAAAGTTCCAACAGAAGATCTTTGGATGTTGCATTTATGCCGGAATTATTTTTTAATATATCAATCAGATTTGCTGATTTTTCTCTACCTCTTTTTCTTTTAAATAATTATCTAAGAGGAGGGGTGTGAGGGATATGGGGAGGGGGGATTTGTTTAAAATTGTATAATGGTTTTTAAAATTGAATAAAATGAGATAGCCATAAGAATTTATTTCAAAAGGCTTTTGTTTAAAAAACATCAAATTAAATTTTATTTTTAAAAAAGAAAAAGAAAACCCTTGGACAAGCATCATTAGTGGCTGAATATCCAGCCTGGCATATAATATGCAACAGATGGGGTATCTGAAGAACTGGATATTCTAAATTTCTACATATATTGCAATGATCAATTAAGAAAATACTTAATAAAAAGATTCCATGTATGTTAAGTACTAGATAATGCTAGAAGATAAATATGAAAAGAATTAATTTCTGTTGGTTTCTTCAACCCCACCAGAGTCTACAGGTAGTGGGTGAATCATTCCAGTCAGATTCCATCTCACCCAGGGCTACCATTTCTGGCTGCCATCGGGGAAATTCCTTTGATGGAAGTGTGTCCTCACAAGCATCCCTAGACAGAGGCCCTGCACATTCTAGGTAAGGAATTTTGATGCTGAAAATTATATATATCTGCATCTGTGTACACATGTATGCATGTATATATATGCATATATACACACATGCACATGTAGGTATATGTAAACACATGTGTATATATTTATACGTGAAATAATATATGCCACTCAAAGTATAAAAGGATAGATAATATATATGTGTATGTGTGTATAGTATGTATGTGTGTATATCACCAACACTGAATACTTTGATACTGCATTTTTTTTATTTCCTAGCAAAATAAAATCGGTAAATCATGAATTAGCTGACTCAAAATTTCACAACTCTGCTCCTTAGATACCATATTTATATATAACAAAACCTCATTTATTTGGGTGAATTGGGAGAAATGCCTGATTTAATGAAAACTTCCACTTGGAGAATATTATTAAAGAAATACGGTTCTATTATTTTCAATTAAATAAAAAGACTTCACATGAGGCTTAAAAAAGTGTTGCCTAGTGCGATAACTAAAAATGCGTTTATTATACCAATTACGTATAAATAGGTACTTTTAAACTGCTTGAAACTGTTCTTTTATAGAATTTAAATATTTTCTCTTTAATCTTGTTTATGAAACTAATTTGCCTAGCTAATACATTCATTTAAGTGAACATTAGTAAATTCTGGAAGTAGTATTATTTCATGGTTCAATTTAATTCAACTGATATTCATCTCCTCAGTACAGAGCCCTTTGCTAGGGTTGGAAAAACAAAGATGGGAAATGACACAGTCTTACTCTCAAATAATTTACAGTCTTTTATGACAAAGGGCATGTAGACAAACGGTAACATGATGACTGAATAGGAGAGGTCAGAGGGATGCCATTGCACCCCAGAGAATCTGCTTGTGCTATATTTCAAACCAACCATGGGCAAAGAGCTTCTAACAGTCAACGAATTGATCCTGGGCAGCTCTGTCTGCCTCACTGAAATCCAGTTCAGTTTCAAGTCAGGGCATTGCCCCTGTGATGCCATGGGTCCTCTTCAAGAGTGAAGGATGAACACCATTCCAGTAATATGTGTACAATAATTGGCATTATTTAGCAAAGATTAGCAGGCCCCTAGTACAGGGATGACTAGAGCCTTCCTTTCTAAAATCATTGTATGGTATGCAGTGGTTTACATGTTTTCTCTTCCATTAGAATGTCTTCCTTGAGTGCAGGAACTTCTTCTGTTTTTCTTTTTATCCCAGTGACTGGTTCATAGAAAGAGATTAATACATGATTGCTGATACACGAATGCTTACATGACAAAATAACAACAATAATAGCCATTAGCTAACATTTAGATAGCACTTACTATGTGCCAACTATTGTACTAAACACAAATATCATCTAATTTGATCCTCTCAGCAATCCTGGGAAGTAGAGCCTATTATTGAAACAAAGGCAAAGATTAAATGGCTTGTCCAGGGTCACACAGCTAATAAGTATCTGAGGCCAGATTTGAACTCAGGTCTTCCTGACCCCAGATCTAGCACTCTGTCCACTGTGCCACCTAACTACCTCTCCCTGTTTGATCTCCCGGATGCACTCACTTCTATTTTAATTACCTGGGCACATATCTTTTCTCCCTAGTAGACTGTAAATTCCCTGAGGGCAGAGACTATTTCTATCCCCAGCACCCTAATGCCCAACCACACAAATCACACTCTCACAGCTTGGGCAATTTTTGTCCATATCTTAACATAAACACATAATAGAAGTGCTACCCAATGAGCCAGAACCATTCGTTTGACTGGTTCATGAATATGAAAATAGTACTAAGGCTGTCTATATGTTAGCCTTCAGTCATGCTCCATGTCTCCTTCATCTGTTTTTCTTACAATACATGATCAAACCATTCTTCTTGCTACTTTTCCCACTCAAGCCATTTTGGACAAAATTGAAGTTTATCACAATATGTCCTTCCATTGACCTTTGGGTTATTTATAAAATTTTTATTTTTTCAAGGTGATGGTATTCCATGCAGCCATATGGAATCATCTAGATGTTAAAGGGAAGGGAATAAACATTAAGCACTACAAGATACTGTGCTAAGTCCTTTACAAATAATATCTCATTTGATCCTTATGACAGCTCAGTGAGGAAGATGCTATTATTAGCACCCATTTTATAGATGAGGGAACTGAAGCAAACAGAGATTGAGTCTACATTTAAATTTGAACTCAATTCTTCCTGACACCAGGCTCTGCACTCTATCCAATGTGCCAGCAGCAGTGGATAACAACAGGCTAGCTACCTGTTAAGCAAATAGGCCATCTAGCTACTGATCATGGGATCACTGAAAGTGTTATGCAATTTACCCAATGTGATCACCAAATCCCAGGGATAGATAATCAAATCTAGGAACTAGAGAAGGTCTCAGGGATCACCTCATTCAAACTGTACCTGAAGTAGAATCTCTGATGTAGTGTACCTATAAATTGTCATTCAACTCTTACTTGAGGACCTCCAGTAAGGGGAAAACCCACTGTCTCCCAAGGCAGTGTCCATTCATTTTTAGATAGCCTTGATGATTAGGAAGTTTTTTCTAACATCAAATTTAAATTCTTTTTCTTACACCATCTACTGGTTGTTTCTTCTCTTTGAGATTACACAAAATAAAGCATTCCCTTTTCCACATGATAGTCCTTCAGACACTGGAAGGCAAACTATCAAGTCCCCTCCCCCCAATCTTCTCTCCAGCTAAAACATTTCCCAGTTTCTTCAACTATTCCTGATTTATGTTATCTAAAGAACCTTGACACCTTCCCCATTGTTTCCTCTTAGTGAGCCATTTCAACTCTACACTATTGCCTCTTATCACCAACCTTGCCCTCCCTAGTTTAGTCCCGGATTACTCTCCCCCATTCACTGCCATTGATCTTATTCATATGTTGTGGAATGAAGCTGGAGAAAATCACAAAGCCATGCTGAATGGATCTATTACAGATTCATATTATAGAATCTCAGTTATATCCTCAAGGCAATCCATTTTCAGCTTCTTAATTTTCCCACTTACGACAGCAACTTTTCCAAGTATTTTCATCTCTCCTCAGCTGTGGGTCTTGCTTTATATTTCACTGGAAAGATTTGAGCCATTCACTAAGAATTCTCTTTTCTCCCTTCCTGATCATTTCACATCACCCATGTGCCTTCTGTCACTCTCTGCCTTCACTCATTTCTTACATAAAGAGATGACCTTTCTCCTTACTAAGGCTAACCCCTCTACATGCACAAGTGATCCCATTCCATGCCATCTTCTCTAGCAGATTAACATCTCTATCATGCATATTCTCACTTATTTTTACTTTGTCTCTGTCTACTGGCTACTTCCCCACTGCCTACAAACATGTCCAGGCCTCCTCCAACCTCCAAAAAACCTCTCTTGATCCATCTGTCCTTTTGTTCCATATCTCCTCCCCTTGTGGCTAAACTCCTAAGTTAGTCCATCTACAAGCCATGCCCTCACTTGCTTTCCAATCCTCATTCAACTTCATAATTTCAACCCAAGTAGGAAGGATCATTTCTTAATCTCTTATAATTTCACTGGCTTCCTCTTGCCCAATTCTGATTTTCAAAGAGTCATTTTATTCCTTAAGGTTCTGGATCTCCTTTTCCAATTGGTTGACTTTCTGTTCATAATCTTGTTTTTCTTGGATTGTTTTTATTTTTATTTTTCCATCAATCTCTCTCATTTGATTTTTAAGTCTTTTTTAAGTTCTTGAATTCTTTTTGGGCAGGTGACCATTTGACATTACTCTTTGGGGTAGAAGAGGGTTTCTTTGATTCAGTATCCTTGTCTGAAGATAGTAACTGTCTATAGTTGGACTCTTTCTCCTTTGTTTCTGCATTTTTTGGGGGAGGGGGATAATAGTTTAGTTTTTGTAATCATCTGTAGTCCTAGGCTATGGGGGATGGTGCCTCTGGCCTCATATCCTCCTTCAGTTCTTCCCTCTGATGGGAACCCAAACCAAGACCTCCAGCCTCCTGTAAACGTCCACAGCCAGTGGCATCCCTGTCCCAATGCTTCTGCACTCGCAGAGCATGTGCTGGTTCTTTCTCATTCCCACCACATCTACGTAGCATAGCTGGGTCTGGCCTTCCTGGTCAGCAGTTATCTTTCCCAACTTAGAAGTCCAACTCCCTTCACTGTCCCAGAGGTAAAATTTCCTGTAGTTGAGGCTGGGGCAGCTGCCCAACCCAGCTAACCCCAGAGCTTGTCACTTGTAAGAGGTCCCTAGCCTGGAGGTGTTGACTCTTCTTGGAGACAAACCTCATCCTGGGATTTTTCTTCAAATATTCTCCCTTTGTTCCAGAAGGACTCCTATTATCTCCCTACTCTTATTTATTTTCATTGCTATATGTTTGTCCTGAGGCACTATTTCATCTCTTTTGTGGAGGAAAATCTTAAGAGCTTGGAATTTTCTGACACCTTCCCAGAATCTTCTTCACTAGGACCCTATTCCTTTACTAATGGCAGATTGTTTTGATGATTACTGCTTTGTAGTATAGTTTGAGGTGGGTACTCATAGGCCAACATCCTTTACTTTTTCCCCCATTGATTGCCTCAGTATTCTTGACCTTTTATTTTTTCAGGTGAATTTTATTATTTTCTTTCCAGTTCTATAAAATAATTCTTTGATAGTTTGATTGGTGTGGCACTGAATAAGTAAATTAACTTAGATAATATTGTTATTTTTATTGTATTGGCTTGGCCTACTCATGAGCAATTAATATTGTTTATATCTGTCTCTGTTCATGTGAAAAGTAGGCTCCCAAGTATTTTATATTGTCTACAGTTATATTACATGTAATTTCTCTTTCTGTCTATTCTTGCTAGGTTTTATTTGTAACATACAGAAATGCTAATGATTTGTGTGACTTTATATCTTGCAACTTTAGTAAAGTTGTTAACTATTTTGAAGGTTTTTTTTGTTGACTCTGAGTTTCTTTAAGTATGCCATCGTATCATTTACAAAAGTAAGAGTTTTGTTTTCTTATTGCCTGTTAAAACTTCCTCCAATTTCTTGTCCTTGTTTTCTTGTTGTAGCTAGCATTTCTAGCACAACACTGAACAGTAGTGGTAATAAAGAACATTCCTGTTTTGGCCCTAATCTTGTTGGAAATGTTCCTAATTTTCCCCCAATGCAGATAATGCTTGCTTTTGGTTTTAGAGAGATACTACTTATCATTTTAAGAAAAGCTCCATTTATTACTATGCTTTCTAATGTTTTTAATAGGAATGAATAGTAATTTTTTTCAAAGACTTTTTCTGCATCTACTGATGTAGTCATATGTTATTTTGTTGCTGTTGATGTTATTGATATGGTCAGTTGTGCTTATAGTTTTCCTAATATTGAACCAACTATATGCTACTGCTATAAGTCCCACCTGTTCATAAGGTATGATCTTTGTGATACATTGTTGTAATCTCCTTCCTTCTTTCATTATGGAGATTGGCCTATAGTATTATTTCTCTATTTTTGCTGTCTCTGACTTAAGTATGAAACCATATTTTGTCATAGTAGGAATTTTGTAGGACTCTCTCTTCACCTGTTTTTGCAAATTACATAATATTGGCATTAATTGTGCTTTAAGTGTTTGGTATGTTGAGGTTTAGGGGTGCTAGAGACCCCAAAATACCAACACGACTGAATGAATTTGACTCTAGCCAAAGAGAAACAAAGTTTATTAAGGATCCACCATATTGAACAGACTCTTAAGAAATCTCATCATTGACTAGACTCTTAAGGAATCTGAGCATTTGTAACACTAATGCCAGCGAGCTAGATTGAATCTGAGCACCTTCATGGAGGCAAGATGGATCTTGTGTATAGAAAGGTTGTGGGAGGGCTCTAGGGATGGTCAAGTAGTCTGGGGTGACTAGAGGAGGGATTTAGGGAGGTCTTGATGGGAGTGGCCAGTAGCTAAGGTAACTAGAGAACAGATACCAGGAACTCAGAAAATTGGATTTTAATGTGATCAAGGGTGGGAAGTAACTGGAGGCAATCTGGAGGTAACAGACAGTGGAGAGCTAGACTAGGTTAAGAGTAACAGATTTGGGCATGAAAAGCCAGATCAAGTGGAAAGATTCTAGGAGAGTTCAAGGTAGGGTTTCCCAGGCCTTATAGACAAATTCTTTTGGGGTAAGGAGTGAAGGTCTCTGCATAGACCTGTACACAATCAGGTAGTTTTCCCTTGTAAATCCATCTGATCCTGTATTGTTTTGTTTTTTCCTTAGGGAGCTCATTTATGGCATGTTCAATTTCATTTTCCAAGATAAGTATTGTTGAAATGTTCTATTTCCTCTTCTTTTAGTCTGAGTAATTTGTATTTTTGTAAATATTAATCCATGTCTGAGATTATCACTTTTATTGGCATGTAGTTGAGCAAAAGAACTTGGAATAATTGCTTTAATTTAATTTTCATGGGTTGTACATTCACTCTTTTCATTTTTGAGACTGGCAATTTGCTTTTCTTCTTTTTTAAAAATGAAGTTAGTCAATAGTTTATTTATTTTTTTATATAAAACCAGCTCATGGTTTTATTTACTAGTGCAATGGTTTTTTGTTTTGCATTATTTTATTTTACTTTCAGTTGCATCAAGCTCTCCTTTGACTTCTGGCACTTCTAATTTGGTAATTAATTGGGGATATTTAATTTGTCCTTTTTCTAGGTTTTTTGGTTGTATCCCCAATTTGTTGATCTGATCATTCTCTCTTTTGTTGATGTGTTTAGAGATATATATTTCTCCTTAAGTACTGTTTTGGCTGTATCCTATGAATGTTCATATATTGTCTCATTGATAGCATCTTCAATGAAATTGTTGATTGTTTCTATTTGTGCTTTGACCAACTCATTGTTTGCCATTAGATTTTTTAGTTTTCAATTAATTTTAATCTATGCTTCCACAGCCCTTTATTGTATGTAATTTTTATTGCATTATGCTTCCCAAAAAGTTCATTTGATATTTCTGTTTTTCCAAATTTGTTTGTGAGGTTTTGTGTCCTACTGCATGATCAGTTTTTATAAAGGTGCCATGTATAGGTGAGCAAAAGGTACAATCCTTTTTATCTTTATTCAATATTCTCCAGAGATCTATTATATCTAACTTTTCTAAAAGTCTATTCAGCTCCTTAACTTTTTTCTTGCTTGTTTTATGGTTAGATTTATCTAATTCTGAGAGGAGCAAATTGAAGTTCCACCTGCCATCATAGTTCTCAATTTCCACTTATAACTCATGTAACTTTTCCTTCATTAATTAGTATTAATGAGTATTAATATTACTTCATTGTCTACAGTACCTTTTAAGAAAATGTATTTGTTCCTGATTATCTCTTTTAAGTCTCATTTTGCTTTTACTTTGTCTAAGAATCTGATTTCTACCCTTGCCTTTTAGCACTTCAGCTGAAGTATAATAGATGCTGCTCCATCTCCTTATTTTAACAGTGTGTGTCTGTTTCAAGCATGTCTCTTGTTAAGCAGTATGTTGTTGCAGTCTGGTTATTAATACATTCTGCTATCTGCTTCAGTTTTATGGGTGATTTCATCCTCTGTACATTCACAGTTAGGATTGCTGTGTATTTCTGTCTATTTTCTTCTAGTTGTCCTTCATTTCTTTTAACCCATCTTTTCCTCAAAAATCTGTTTAGTTTTTTTTATTGTGGCCTCCCTTAATTTACTCTCTTTTACTATCTCCTTTCTCTTAGTCCCTGGGAGTCCCCTCCTACTTCCCTGTTGGGGTCAGATGAATTTCTGTGCTGAACTGCATGAGTGTGTGTGTGTGTGTGTGTGTGTGTATACACACACACACACACACACACACACACACACACACACACATATATATATATAAATAATTCTTGCTTTGAACCAGTTCTTCCTTGTATGACTCTTTTTTGTGAGATAATTTTTCCCATTCTTCCTCTCTTTTTCCTCTTCTCTTGGTACATTCCTCTTTCTTCCCCCTTCCTTTTTTTTTTTTTTTGAGATACTAATATAATTCGCTCACACCCACATCTTCTATGTATACTCCTAACTGCATTAAAATGATAAAGTTCTCAGAAATTTCATGTATCATCTCCCCACATAGGAATATAAATTGTTTAACCTTATTAAGTCCCTTATGATTTCTCACTTATATTTGCCTTTTTATGCCTTTCTCAAGCCTTGTGTTTGAATGTCAAATTTTCTATTCAACTCTAGTTTGTTTTGTTTTGTTTTTAATCAGGAATGCCTAGAAGCCCTCTATTTCATTGAATTTCCACTTTTTCCCTTGAAGGCTTATACTCAGCTTTTTTGGATAGTTTATTCTTGGTTATAATCCTAGGTCCTTTGCCTTCTAGAATACTACATTCTAAGTCTCTTACTCCTTTATAGAGGTAAATGCTAAATGTAGTGTGATGGTACTTGTATAACTTCGTTATGGTTGCTTACTATTTTTTTCTTGACATGGAGCTCTGAAATTTATATAATATTATAATTTATATAGTATTCCAGGAAGTTTTCATTTGGGGATCTCTTTCAGGAGGTAATTCAGGTGGGTTCTTTCAATTTCTATTTTAGCCTCTGGATCTAAGATATCAGGACAGTTTTCCTTGATGATTTTTTGAAATGTGTTAAATAGGCTCTTTCTTTGATCCTGGCTTTCAAGTATTCCAATAATTTTTAAATGATCTCTCCTGGTTCTGTTTTCCAGGTGAGATAATTTGCATTTTCTTCTTCTTTTTTTGACTCTTGACTTCATTTAATTATTTCTTAATGTATCATGGAATCATTAGCTTCCACTTGACCAACTCTAATTTTAAGGAGCTATTTTTTCAGTGAAATTTTGTACCTCTTTACTAACCTATTAATTCTTTTTTCAGAATTTTTTTGCATTGCTCTAAATTATTTTCCCCAATTATTCTTCTACCATGCCTTTTTCATTTTAAAAATCATTTTGTGCTCTTTTTAAAAGTCTCTTTAGTACTTATAGGAATTCTTACTGGGTTTGTGTCCAATTTACATTTTTCTTGTAGATATTTTCAATGTCATTGTCTTCTTTTGAGTTTTTATCTTTAGCTTCCCTGTCTCCATAGAAACTTTTTATGGTCAGGTTTTTGTTGTTTGTGAAAGAAATGGTTATTAATAACCAATGATTTGGGGAGATTCAGATTTCCCCCTTTTTGTTTTATCCTCATTTCAAACCTCAGTCTGGGAAGGTTGAGCTAATCTTCTCTTCTACCCCTGCCCCACTCAGATGGGGCAGCCATTGTGTTCTGCTTTAGTTTGGGTGGGGATAAATTCTTTGAATAGATTGCCCAAGATTTGGGGGTGGTTGTTGTCCTTCCAAAAGGACCAAAATGACATCACCATGATAAACTGAAGTTTCAATGTGCCCTACTGTGGCTGATCAGACCAATAGGAGTTCAGAATTCTCCACCACAGACTGGCAGAGATAAGCCATGTGAACATTTGGGGTGGTTACTCCAAATTTGTGCATCCTACATTTCCTTTGTGCTATTTTAATTCTGCTTTGCTCATAGAGCACAGCACTTTTTCTGATATGGGCATGACATGCTGAGTGGTCCTGTGCCAGTGTCTCCCATGTCCCACAATCAAATCCAAAGTTCTTGAGAGAGATCTTGAGAGTATCCTTGTATCACTTTCTCTGATCACCAGGTGATTGCCAGCCCCATGCAAATTCTGTGTAAAATAGTCTTTTTGGCAAGCATACATTTTGCATTCAAAAACATGGCCAGCTTATCAGAGTTGTGCTCTCTGAAGCATAGTTTGAATGCTTGGCAGTTTAGTTTGATCAAGGACCTCAGTGTTTAATACCTCATTCTGCCAGGTGATCTTCAGAATCTTCCTAAGACAGTTCAAATGGAAACAATTCAGTTTTCTGACATGGTGCTGGTAGACTGTTCATGTTTCACAGGCATACAACGAGGTCAGCACAACATCTCTGTAGACCTTCAGTTTGGTAGTCAGTCTAATACCTCTTCTCTCCCAAATTTTTCTTCGGAGCCTCCCAAACATTGAACTAACTCTGGCAATGAGTGCATCAACCTCATTATCGGTGGGTACATCCCTAGAAAGTACACTACAAAGGTAAGTGAATTTATCCACAGCATTCATAACTTCTCCATTTGTTGTAACTGGTGGTTCCACTTATGGATGGAGCACCTGTGTCTTCTTGATGCTGATTTTTAGGCCAAAATTAGCACAGGCAGGAGAGAATTGATCCATACCTTGTTACACCTCAGCTTCAGAGACTGCATTAAGTGCACAATCATCTGCAAACAGAAAACCATGCACCTACACTCCCTCCACTTTGGTCTTGGCTTGTAGCCTTTTCAAGTTGAAGAACTTGCCATCAGTATGGTAGTTGACCTTGAAGCTGTTTTCATACTCACTGAGAGCATTTGACAACATTTCTGAAAACATCATGCTAAAAAGCATGGGAGCAAACACACAGTCCTGTTTCACTCCATTGGTGACTGGGAAGGCACGAGAGCATTGTCCACTATCCAAAACCCAGACAAACTTGCCATCATGAAATTGTCATACAGTGGTGGTGCTCCTGTGGCTCCAAGAAGCTGCAGCATGTGCAGTGGCCATACCCTTTTAAACCATTTCAGCAGATGGGCCAAACCAGGTTGAGGGTAACCATGGGGTCTCAAACCCATTGGTGAATTGGGGGGTGTCTACCCCGAACATGTGAAGACTTCCCTTGGTGGAATGGGTGGATGAGAACAATTTATTCCATTGGCCATGAAGGCAGCTGAAGCAGCAATGTAGAGTGCTTAGAGCTTGGTTAGACACAGCAGACGCCAAGGTCATTCACTGCATCTTGAGCCATAATCTACTGTCTTGACTAAATCCTCATTTCAAGACCTCAGTCTCTGAAGGTTGAGCTAATCTTCTCTTTCATCCAGGCCACACCCAGGTGGGGCAGCCATTGTGTTCCACTTTGGTTTGGGTGGGGATAAATTTTTTGAATAGATTGCCCAAGGCTTGAGGGTACTTAAGAAGCAAATGAGGTAAACAAAGTTGTGGTCCAGATCCTCACTGTAATATTTATTCTCTCATAAATTGTTAACCAGAGCTGATTGTCATCCTGAAGAACACCTGTCTTTTAAAAGGGCCTATAAGTCATGACTTCCTCCCTCTCCACCCACTGCCATGATTGTCTTTCATTTAAGATGGCCAAATGATCATCCTTTCATTAAAATGCTGGCATTATTAATAAAATTATTACATTACCCAGAAATTATGTCTCAAACCTTTTCAATGAGCACATTTGCTCATTTTTCTAGCTTATTTCTTGACTTGGGCTTTTATATTAGAGTTGAACTCTGTTCACCTCATGGAGGGAGTGGGGATGGCTAACCTGACCTTCTGTGGCCAGGTCTGGGGGCATGCAGATTTTTGGTGCTTTCAAGGTGATGTGTTCTGGGTACAATTCCAGTCATTATCATTCTAGTCTGTACTGTGGTCTTTGAATAGGCCTCTTTAAGAAGTGAGTCAAGGGAGGCCCCATTTAATATTAAAAAAAAAAAAAATCAAACTGGCAGAGGAAGACCCTCAGGGTTGCTGGTCAAAAGAGGAACAGTTGCTATTTGCATTCACTCTGAGCCAGAAGGGTTAAAAAATAACCATTAACTGGTGCTTGGGCGGGGACCTATTGTTGTGGGATCCCTGAGATCCAGAATGAATTGAGTTTAAGGCTTGGTTTTTGAGAAAGAAATCTAGCCAGTAAACCCCAAATTAACTAGGTAGTTATAAATCAAAATTTATTTCAATTCAAATTTCAATTTCTTTTTTTTTATTTATTAATTAAATTTATTTATTTAACTTTTAACATTCATTTTCACAAAATTTTGGGTTACAAATTTTCTCCCCTTTTATCCCCTCCCCCTCCCAAACACCAAGCATTCTAATTGCCCCTATGACCAATCTGCTCTCTCTTCTATCATCCCTCTCTGCCCTTGTCTCCATCTTCTCTTTTGTCCTGTAGGGCCAGATAGCTTTCTATACCCCTTTACCTGTATTTCTTATTTCCTAGTGGCAAGAACATTACTCGACAGTTGATCCTAACACTTTGAGTTCCAACTTCTTTACCTCCCTCCCTCTCCACCCCTTCCTTTTGGAAGGCAAGCAATTCAATATAGGCCAAATCTGTGTAGTTTTGCAAATGACTTCCATAATAGTTGTGTTGTATAGGACTAACTATATTTCCCTCCATCCTATCCTGTCCCCCATTACTTCTATTCTCTTTTGATCCTATCCCTCCCCATGAGTGTCGACCTCAAATTGCACTCTCCTCCCCATGCCCTCCCTTCTATCATCCCCCTCACCCTGCTTGTCCCCTTATCCCCTACTTTCCTGTATTGTGAGATAGGTTTTCCTACCAAAATGAGTGTGCATTTTATTCTTTCCTTTAGTGGAATGTGATGAGAGTAGACTTCATGTTTTTCTCTCACCTCCCCTCTTTATCCCTCCACTAATGAGTCTTTTGCTTGCCTCTTTTATGAGACATAATTTGCCCCATTCCATTTCTCCCTTTCTCCTCCCAATATATTTCTCTCTCACTGCTTGATTTCATTTTTTTTTTAAGATATGATCCCATCCTCTTCAATTCACTCTGTGCACTCTGTCTCTATGTATGTGTGCATGTGTGCATGTGTGTGTGTGTAATCCCACCCAGTACCCAGATACTGAAATGTTTCAAGAGTTACAAATATTGTCTTTCCATGTAGTAATGTAAACAGTTCAGCTTTAGTAAGTCCCTTATGACTTCTCTTTGCTGTTCACCTTTTCATGGTTCTCTTCATTCTTGTGTTTGAAAGTCAAATTTTCTTTTCAGCTCTGGTCTTTTCATCAAGAATACTTGAAAATCCTCTATTTCATTGAAAGACCAATTTTTCCCCTGAAGTATTATACTCAGTTTTGCTGGGTAGGTGATTCTTGGTTTTAGTCCTAGTTCCTTTGACATCTGGAATATCCTATTCCATGCCCTTTGATCCCTTAATGTAGAGGCTGCTAGATCTTGTGTTATCCTGATTGTATTTCCACAATACTTGAATTGTTTCTTTCTAGCTGCTTGCAATATTTTCTCCTTGACCTGGGAACTCTGGAATTTGGCCACAATGCTCCTAGGAGTTTCTCTTTTTGGATCTCTTTCAGGCGGTGTTCTGTGGATTCCTTGAATATTTATTTTGCCCTCTGGTTCTAGAATCTCAGGGCAGTTTTCCTTGATAATTTAATGAAAGATGATGTCTAGGCTCTTCTTTTGATCATGGCTTTCAGGTAGTCTCATAATTTTTAAATTGTCTCTCCTGGATCTATTTTCCAGGTCTGTTGTTTTTCCAATGAGATATTTCACATTATCTTCCATTTTTCCATTCTTCTCTCTTTGTTCTGTGATTTCTTGGTTTTGCATAAAGTCATTAGCCTCCATCTGTGCCATTCTAATTTTGAAAGAACTATTTTCTTCAGTGAGCTTTTGAATCTCCTTTTCCATTTCGCTAATTCTGCTTTTGAAAGCATTCTTCTCCTCATTGGCTTTTTGAACCTCTTTTGCCAATTGAGTTAGGCTAGTTTTCAAGGTGTTATTTTCTTCAACATTTTTTTGGGTCTCCTTTAGCAGGGAGCTGATCTGCTGTTCATGCTTTAACTTCAAGTCTCTCATTTCTCTTCCCAGCTTTTCCTCTACCTCTCTAACTTGATTTTCAAAATTCTTTTTGAGCTCTTCCATGGCCTGAGCCCATTGGGTGGGCTGGGACACAGAAGCCTTGATTTCTGTGTCTTTGCCTGATGGTAAGCATTGTTCTTCCTCATCAGAAAGGAAGGGAGGAAATGCCTGTTCACCAAGAAAGTAACCTTCTACAGTCTTATTTCTTTTCCCTTTTCTGGGCATTTTCCCAGCCAGTGACTTGACCTCTGAATATTCTCCTCACACCCACCTAGCCTCCTGATCCTCCCAGCCAGCGTTTGGGGTCTGAGATTCAAATGCTGCTTCCAGCCTTAGGGCTTTTAGCGGGGGCAGGGCTGCTATTCAGTGTGAGATTAAGTTCAGGTGGTCAGGTCGGGGCAGGGCCACCTCTCAGGCTCAGTTTCCTCAGGGGGTTTATGCACAGACCTTCCACAATGGATCCAGGCTCCTGCCCCCTTGGGGAGCCCCGTTCTGCAGCCGCCTCTCAGCTTCTACCTCTGGGGGGGGGGGGAGCCTGAGTTATGGGGGCACCCCACTCCCCTCTCAACCCGCCAAAGAGACTCTCTCACCAACCCCCATCACCTGTGGGTGGAGGGACTTGTGCGGCCGCTGGAGATCCCGTCCCTGAAGCCTGCTCGGATCTGTATCTCTCGGTGCCGCGGTCGCGGCAGGTCTGGGCTGGGCTCCACGTCTGCAGCGCGATGGACCTTTTGCGAGAGGTTTGCAGGTCCCTCTGTGGGTGGAGATCCCGTCTCTGAAGCCTGCTCGGATCTTTTCCTCTCAGTGCCGTGGCCACGGCAGGGCTGCATTCAGCTCCCAGTCCCAGCGCCCAGTCCGCAGCGCGAAGGACGCCCCGCGAGAGCTTTGCAGGTCTCTCCAGAACAGAAATCTCCCTCGCTCCAATGTTCCGTGGCCTCTGGGTGCAGAATTCGCCGTGAGTTACTTCCCTGTAGCTGTTCTATGGGTTGTGGGTTCGGAGCTATGTGTATGTGCGTCTTTCTACTCTGCCATCTTGGCTCTGCCCTCCTCAAATTTCAATTTCAAAAATTTCCCTTCCTTTGGGTACAAAATGGTCAGGTAAGCAGAAAGGAGAGAAGAAAAGAAAGAGGGGAGGGGAGAGGAGAGGACTTTTCAGTGAATGGGTCTTGCCTCACTCAAAGTGAGAACTTGAAAAGACCTTAGTTTAAAGGGTCCAGGGTCTCCTATTGCGTTCTGGGCCATGTTCAGTCATCTTGATCTCTATCTGGTCACTGGACATAGATGGCTTTGGAGGAGAAAGTGAGGCTGGTGAATGATTGAATGACACTGCTAGCTCATTTAGCTTATAGTTCACCAATACTCCTGAGCCTGTTTCAAAGGAGTTTTGTTTTGTTTTTGCTTACGTAGTCCCTATTCATTTTATCTTTGCATATTTTTATGACTCTGACTGTATTCACTTGAATTTCCCCCTATGGAATTTCATTCTATTTTTGAGAAGAGTTTCTATAGTTAACAAAATCACTTTGAATTTTATTCCTGTTTCCAAAGGTTTTAACAATTTCTCAGAACTCAGTGTCATCAGTAAGTCTAGTGACTCTTTTCTCCATTCAGTCTTATGTCTTTGCTAAAGAATGTAATATGCATATCAAAAACAAAAATAAACACTATGTAATTTATGAAACTATATCTAATAGGGTAGTTGCTGATTGACTTTGATAGAACGAATTTTCTCATGAGGAGTTCCCTCTTCATATCTAAAACCAATAAAAATTTCTAACTTTACTTTTACATTCAAAATAAAGTGAAATGGCATTCCATCTCATTTGCATTGTTAAATGAGATACTGTCTTCTTTGTTCTGTGCTTGGAACAAGGACACCAGAGTCATTTTTCATGTAATAGTATTCTGTACCAGTTTATTAAATCACTAGTAACGATAATAACCATAATCATTAAAATAATAGCAACAATGAGCACTTTTTCACTATTTCAGTTTGTTGTTAGAAAAAGTAAAATGTTTTTAAAAATCTATTTCTGCTTCCACCCTTAAAAAACAAAGTAATTTGTCTCATCTTACTCTCTCCTCTTTCTATTGGTGATCTTATTAGTTCTCACGGGATCAGTTTACGTCTCTATACAGATGACTCCTGGATCTCGAAATTCAAACCTCCTTCCTCCTTTACTTCTATACATTTGTCAAAGGCACCAGTAGATTTCCAGTTACCAAAGTTTCAACCTCAGAGTTGTCCTCTATACTTCCCACATAATCCTCCCCCTCACCCCCTTCATTTGCCAAGTCTTTCTAGTTCTGCCTTCCCAAAATCTCTCTCTTTAAAAATATTTATTTATTTAATTTATGGAATAAAACAAGCATTTCTATAACATAGTATAATATAGTTGCACATGAAATTGCAAATCTGTTAATGTACAACTTGCTATTCCTTGTAAATATATAATAAAGTTATCATGTTAATTTTTTTCTCCCCTTTTTTTCTTCTCTCTCCCCCTCCCCACCCTAGTGATGACTATCATTAGACACAAATAGATATTTTTGTAGAATTATTCCATATGTACTTATGTTTATCAGTTCTTTCTCTGAATGCAGATTGTATCTTCCTTCATATGTCATTTATAGTTAATTTCTCTCCTTTAACATAGGCACCACTTTGGTTTAGGATCTCCTTATCTCTTCCCTGGACCATGATTAGCAGCCTCCTACATGATCTCTGTGTATACAATCTGCCTCCCTTTCTCTGCTCTCCACAGACATTTGTCAGATTACTGTTCTTCATGCTTAGCTCTGACCATGTCATTCTTCTGCTTAAGAAGCTTTAGTGGAGCCCTAATACTATAGAAAGAAAATCCAAATTCTTCCTTTTGACATTTAGAACACTTGACAATCCTATGGCAGCTGATTTTTCCACACTCATTTTTCTACTTCATATCACGTACTCTTCCTTCCAGCTAATCTAACCTATTTGCTCTTTCCCTCCCACAATATTTTATGTTCCACATCCATGTCTTTGCAGGGTCCCCCATCCCTGGGGAGCTCTCCATTACTATTTCTACTTTCTGCAGCCCCAAGCTACCTCCAAAACAACCCAAGTGTCATATCCTATGAGGGGCTTTTACTGATTTCCCTACTTCGTGTTTTCTGATTCTATCCCTTGAAATTATTTTCAATTTACTTGGAATATATTTTATATTCACTTCGTTGTATATCTCTTATCTGCCCCTGCTAGAACAGTGGATAGAGTGCCAGACATGGGATAAAAAAGACCTGAGTCTTTTCCCATACACTTACTAGCTGTTTGACACCAGGCAAGTCACTGAACCTCTGTTTGCTTCAGTTTCCTTATTTGTAAAATGGGGGTAGTAATATCACCTACCTCCCAAGATTGTTTTGAGGATCAAATGGGAAAATAATTATGACACACAACACAGTGACTGGCACTTAGTAAGCACTGTAGAAATGGTAGCTATTATTATTATTACCAAAGACAGAAACTGTTTCGTTTTTGTCTTTGTAGCTGTAGTGTTTGGTGTGGCCACTGACATATAGCAAACCAAATCACTGTGAAATTAAATTGAATTGAATTTCACGGTAAAATTTTCAGAGCCACAAAATTTAAATGCTTACATTTTTTTGTACAGAAAGCCCTCTCAACCAAGGGTTGAGAACCCCGAAATAGAATGTATCTCTCTATATATCTATCTATATGTATATGTGTAGGTGTGTATAATATATATATACATATACACACATGCATATATATGTGTATGTATATATATGTGTGTGTGTATATATATATATATATACATATATATATATATATATGAAATTTGTTTTTTATTTTTAACACAATTAAATTTGTATTTCTCTCAAATACTTTCCTTCAAAGGGCAAAGTCTGCAGAGAGGTCTCTGTGAAGAAAATGGCGTTTTCTATGCTCTGGTCTTCAAGCACACACACACACACATACACAAACACACACACACACCCCACTGATGAATTAGAAATGAGTCAGTGGCCCTTTAGAGAAAATTAACTATAGAGCCTTTCCTCTGAGCTTCATTAGCTTGTTACCATGGAGCTGACAAAGCCTACAGACTTTTCTAAAGGAGAGTTAATGTCCCTGCATTGATGGAGCCCACTTATTAATCACAGGAAAGAACAGAAGAGAACTTTAATAACAGAGGAATGTGTATGTCTTGGCAACAGAAGCTATTTACTTCTACCATACTAATCCAATCAGCATCTCTTTCATCTCAACCTTGAGTGAACTAAACATGGCTATTCCCTGAACTCCACACTTATTTAACTATGGTGCAAGTCCCTTAAATTAATAAGCAGTTTCATTTTTAATTATTAAAAGCATAGGTTTTAATTTCTGCTTCATTAAAAAGCACCTCTTGAGGTCATGGCTAATTCTCATGGTTCAGGACTTAAATCAATTTCCTTCTTGTTTTCAGGAAGCTAGCCTCTTGGTCCCAGAATGAGCATTTTGTAATCCAACAGTTAGGCTTTGTGAAATCTATTAAATGGGGACTGATGACAGGCAAATATTTAGCCATTAAATTTCCTTTTAAAAAATCTTCTCTATATCTTTCACATTTAGAAAACTGAGTCTGTTCTCTTTTTCTTGTCCTTTTGGTTTGACTCATAAGAAAAGTATACAAAAAGTTGTATTAATCATACATGATTTGGCTTTACTTTCTCAGTATATATGTGGCCCCTAATAAGAAAACCCATATATGAAAATCTGAATTTATAAAATAGATAAAACAGAGTAATAACCAGGTTACAGAAAGTTAGTTTGCTTTATAAAAGTACTTTATGCTGCAAGAGTCTCTTTTATGGCATCATAAAGTTCTTTTAAATCATAGGTTGCTGGTAGATCTCATGTAAGTATTCATTTATATTCAACCTTCAAAGACATATATCTTCAAGTCGACAATGGTTTTAGAACTCAAAGGATGGTTAGTTTTTGCAGAATTGCTCTTTCTTTTTTCTTTTTGTTATGCAGAATGGCCCTCTGAGTTGGGGAGGAGGATATATTGAAAAATAAAGGTGATGCAAAAACAACAAAAAAAATTTAATTAAAAAAAGTAAAAGGACAGTCTTCTCCCAAAGGCCCAGAACATTTTTGTTTATATCTACATGAAACAGCAGGCAGTAGTCACATATTTTACTGGATTGTATAATTAGCAGTTGAGAACTCTTAAGTTTGCATTGTCCCATTAGTAAGTAGTCGGTTCTAGTCATAGTTATCAAACTAAATTAAGTTGGTGGACAAAACAATTAAGGTATTCAAGATGGATGGTAACTAATTTAGACTACTAGAGTACCTAGCTGAGGCAGCAAGGTGGATAGAGTGCTGGACCTGAAATCGAAAGACTCATTTTCTTGAATTCAAATCTTACATCAGACACTTGCTAGCTGTGTGACCTTAGGCAAGTCACGTAACCCTGTTTGCCTCCATTTCTTCATCTCTAAAATGAACTAGAAAAGGATATGGCAAACCACTGTAGTATCTTTGCCAAAAAAAGGAGTAACAAAAAGTCAACACAATTGAAAAATGAAAAAAACAAGAAAAAATACAAAATGATAAATACCCCTCTCAAACAATCTTACTCCTAAGAAATGATATGAATGTTATTAGAATTATGTACACTGCAGTAACAATGCATTACCTATTCATTCAGGGGCTGGAAATGTTAATGGGTCCCTCAGAATAGATAACTTACTATAGGGAATTGTTTTGAATGATAAGATAATCACATGAATTATTTAATAATATTAATCACCATTGCAACAGGGGACAGAGGAATTGAAACCAATTCTTTTAAAATATTTCCATTTTTTTTTTTTGCCTGAATATCTGCTTGACCTCCGTTTTTTCCTGCCTTGTATTATACTTTGTACATGTGATATCCTTCTCAGGAAGATCTAAATTCCTTGAGTGCAGAGACTGTTGAATTTTGTCTTTGTACCTTTACCTCGGATATTGTTTGACAGGTACTTAAGAAACGTTTGTTCACTGGAATTAAGGATACAGACAAAAATCACAGCAAACTTATTTGGATGGCAAATATAAGAATTTGTTTTCCTAAAAATAATCGTGTCTGTATTCCCTTTAAGTAATTCCAAAGACATGCACACCAATTCCAGAAGAACAATAATTTCTATACATGTAACCAGCCTGACTTCTATTTATAAAGTTATTCTTTTTGCCAAGAAGTTCAAATCTAGTTATACTTTACTGCTCCTTATATTCATAGGAGTGAGGAGGAAGAGTGGATCAAGCTCTGGACATGGAGTCACCAAGACCTGAGTTCAAATACTACCTGATAAACTTATTAACTGTGTGACCCAGGGCAAGTGACTTAGCTCAACTTAGTCTTCTCCTCTCTATAAAATGGAGATAAGAATGGGATATTGTAAAGTCGAATGTGGAAAGCACTTTGTAAACCTTAAAGTGTTATATAAATGTAAGTTATTATATCATTTTTGTTATTATTAGTTATTATATTTATTCCTAGATGGGTATGATAGGGACCCCTGTTTAAAACTGCTTCTCTGATATCTGGATTTCTGTTGGTGACCCCATTACCCACACTATCACCCAGGCTACTAATCTCAGAGTCATCTTTATCTCTTCCTTCCAAGTAATCACTTATAAATAATCGTCGACTTCAGTCGTGTTATTGTTCAGTTTTTTTCAATTGTGTCTGTCTCTTCATGACCCCATTTGGGGTTTTCTTAGCAAAAATACTGGAGTGTTGTGCCATTTCCTTCTCCAGCTCATTTTACAGAGAAGGAAACGGAGGCAAATAGGGTAATATAATTTGCCCAGGGTCACATAGGTAAGAGGTATACAAGGCCAGATTTGAACTCAGGAAGATGCATCTTCCTGATTCCAGGCTCAGGACTCTATCCACTCTGCCACCTGTTTGTCCAGTGGAGCGTACCTTTCCAATATCTCTCGTTTCCATCGCAATTTTTTGTTTCTACTAAAACCAGGTTTTTTGGTCAGGTGCTCATCACTTTTCAACTGTTATAATAGCCTCCTGACTAATCTTTCTGTCACTTCTCCACTCTGTCCTTCACAGCACTGCCAATGCAATGTTCCTAATATACTGTTTTAATTATCTCACTCTACTCTAAAGCTTCAGTGACTGCCTGTTACCTAACACTGGCATTCAAAGAGATCTCCAGTCTCTCCAGACTACCTTCCCATCTCTATCTCACATTATTTGTCTATATTTATTCTTCCTCACTTTCTGTATTTGTTTATTCTGCTTGCTCATGTCTCCATGTCTTTATTATTGCCATCTGCCATGCCTATGATGGATTTCCCCACTTAAATTTTCCCTGAGCACTTTGCAGTTCTCTGTTGCTTGAATAATAATAGCAGGCATTTATGCAGACCTTTGAGTTTTGAAAAGCACTCACTTATCACATTTGGCTGTCACTTTTCTTCATGTTTTATTGTGTCTGTTATTTTAAAATAACTAGAAGAAGGTCTCTGATCCATTAAAGTAGATCATCATTGGAAGATTTATGGAAAGATTTGGATAAAATTAGCAAAGGATGAAAAAAGCATGGATAGATTGGAGTCTACGTGGATGAAGGGAATACTTACATTGATAAAATCATGGATCCATTATAAATATTAAATTATAAACCCTTAAGGACAGGGCCTATGTCTAATTTCATTTTTGTTTCATCAGTGCAATGCACATAATAATCAATTCTTGTTGAATTAAATTAAAAAGCAAAGCAAGATAAAGAATGTCTAAGAGAACGTACAGTAAGTTAAGTGTGGAAGGGGTGATAGCGCTTCGTCTAGTGCAGAGAGGTGATCTTGAGATGGGTTTGATTCAGCTATAGCCAAAAAGTTCTACATCAAAACTATGTATACAGAATACCAGATGTCGGGAAAATTTTAAAAATTCAGCCTAATATCCAGGCTTTTTTATTGACAGGATAGTAAATGCTTAGATGTTTAGAATCACCTGAATGTGAGATGATTGGTATTTAAATTTTTATTCTAATGTTTTTTATTGTGTAGACATAGTTTTGGCCTGGTGAAATATTCCCTAAAGATGAAAAAAAAAGAGAGGATTACCCGGTGATTATGAAGTGAGGCAGCATGGTATAGTGGTTAGAAATACTTGAAGCAAGACGACCTGTGTTCAAGTCCTAAACTTGACATATACTGTCTGTGTGATCCTGGGAAAGATCTTAACCTGTCCATACTCTATGTAATAGTCTCATACTCTAAACTACAGAGAAAATGCCAGCCCACTTGCACAGAGAGAGGAAGTTTCCTAACCTGGGAGTTCTGTATACCAATGAAATCACAGGTCAGGTTCCTATCCTTGATTTATAATATGTGCCATTCATTTGCAATATTTCACCTAAAAATACTCCTTTAAATATGAGAAATTAGGTTAATTGCCTAATGCTTCCTTCCTTTGAAGTACTTATAGCTCCTAGAGGCTGTTTTGATACCAAGAAAGATGTAAGCCTCCAAACCGAAGTTATGGGACAGGATCTTCCCACTTACATTTTTCCCTCTTTAGACTACTTCCCTCTTGTGACTTCTCCCCTTCAGTCTGGATTTTAATCTGATTTAACCTATGTTGAAATGTGGTGTGGGGGTAGAAATTGAGGTGAGGGTTCAGGGACATTAGGTATTTCTATTTGCCCTGTTTCTAAGCACAAAATGTACTTGGCTCTAGAAAAAATAACTTTTGGCCCATATACTTAGTAAAGACAAGAATGATCTAGATCCAAGAATCTATGTTTCTAGGAGTAGATGATGTCAACCTGACATAAAAAGGACTACAAAAGCAGCAACAACAAGGGTCTTTAATCAAGGCAAGGGAATTGCAGCTTGGGACACTGTGGAGTTCTGGAGTGCCTGGGAGGGGCAAAGGGGGCAGTGTTTAAATATACTTCCATAGGGAATATCTTGGAAGACTCAACCTTGATAATCTGTTACATAAGTTGTTATGCATGACAACCAAAAATCCATAGAAAAGGCTAAAAAGATTCAGGAAGTGGTGACATCTGGACAAAACAATGGGTTCCACATGCAGCAGTGGGGGGTTTCCAAAGAGATCACAAGACCATTTCTAGATAGTTTGAACCATCAGATAGCCCTTCTAATGACTGCATTTGACAAGGAAAACCCATCATAACCATGTCATGTGGCTGAAAGGCCTAATGTCAAAGAACTAAGAGATTCTGAGCAGAGTTTGTAATGTGTTTTAATTAGATGGAATAGGATGAGAGCATAATGAGGAGCAGATAAATCTAGAATATGACTTTACCGAAGTATTTCCTGGGTACAGTAGAAATTTATCCCATTGGCAAATGGAGATGGTTCTAAATGCATCATACAAGCTATATTTGAGATTTGTTGATGTCCTGTGAGGCATATGAACTTAAGCTGGACTTTGCTAACTTAAGGTTAGTAATGATCACTTTTGTCTTGGAACCCCTAGTCCTGTTAAGGTTGAATTCAAGAAGTCTTACCTGATTCGCCCAGATATTAATCCCTTACTCCCTAAAAATCATTTTGTATTTATTTTAATATGTCTTGATTTACTTATCTGTGATTAAGTTGCACCCTCCTAGGACAGGGGTTCTTAATCTGCAGATTTTGGGGTTTTTTTAATATCTTAATATAATTGGTTTCCTTTATAATACCATGTCTTCTATTGTATTCATTTAAAAAATACTCTTAAGCTTCCATAGGCTTCACCATATTGCCAAAGGGTCCATGATGCAAAAATTAAAAAAATGAATGAATGAATAAATGAATGAGTGAAGAGATAAATGGATGATCAAATGAAAATAGAACCACCTGCCCTAGGAAAACGTAAACTCCTCGACAGGAGTTTGTCCTTGTGTCCCAAGCACCCAGCTTTGGTGCATGACACATGACAAGTTTTTCCTAAATTTCTACTGAATAATTGCTGATTGGTTGATTTGATTTGGAACAGAGCTTCTCTGGTGATACCTCCTTGCCAAAGGTCCCGCTACGCCACCTACTTTGATGTCGCAGTACTGCGCTGCCTGCTCCAGCCCCACTGGTCAGAGGAAGGCACTCAGTGGTCCCTGATGTATTATCTGCAGAGATTAAGGCACATGTTAGAAGAGAAGCCAGAAAAGTCTCCAGAGCCAGAGGTTCTGCACCTGCCCAGACCCCGCAGCAGTTCCATGGTGGCAGCAACTCCCTCGCTAGTGAACACTCATAAGACCCAAGTAAGAAAAACTCTTTCTCCTTCATTATGCTCGGGAGCACCGGCTTTACAAGTTATTTTCTTCAGATTTTCTTTCTTTGTTTTTTGCAAATGACTATCGTTCGTTTGAGGATGTATTACAATTGGAGGATTGCCCCAAAACTTTTGTTCTTCCCCTCTCTTTTGCTCTAGATTTTTGGCCTTTTTACTATTCTTTTTTAGTGAACTGGGCCCTTAAATAAGAAATATGTATGTATATATATATACACATATATACATACACACACATACATACATATACATGTATGTGTATGTATACACATAATTTTTAAGTTTACTAGCATACATTTAAGGCTCTATTGATCCAGAATGGAATGCTCTACTACAGAAAATATTCTGGTAAACTGAGTTAACCATATATATCACACTTAAACAGGCAACTTTCAAAATATTTAAAAACAATACAAATAATGATAATGCTTCACATTTGTGAGCCTGCTGGTATTTACAAGCCACTTTCTTCACAACAACGCCATGAGATGCCAGCAAAACTTACTGATGCCATTTTAAGGATGAGGAAATGCACACTAAGAAAGTTTAAAGTGACTTGCTTAGGGTCACATGAATACTAAATCTTATATTTGCACAGAACATTGGAGGACTCAATTTTGTAGTGCTTCTTGGTCATCACTAAAAAACACTAAGCATCATTATATGGTTCTGTAGACATAGATAATCTGAAAAAATGGACTGAATATCTACTCTTATCCAATGACAGCTCCTGAAATTTGTTAAAACAAACCCACTAGATTATTTACTTACCTTTTACTATAAAAGTGACAAAGTACAGAAAATTTGATGTAGTGTGAGGGGGCTGGGAACATAGTTTTAGAGCTGAAGGGACCTTGGAAAACATCTGATCCCACCCTTTCATTGAACAGATGAAAATATATCTGAATTTTCTAATATTTCAAATTACAGGTAATTGAAAGTAACATATGTAAAAAATACTAGCAAGTGGATATAGTTACAGAGTTCTGAAGGCAAAGACTGAAAGAGTAATTAAATAGAAGAGAAGTCTGAATTAGCAAAAATATGCACTTCCACCTGCTGGAAAATAATTCTAGCCAAAGTAGGTAGCTACTTGGATGAATCATTGCCGTGAAAAGCCTTCATTGAATCTAAATGTCTTAATCTTCCATTTTGTTACAACCAGGAAATGAGATTTCCAGGCTTCTAGGATATATAGCATTACAGTCTAATTGGCCCCAAAAAACTAGGACATAAAGTTAACAATACGTGAAATAAGGTCTCCTTACAATGACAAAATGCGATAGTTATGAAATGGCAAAGTTTGAAGTTCAACTCTTAACAGGCAATTTAAAAGCAAATAACCCAATAACTAACCACAAATAAGGCCTCAAGAAGAACTCCATCATCTTAATATTGCTTACAGGAGGTATCCGTTGGTTTGATTTTGCTACATCTGCTTTCTTGTTTTTCAAGGATCTCACCATGAAATGTAATGAGGAAGAAAAATCTCTGAGTACAGAAGCCTTTTCCAAAACGTCCTTGACCAACTTGCGCAGACCTGCAGTTCCAGATCTCTCTTCAGACTTGGGCATGAACATTTTTAAGAAGGTGAGTGAAGCTACCAAAAATATCTAATGGATTGCTGATGAAAAAAAAACCAACCTTAACTTAACTAGGTACTTGGTGGGAAGCATTATTGTTCAGAGGAAAGAGTGCAGATGTCCCTATAAAGAATGGTAGTTCTAATTTTGTTGAATACTGTATGGGAGGATGTTATGCCAGTTACATGGGTTTAGCCAGCATATGGTTTTTTTTTCCTCCCAAAGGAGCTAATAGTATCTTTTCATAGTAGCCATTTATTGTATCTCACCCAATTCCCCTTATGACTGTCATTTTTTTTCATATTTTCAAATTGACTGCTTTAGTAGAGAGCAAAGATGATTGGCCTTCATGGTACTAAACCCATTACCTTAGCTTTGTTGCTATTGTGTATCAACTGGGCTAACAGACCACAAGTATAAATGAGTGGAAAAGAATTACCTGTGCCTATCCTTGGTCTTTATTTTAGGCAGTAGGTGGCATTCCAAGAAAAGGACAGACAGCCAGTCACTGGTGCCCAAAATAGAGCAAGGGAAGACACATGCCAGTCAATTTTTATTCAAAGATATATGTCTTCTTCCTTTGCACTGTTTTAGATAGCATCAATGGTTTGTTCTGTCCCTTTTCTGGAATACTTCCTGTCTTTTATGGCCAGTTTTAAGGTCTCTGAACTGTGTGTAATATTTCCTGTGATCTTCTGTCTCCCTCCCTCTACCTCTCTCTCTCTCTCTCTCTCTCTCTCTCTCTCTCTCTCTCTCTCTCTCTCTCTCTCTCTCTCTGTCTCTCTCTCTCTCTCTCTCTGTCTCTCTCTCTCTCTCTCTCTGTCTCTCTGTCTCTCTCTCTGTCTCTCTTTCTCTCTCTCTTTCTATTTTGTAGTTTAAAAGTCGCAAGGAAGACCGAGAACGAGAACGCAAAGGTTCTATCCCATTTCACCACACGGGGAAGAGAAGACAACGTCGAATGGGGGTGCCTTTCCTGCTCCATGAAGATCACCTGGATGTGTCCCCCACACGCAGCACCTTCTCATTTGGAAGCTTCTCTGGGCTTGGAGAAGACAGACGTGGCATTGAGAAAGGAGGCTGGCAAACCACCATATTAGGTGACTGCAAGGCTTAAGTGTTTTTCTTGATGTTTCAATCTAGTGCTGCAAGAATATAGATTCAAAGTCTCTCTTGAGGAGCTAAGCTAAAGATCTTGAACTGAAGTACAAGTCCCAAGTACAAAATAATTCCATGTCTTTACAATCAAAACTGAGTATAGACAATTGTCTGGGCTTTTTCTCTGAGGAAGTTAGATGACTGCAAATGGTCAAGTCACTTGGTTCTGGAGGTGCAGTATTAAAATGCTCCAAAGGCCCAAGGGGCATTGTGGATCTAAAGTTAGGCCAATAACACTTATATATACAAATACTTTAAAAAAAAAAAGTAATAAGGAAAGCAATAAAGGAAGGAAAGGATAGAGAGGTCAACTGAGGCTCCAGAATTAGGAAAACTTGGGTTCACACCCAGCTCCTAACATGACATATTGACTGTGTCTCCTTGGGCAAGTCACTTGACTCCTTTGTGCCCCTAGGAAACTCCCAGAAATGATAAATTCCAGAAGAGTTACTGATCTACATAGGCTAAGGGAGTTTCCTCACCAGGAGTTTCCCTACCTGTGAAATGCCTAGGCCAAATTATTTTAGAAAATAATCACATCAGCTGACATTAAGAACCAATTTTTGACCTTTTGTAGGACAGAAGGTTGCTGAAATATACATTAGACTGGATTATCCTATCCTCAGGTGCCTTCATGTAGAAGTCTGAATCCTAAATGTTAAAGAGAGTAAATCTTCGTGGTTCAGCTCAGTTCCATCCCCTTCTCACTACTCCTACCTCCTCCCACATCTTTCAGAGCTAAAGAATCATGAAGTAGTTAAACAGAATCTTCTACAATTTTATAACCCGATTTTTGTTCATTCATCTTAGGCAAGTTCACCAGACGGGGAAGTTCTGATGCAGCCACTGAAATGGAGAGCCTGAGTGCTAGGCACTCCCACTCCCATCACACGCTGGTCAGTGATTTACCAGATCACTCAAACAGCCATGGAGAAAATACTGTCAAGGAAGGTATGTCCTGGACAGAAAAAGGAGAGCTAAAGGAAGTAGGGGGTGAGGGAAGTTGTAATCCTTTTCTATTTCTGAATTATTCTTATGTAAATGCCTTCAGTGACAATGTCTTCTTCTGTTCTGTATTTAGGTATGTCTCATAAGCATTCATCCTAAAAGGATTCCTATCCTGCATCTCCCTAGCAATAGCTACTTAATAGCACCTGACAAAACTAGAGGCACAGAGTCAAAGATTTCATGGAGCCATTGACAATAGAGTTAAGATACAGAGGCTAATATTTTCTACATGCATATTAACTAAGAATATTTCCATCTGGAGCAGAAACATCTGAGGGGGATGGGGGGTAAAGTAAGTGGTAGTAGACGGACCAAAGGTGTGGGCACACTGTGACAGGGAGCAGATAAGGGCACCATGGGGATAGCACCCTAAGGGAGGGGTATCCCAGGAAGCAATTAGGGCCAATAAAAAACCTTTGCGTAATAGTTAGGTTTGGAAGCATGATACCCAGAGGTCGGCACTTTATGGTAAAGGCCATATTTGACCCATGCACTTTTCAGCTTTGTTCTCTAGGATGCTAAAATGGAAAGACAAAGATTTTTATCTTAAAGTGAAAATGCACAAAGGAAAGTTGGCTGCTAAGGAGAACTGAGAGTATGCATCATGGCATACTCCCATGTTGCTGGCACCTCTGACCTCTTTTACTCTTTTCTTGTTTGCTGAGTAATTCAATAGTGGTTTAATACCTTCTATAAAGACATTTGTTTCCCATCAGTCTCAACTTTTAAAAATTCTCTCAACTTTAAAAAGTCTTACTTTAGTGTTAACTAAACCACATTGGTAATAACTGTGATTTAGAAGGACAAAATAGATAGTCAGAATGAAATATTTTATTTCAAACAGATAAAATTTGCCAGTGATCCAGCAGTGGATAAAACTGATCAGTTGTGATGAAGGAAACCAATTAATATTAGAAAATCACAAAATGTCAAGAGTTGGAAGAAACGTCACAGGTCATCTAGAGTAGATGCAGATGTTCATACATGAACAAGAAGGCCCTCTAGAAATACCTACCAAGTGTCCATCTGGCTTTTACCTAAAGCACTTCAGGAAGGGGATGACCACTTCCTCCTGAGGCATTTTGTTCCACTTTTGGACAGTTATTAAGTTTGCTTATCTTTTCCCCTTACCTCAAGTCTAAATGTGCCTCTTTACAACTCCCACACGTTGCTCCTAATTTTGCCTTCTAGGGTCAAGTAGAACAAACCTAAGTCCTACATGATGGTCCTTTAAATATTCAGACAATTATCATATCACATCTAAATATTTTCAAGGGGGAGGGGTAATAGTCAAATGATTTGTAATTATGATTCAATCATGTTTTATCACTTAATTTGTTGTTTATAATAATATTTATAATATAGTTATAATTTTATAATATTTATTGATATATTTATATTATATCTAGAACATATAATTTAATAAATCAGCATTAAGTACCTCCTCTGTACTAGGCAATGTGCTAGGTAATGGGAAAATGCAAATCAACCATAAGCATTTATCAAGTACCTTCTATGTGCCAGCCACTGTACTAGGTATTAGAGATGCAAAATCAAAAGTGAGACAATCCCTCTCCCCAAGGAACTTATATTCTATTAAGAAATAATATGTATAAAGAAGAACAATGCATAGTCTCTGCCCTCTTAGAGTCTAAGAAGGAACAAGTCATCTATACAACCATATAATATAAGGTAGGATATAAAGGTGCAATGAAAACCTCAAACTATGTTCTCTGAGGGTTCAAAGCAGGAAACTCCCAATGGAGAATCACAGAAATAGGATTCAGAACTGGAAGAGGGGGGAACCACTGCAGGAAATAGCATTTGGTCTGGGATTTCAAAAGTAGGTAGGAATTAGACACAAGGAAAGGTGTGAATGGTTAGGAGGATAATGGTGGCGTCTAAACAAAGACCCCAAAATGAAAAAAGTGGGATGTGTTCAAGTACTTTTAAGTGGTGTGCTTTGATTGGAACATTGATTATGGAAAGAAAAGTAGAGGGAGATAAGCCTAGAAAGTTAGGCTGAGTTCAATGTGGTACCAAATTTTGTGCATTCCCTAGCAGTGCTCATAGTGAAGATAGCAGATAGAATTGGAGATTGGTAAGGTGGCTAGTCAGGGTAGAAGGACAAGAAGTCTACGGTGTTAGAGACATATGGATTATTTTAATATAATTGGTTCCTTGTGTATTCTTGCACCTTTTATTTTGTGATTTCAAAAACATTATTCTCAGAAGACCACAGATTTCACTAGACTGCTAAGAGAATCCATGACACACAAAAAATTTAGGGACCTCTGTTTATGGATTGGTACATTTGACACTGACGATGTCTTTGTGATTTTGGGGGTTATTTAGGCTACTTTTAATATTGTAGCAAGAAATCAGGAATCTTTGAAGCTAGAACTGTGATGATCGTCAACATGTTTTATAACTCAGGGTAAGAAATAATGTTGTGGGTTCAAAAGGGATGCTAAGACATTGTTCTCCTTTTCCCAGTACGGTCCCAAATCTCCACGATCACAGTGGCAACCTTCAACACTACCCTGGCATCATTCAATGTGGGCTATGCAGACTTTTTCAGTGAGCACATGAGGAAGTTATGCAACCAGGTGCCTATCCCGGAGATGCCCCACGAACCTCTGGCATGTGCCAATCTTCCCCGAAGCCTAACTGACTCCTGCATCAATTACAGCTATTTAGAGGATACTGAACATATTGATGGGACCAACAATTTTGTCCACAAGAATGGCATGCTAGATCTTTCGGTAAGGAGCAACAGATAAAGGTTTCTTCTGCTACAAAGTGGCAAATGAGTGTTTCATTATGCTATAATGGTTCATTATGTTATAAAGTGAGCAAATAAGAACTATTCTTTTTATCATTGTTATGTAAACTATCAGAAATAAAGGGAGAAGTGTGAATTTCAAGGAAAATTGAACTTTAAAAAATCTGCATATGTGATTCTTTTTACAAAAGTACCTCCTACAGAAAACAAGTATCTGTGCATCAGTGTATATAGAGAGAAAGACTTGGATTCAATTCTACCTTTGACACATACAGTGTGACCATAGACAAGTCTATTGGCAAGTGCATAATGGCTGGCACATAACAGGCATTTAATAAATGGTTATTGACTGATTGATAGACCTAACATCTCAGTATCCTAGACAACTCTCTAAAACTTGAATTTACATGAGGATTGTCAATCTGTACTAGCAGAAGGAGTTTCTGCACTAGGAAGTCCATACGCAATCTAAAACTATAATAATAGAGTTTTACATATATGTGTAGGTATAGTTATATGTAGACATAGATATATTAATATGTACATGTGTTTGTTTGTATATAAGGTGTTCCAAATTCTTAGTACAGTTTTAAGCTATTAAAACTCAAAACTGCACTTAGATTTTTAGGACATTGGATAGATGGATACATATACATATACATATACATACATATATGTATATAATTGGGGAGAAAGAGAAATTGATTTTATATATGTGTATGTGTTTATATATATATATAAAATATGTATGTATGTATGTATGCATGCATACATACACACACATCCATATTATGTATAATGGTTTATAGAGAGCTGGCCTCCAAGTCTAGAAGATCTAAGTTCAAGTCCTTCAGTGAGACTGCAAGTTTGTTATTTAACTTCCCAGGGAACTAGACAACTATCTCTGACTATAAACTTCAGAGAAATTGATCTGTATTGGTAAATACTGTTTTCTCTGCCAATGAAGTTGCAGATACAGTCTTCCCCACCCCCCAAAGAGGCATATAATTGTAAATTATATATGTATATTATACATGTGTTTTATCTATATCTGTGCCTGTTTCTATGTCTACATCAGTCCATGCCTATCAATATTTATATCCATATCTACCTATATATATTTTTGTTGTTCAGTCATATAGTTGTGTCCAACCCTTTGTCATCTCATTTGGGTATTTTGGGGGTTTTTTTTGGTAGTGCTTGTCATTTCCTTCTCCAGTGGATTAACTCAAACAGAGGCTAAGTGACTCACCCAGGGTCACATAGCTAGTAAGTTTCTGAGGCTGGATTTGAACTCAGTTCTTGCTGGACTCAGTATTCTACTCACTGGCCATGTAAGTGGTGTACTTAGTATATATAGGCATAGGTGGAGATATACGTGTGTGTATACATATATATGTATGCATATATGTGCACACATGTATGTGTGTATATATGCACACATGTACATATATATCCACCCATATCTATATCTATACATATATATATATATATTCTGACTTTGATGACTAAATGCAGAGAAAGACCTCAAGAGCAATAGAGAACTTGATAAGTCTACTGATAGTCTGTCCCAGAATGCCTATCAGAAAAAGAAAAGTATCCTCTGTACCTTCCAGATATTTGGGGAAAATGTAGTAGTATAGTATCAATAATACATCTGATATTCTTTAGAAATATATATTCTGTGATATTTTGTTGACTAATGAAATACTTTTGAAACACAGTACCATAAAAACAGCCTAGGCATGGCACTATGCAAAACTTCACATCAACCCTATCCAACACTACTTGGACACTGTACAAAATTCATTCACAAACCATGAAGAATTCTTAACTCAGAACTGTGTTAAGGGAAACCAACAACATTCTTCCCTCCTAGACTGTGAATTTCTTGAGAGTAGGAACTGTTTTTTTTCTTTTAATGTTATTTATATTCTTAGTCCTTAACACTGTGCCTAGTGCATAGTAGGAACTTAGTAAAGACTGTTTGACCAAATTGGATTAATTCAGTAATTGTGTAAGAGGTTTGCTTGTTTTCTTCTCAGGTGATTCTGAAGGCTGTTTATCTTGTCCTAAACCATGACATCAGCTCTCGTATCTGTGATGTGGCACTGAACATCGTCGAGTGCTTGCTCCAGCTTGGTGTGGTCCCCTGTGTAGAAAAGAATAGAAAGAAAAGTGAGAACAAGGAAAATGAGACTTCAGAAAAGAGGCCGAGTGAAGGCACCTTTCAGCTCAAAGGACCTTCTGGAAGCACAACCTGTGGATTTGGGGGTTCCTTAGTTAGTGGAACTGGAGATGGAGGTGGAGAAGAAGGTGGAGGTGGTGATGGAGGAGTTGCTGGAGGTGATGGAGGAGGAGGAGGAGGCGGTGGTGGAGGAGGAGGAGGAGGAGGAGGAGGAGGAGGAGGAGGAGGAGGTGGTGGAGGTGGAGGTGGCCCTTACGAAAAAAATGATAAGAATCAAGAGAAGGTATGGTTGAATTCCCTTGCAAGTCATACTCAGATATAATCTCTCATTTATGTTCACTACTTGTTGGCAAAAAGTCTATCAAAACTAGACCAATAACTACTGACAATTGGCAGGGGGGGGCAGGGCTAAGGATAATTGGATCTGGACATGGTATTTCATCAATTCAGTAATCATTTCTTAAGTGCCTTCTATATGCCAGGCACCATGCTAAGTGCTAGGGATACAGTAAAAAAATGAAAACAGTCCCTGTCCTTCAAGGAACATTCTACTAAAGACATTCCAGGTGTGGAAACTCCCTCTACTGATATATTTTGGGAACTCTTCTGTAATCTATAGTCCTTACAAATTGCCTGGGTCCCTGGCTACTGGCTAATAAATAAATGATCTATGGAGAAAACAGGCCTTTGATTTCTCAAAGATACCTTAGTAAATTATTTAGATGACATTCTAAATTCTACATTTCAAAAGTGTTGCCAACCAGACAGTGTCAGTAACAGAATGCCTTTCTATTGCATTGCATGAGAATGTTGTCATAAATCACATGCTCCTATTTTTCTGGACAATTAAACCCCCCGAGAGCAATTTTTTTCCTTCAGCATATTGTGGACATTTTCTAGTTCAAACAAACCTGAAACAATTTGTCCATTCTTACTGCCTCTTTTCCAATTCATGGCAAACTTTAGGAGCCATTGATAGCCATTTTCTTAAGAAATTCTTTCTAGGCCAAGGAGAAGAACATTCATCCACTGCTCCATTCTCTTATTAAACTCAGTATGTTCCTCTAGCCTTAGGGATAAACACATTGTTAGATGCTATTGAACCTAATTCACATGTCTTGGAGACGCTATTCTTTTTTTTAATCTTTTTTTAGTAGTTTTATTTATTTATTTTTAGATTTTGATATTCTTTTCCACAAAATTTTGAGTTCCAATTTTCTCCCCATCTCTCCCGTCCCCCCACTCCATAACACCTTGCATTCTGATTACCCCTTCCCTCAATGTGTCCTCCCTTCTATCACACCCCACTCTTCCCTTATCCTCATCTTCTCTCTTTTCTTGTAGGGCAAGATAAATTTCTTTTTTTTTCTTCTTAAATTTATTTATTTAACTTTTAACATTCATTTTAACAAAATTTTGGGTTCCAAATTTTCTCCCCATTTGGCCCCTCTCCCCACCCCTAAACACCGAGCATTCTAATTGCCCCTATCACCAATCTGCCCTCTCTTCTATCATCCCTCCCTTCCCTTGTCCCCATCTTCTCGTTTGTCCTGTAGGACCAGATAACTTTCTATACCCCATTACCTGTATTTCTTATTTCCTAGTAGCAAGAACAGTACTCGACAATTGTTCCTAAAACTTTGAGTTCCAACTTCTCTTCATCCCTCCCTCCCCACCCATTCCCTTTAGGAAGGCAAGCAATTCAATATAGGCCATATCTGTGTAGTTTTGCAAATGACTTGCAAGATAAATTTCTATACTCCACTACTTGTATTTCTTATTTCCCAGTTATATGCAATAACATTTCTCAACATTCGTTTCTAATACTTTGAATTCCAACTTCTCTCTGTCCCTCACTCCCTCCCCTCTCCTCCCCACTGAGAAGGCAAGCAATTCAATACAGGCTATATATATATCATTTTGCGAAAGACTTCCATAATAGTCATGTTGTGTAAGACTAACTATATTGCCCTCCGTCCTAGCCTGTCCCCCCCCTTTTTTCTATTCTCTCATTTGACCTTGTCCCTTCCCAAAAGTGTTTACTTCTAGTTACTCACTTCTCCTATTTGCCCTCCCTTCTATCATCCCTCTCACCCCACTTGTCCCCTTCTCCCCTACTTTCCTGTAGTGTAAGATAGATTTTCATACCAAATTTAGTGAGCATGTTATTCCCTCCGTAAGCCATATGTGAAGAGAGTAAGCTTCACTTTTCCCTCTCACCTTCTCCCTTTTCTCCTCCATTGAAAAAGATTTTTCTTGTCTCTTTTATGAGTAATAGCCTGCCCCATTCCATTTCTCCCTTTCTCCTCCCAATATTTTCCTCTCTCACCCCTTAATTTTATTTTATTTTTTTATGGATATCATCTATTCTGATTCAACTCAACCTGTACGTGTGTGTGTGTGTGTGTGTAATCCCTCCACCTACCCAAACACTGAGAAAAGTCTCAAGAGTTACAAATATTTTCTTTCCATATAGGAATGTAAACAGTTCAGCTTTAGAAAGTCCTTTATGATTACTCTTTCCTGTTTACCTTTTCATGCTTCTCTTGATTCTTGTGTTGGAAAGTCAATTTTCTATTCAGCTCTGGTTTTTTCATCATGAATGCTTAAATGTCCTCTATATCATTGAATGACTATTTTTCCCTTGAAATATTATACTCAGTGTTGCTGGGTAGGTGATTCTTGGTTTTAATCCCAATTCCTTTGACTCCTGGAGTATCCTATTCTAAGCCCTTTGATTCCTTCATGTAGAAGCTGCCAGTTCCAGTGTTATCCTGATTATATTTCCACAATACCAATAGTCGAATTGTCTCTTTCTAGCTGCTTGCAGTATTTTCTTCTTGACCTGGGAACTCTGAAATTTGGCCACAATACTCCTAGGAGTTTCTCTTTTGGGGTCTCTTTCAGGAGGTGATCAGTGGATTCTTTCAATATTTATTTTGCATTCTGGTTCTAGAATGTCAAGGCAGTTTTCTTTGATAATTTCATGAAAGATAATGTCTATGCTCTTTTTTTGATCATGGCTTTCAGGTAGTTCCATAATTTTTAAATTGTCTCTCCTGGATCTATTTTCCTGGTCAGTTGTTTTTCCAGTGAGATGTTTCACATTATCTTCTATTATTTCAGTCTTTTGGTTTTGTTTTGTAACTTCTTGGTTTATCTCTTAGTCATTAGCTTTTCTGAAATCCACTCTCATTTTTAAAAACTGTTTTGTTCAGTGAGCTTTTGAACCTCCTTTTTTATTTGGCTAATTCTGCTTTCTAAAGCCTTCTTCTCCTCATTGGCTTTTTGAACCTCTTTTTCCAATTGAGTTAGTCTATTTTTAAAGGTGTTATTTTTCTCAGCATTTTTTTGGTTCTCCTTTAACAAGCTGCTGACTCGCTTCTCAAGCTCTTCTGTGGCCTGGACCCATTTCACATTCATTTTGAAGGTACTGGAGGGAGAAGCCTTGACTTCTTCTGACAATATTGCATTGTTCTTCCTTATCTGAAAGCAAGAAAGTAACCTTCTATGGTCTTATTTTTTTCCCCTTTTTTGGGCATTTTCCCAGCCAGTTACTTGACTTCTGAATCCTTTGTCAAGTGGAGGGTCCTAGTGCTCCTCCTCCCCACAGGACTGTGCTCAGGACTGAGATTCAGATCAGCTGCTCAATTCTGCCAGGGATTTTAAGCTAAGCCACTCAGACAATGGATCCTGGATGCTTCTGCAGCCGTGGTAGCCACCCTCTGCCAGCTGCTGCTGCTGCTGCTGCTGCCACTGCCTCTGCTGCCACCTTGGTCCAGTGCTGGGGGGACCCCACTCCCCTGTCGCCCAGCTGGGAAACTCTCCCACACTGACCTTTGAAGTTTTCTTTGTTGCTTGTGGGTTGAGGAATCTGAGACCTTCCCTGCTGGAAATTCTGCCCCAGAGGTCTGTTCAAGTCCTGTTCCTCCCCGTGTCAAATGGCCAGGGTTGGCCTCTGCTTAGCTCGGCGTCTGGTGGGATACACCTTTCCTGTCGGCCTTCCAGGTTACCTTTGCTGGAAATCTCTTTCACTCTGTCGTTCTGTGGCTTCTGCCGCTCTAGATTTGTTGAGAGTCATTTTTTTTACAGGTATTTTGTGGGCTGTGGGGGAAGCGCTAGAGTATATGCATCTTTCTGCTCTGCCATCTTGGCTTCACCCCCGAGACACTATTCTTAACTCCAATTTGTGCATTAGTTTCCTTTTTCTATTTGGGTTTTAATTTAATAACCAAATGATGTGACTTTCACTTTCTCTGTGCCAATTCTGACTCACAAGTCTCTTCAGGAATAGAAAACAACTATGTAAAGTTCAAACTTTACACCATGTTTACTGCTGACCCATACTATGATCTATAATCTAAAAAAGTAATTCTCTCTCTTTTATCTGACTAGATTTATGACTAAATTTTTCTCCGTTTTCCTTCCATCATCCCATGTTCCTCCTGAGTCAGACTTTAATCTGACTGCTTCCTCTGTTTGCTTCCTGCCAATCAGTGGGTCCCTTGGATTCTCATTTTTTGTTCTTATCTTTTTGTGTATCCCTCCTCCTCAGTATTTCATTTTTTCCTACCCTTGACATCATCTTCTGCCCCTGAGGAGTCCTCAGGTTTATCCCTTCCCCTCCAATTCCCCAAACATCACAGAGGACCCTTCAAAAATGGTCCAGACTTTACTTTGGGCAACAGTGATTTGAACTTCAATACAGGTTGGAATGGATTCCATTTGAAAAGCCCATTGGTGTTATCAGTTAACTTTACAACTAGTAGTTACATAGGATTCAACAAGAAAAGTTCAGGTTGAAGAGATCCAAGTTTATAAATACTTTATAAACAGTTCTGATTACTTATATCTTCTGTGTGCTATATGTCTCTTCTGTATATTCATAATCTTTTAGAAAGCAGAGATGGCTATGCCCTGAGAGGGAGAATCTGGCCCTAGAAATGGTACCATGTTGCTAAACTTATTCAAAAGAGGCTGGAAAGGAAAAGGACAAAACACATGTCACTTGTGGGTCTTTCATGTTTGTCTGGTTCGACTAAGTTTCTAAATATTTCTCTAGACATAATTTGGACATGTTATTTCCTTTTATGATGATGGTGCAGTTTTTTAAAAATCCATGTTAGTAGTTTCCAGAATGGCCATGTGGTCACCTATCTAAAATAAGAGGATCACTTCATATATAATGCATTCCTAAAATAATCAGCTTATGGCTCAAGAAATGTTTGGCTTTTTTAATTTTGGAAGGTTTTTTTTCCCCTCAGCATATTATTTTTATTAGAACTTGAAAGATCATTTAACTGGGCAGGCTGATAACATTAGATAAATCCTCTGGTGATTAAAGAAAAAAAGGGGGAAAGACAGGCTGTCAGATTTTTCCCTATGTTTGCTATTAACTTGCTTAAGGATTTAGGAAAAGCCATGTAACCAACTTTTCACTAGTCCCCTTCCTCTATCTTTATGTAAACAGAATTTTCTGTCCACTTCTATGGACGTGACCCTGACTCCAAATTGCATGTGGAGAAAAGAAATGAGAATTTGTTTAACATTTAGAAAACGCTTCAAAATTTACATATGAAATCAATCAAATCAACAAGCATTTATTAAATGCTTACTATATGCTTGGCACTGTGCCAAATGCTAGGGATAGAAAGACAAAAATGTAATCTTCATTGGCTTCAAGTAGTTTATGTTTTGTCAAAAAAAATCAATCAATAAATAACACATATATATCACTTTTCAAAATGGCACCAGGGCCCTCACCCAAAGCTAGTGACATCTGTTAGCATGAATAGAAGCAAATGTTGCCCTCATTTGTTGCCTTATTATTGTGTCTCTACAGATCATGGCCTTTAAAATGGTTTAGGAGTTGGTATGTTTTTATAATTTATTATTAAAAGAAACACACGTGAGAGGAATATGTTCCATCCTCTCTTTAATACATTACTAAGCATACTCCTGAGTATAAAAGGGAGATGAAAACACTTAACATTCTATTTTCCCTTCCTACTAAGTTTGCATCCCAATGGAGAACTAAGTCCATGGGCTGTCAGTAATTTTTATGTAGTGACTATCTTCAAAGTTTCACAAAATGCACATTCAAAAGCAGAATGAGATGTAGAGCCTTAAATTCAGTTTAGTTCTCTCCTTGGGGCTCAGGAAAATGGTACCAAGGTGCCTGCATACATGTGACCCCAAACATAGAAGTGCTTAGCCAAATGGACAGGGGTGGGAGTGAGCTACTTGTGATGTAAACTTCTGCCTGCAAAGGGTCTTCCTAAATAAAGCTGCTTTGAAAGTAGCATAACATGTTGCTCCTGATGCATAGTTGGGCAGCTAGGTGGTTCAGTGGAGTGCCAAGCCTGGAGTCAGGAAGACTCATCTTCTTGAATCAAATCTGGCCTCAGATACTTACTAGCCATGTGACCCTGGGCAAAAATAATACTAATATTTCAGGGTTGCTTGGTTAGAATAATGAGTTTTATGATCACATATAAAAGAACCAAAATAGTTTAAATTTTGGTAAAGAACTCTTAAATTTTCACTTATTTAAGTTCATTTATCTCTTTTGGGGCAAATATGAATAAACTGAGTATTTTTTGTGCTCTGTTATGGGAAAGAATGGTATCTCCTACCTATAGGATATTGACTTGCCAATTTGTTCCAACTTCTCTCCCTTCCTCCCTCCATGCTATCCTTCCCCTCCATTTATTCTATTCTCTTTTTTGACCTTGTCTCTCCTCAAAAGTATTTACCTCTGATTATGTCCTCCTCCCATTTGCCCTCCCTTCTATCATCCACCCATCCCCCACTTATCCCTTTCTCCCCTACTTTCCAGTAGTGTAAGATAGATTTTCATAGCAAATTGAATATGCATGTTATTCCCTCCTTAAGCCAAATGTGATGAGAGTAAGCTTCACTTTTTCCCTCTCACCTCTGCTCTCTTCCCTTTCATTGAAAAACTTTTTCTTGCTTCTTTTATGTGAGAGATAATTTGTCCCATTCCACTTTTCCCTTTCTTTTCCCAATATATTCCTCTCTTATCCATTAATGATTTTTAGATATCATCCTTTCCTATTCAACTTACCCTATGCCTTCTGTCTATATGGATATCCCTCCAACTACCCTAGTACTGAGAAAAGTCTCAAGAGTTATAAATAATATCTTTTCATGTAGGAATGTAAACAGTTCAGCTTTAGGAAGTCCTTTATGATTTCTCTTTCCTGTTTACCTTTTCATGCTTCTCTTGATCTTGTGTTTGAAAACCAAATTTTCTATTCAGCTCTGGTCTTTTCATCAAGAATGCTTAAAAGTCCTCTATTTCACTGAATGACTATTTTTTCCCCTGATGTATTATATTCAGTTTTGCTTGGTAGGTGATTCTTGGTTTTAATCCTAGTTCCTTTGACTTCTGTAATATCATATTCCAAGCCCTGTGATCCCTTAATGTAGAAGCTGCTAGATCTTTTGTTATCCTGGTTGTATTTCCACAATACTCGAATTGTTTCTTTCTGGCAGATGGCAATATTTTCTCCTTAACTTGGGAACTTTGGAATTTGGCTACAATATTCCTAGGAGTTTTCCTTTTGAGATCTCTTTCAGGAGGCAATTGGTGGATTCTCTCAATATTTATTTTACCCTCTGGTTCTAGAATGTCAGGGCAGTTTTCCTTAATAATTTCTTGAAAGATGATGTCTAGACTCTTTTTTTGATCATGGCTTTCAGGTAGTCCCATAATTTTTAAATTGTCTCTCCTGCATCTATTTTCCAGGTTGGTTGTTTTTTCCAATGAGATATTTCACATTGTCTGCTGTTTTTTCATTCTTTTGGTTTTGTTTTATAATTTCTTGATTTTTCATAAAGTCATTAGCTTCCATCTGCTCCATTCTAATATTTAAGGAAATATTTTCTTCATTGACCTTTTGAGCCTCCTTTTCCATCTGGCCAATTCTGCTTTTTAGGGCATTCTTCTCTTTATTGGCTTTTTTGATCTCTTTTGTCATTTGGGTTAGTCTATTTTGTACAGTGTTATTTTCTTCAGCATTTTTTGGGTCTCCTTTAGCAAGCAGTTGACTTGTTTTTCATAATTTTCTTGCATCCCTCTCATTTCTCTTCCCAATTTTTCCTCTACTTCTCTTACTTGATTTTCAAAATCCTTTTTGAGCTCTTCCATGGTCTGAGAATAATTCATATTCTTGGAGGCTTTGAATGGAGGAGCTTTGACTTTGTTGTCTTCTGTTTGCACATTTTGGTCTTTCTTATCACCAAAGTAAGATTCTATATTCTGATTCTTTTTTCGGTTTTTGCTCATATCCCCAGCCATTTACTTGACTTTTGAGCTCTTTGTCAAGGTAGATCTTTACTTCCAGCGGGGGTGGGGGCATGTACTGTTAGTTGCTCCATTCCCCCCACCGTCAATCTGTAGGCCTAGAGCTCCAGAAACAGTCACTGTTTCTGCCCCTGCTGCTGCTATGGCTGCTGAGAGTTCTTCCTCCCCCTTGGCCCCTCTGCTGCCCTGGGGCTGGACCACTCCATTTTCCCACACTGGTCCCACAGGCTTTTTCCACTGACCTTCCAATTTGCCCTTGGCATTTTGGGGTCCTGAAGTCTGGAAACTGTGACCATTGTGAGAGATTCAGTCACCCCAAGGCCTGCTTAGGGTCTGTCTGTGCTACCATGTCCCACACTGGACTGTGCCCTCCCCCCTGCATGGTACAATAGACACTTCCCAGCGACATTCCAGGCTGTCTTGGGCTGGAGATTTGCTTCACTCAGTCATTCTGTGGGTTCTACAGCTCCGGAATTTGTTTAGAGTCACTTTTTTTTACAGGTATTTGACTAAGTTTGGGAGTAGTGCTCTAGAAAGTGGGTACTGTTACTCTGCCATCTTGGTTCTACCCCTGTTTTGTTTTGTTTTAAAAAAAAAAAAAACAAAACAGCATATATACCCGCTAACTTTGGAAAAAGCAGATATCATGGATCTCAACAGTTGACTAGCATTCCTTAGGTTGTGAGTGTTTGCTTGTAACATGCACACACACACATACAGTGGGGTTCAGATACATTAGTCAATTCAAGGCAAATGCAGAATTGGTCCAAGGACATGCATGGAAGTGTAAACCATTGTCATTTTTTTTTCCTCTCTCATGGATACCAGGATGAAAGCACACCCGTAAGCACCCATAGGCTTGCTCTAACCATGCTCATCAAAATTGTAAAATCTTTGGGTTGTGCCTATGGCTGTGGAGAAGGACATCGAGGGCTCTCTGGCGATCGTCTGAGACACCAGGTATTCCGAGAGAATGTAAGAGAATTAAAGTAGATTCCGTCTCCCTTCCCCTTCCCCCTGCAGCTTTGAAATGAATCCCATGACAATGATGAACCATAGTTTCCTATTAAGTTGAATGCTTTGAAGCAATAATATCCAGTGTCCTGAAAAATAAATGATTTTAGTTATCTCAGGGCATTACAAAACCCAAACCTAGGAAAGTTTAATTGAGAAAATGCTTTTGCCACTTGGCCTAGTATAGTCTGGCTGGCTCCAAACTGGTGAAAAGATTTATAATTGGAATGTGTGAACAGTGGCTTGAAATAAACGTTATAAGACTGGATAAATTTAACCAATTTCAAGTGTCACAAGCCAAATGTTTTTTTTTAATCACCTGGCTGGGTATCGTAGTCATACATTTTAATTTGATTGGGCAGAGAGGGGGTAAGGATTAAATATTAAGTGTTTGTTTTATTGAAAATATTGTATTAGTATTGATAGGAAATGCCAGTTAGTGGGAAAAGTGGACAAACAGTACCAGTAGGCAATGTTAGATCCCATAGTTCTGTTCTAGAACTGAACTGAATCTTTACTTCAAGATATCAGAGTTGGATTTGAGACCTATATGAAACTTCAAACTCTACAGTTTGGATGTGGTGGGCATTATCCTAGAAAAAAAATGTTAACATATCCTAACTCATTTGCATCTTAATCCTCTAGATCAGAGGTTCCCAAAATTTCTAGTATGAGTACTCATTTTTAACATCAAAAAGCTTCTGGGACCCTTACATAGTAGTCGCTGGACAATTCATGTTGTCCATTGACTGGGAAAGTACATGGTGGCAGCTAGCTACTCTGAATTCAGTAATTCTTTTAAATTAACTTTTATCTTATTAATCACAACAGTATCCATGTACATTTGTAAAATAACATTTATAGCTGAAAGATGTTGTCTGCTCTACAAAATGATGCTGCTTGGTGCATTTTTGGATTTGCAAGTGTTACAGCAACTCCAAAGTCAGATTGGGAACCCCTGCTCTAGGTCCTTTTTTTTTGAACTTTCACTTTCAGATGAAAATAAACTCTGAAAAACAAAGCAAGTGTGTGCTGCAACAGCTCTCACCTGTTGTTTTAAGTTGAAACATGATTACTTGCTTTCTTTCTCATGACCTTTGATTTAAAAATAGGGGAAATAGATCAACCTAAAACCAGATCACTCCACAGATCTGGTTAGAGTTTCAGGATCTTGCCAAACCCAGTGCCAGCGCAATTTTGTTAATATTAGATTTTATCATGAGACATTCATCCAACATTATCAACATGCTGCTTCTTTGATTAATTTAAGGCAAAGCCTGTTTCTTTCTCTTGTTATATTGTAAAAATAACTTTTTTGTTTATTTGTACTCATTTTAAAATTTTCAGCTTTACAGCAGAGTGTCAGTTCTAAGTTCTGGACACTTTAACTGGTCTTAGATTCTGATGCATATTTATTAGCAGTAATTTTAATTATCAAGTAATTATCTAATAAGTATAATATAATTAATTACAATTGATTAGTAATAATAATGGTAAACTTGAAGATCCATACTTTACATCTTTGCAGATTCATTTTTTTAATCTTTATTTTGCTTTGCAATTTCAGTGACTATGCTTTGGGCTTAAGAAACCATCTCACTATGTAAAGGGCCAGTTACATAAGAAAGAATCTTGGAGTTAAAGGAGAAATGTTAATTAGTGATTGTGCTAGTTGGAGTTGGGTTAAAAACTCTTTGGCCACAAACCATTCAGCCTAAGTTTCTAAATTCTAGGGAGTATACAATTGTATCAACACAAAAAAGAGGGATTATTATCACTGCTGACACCATCAAGATCTTTTGATGGAGAATGAGGCCATGTTAGAGTGGTAGTTTGGTATGATAGATAGAAGGCTGACCTTGGAGTCAGGAACGCCTGAATTCAAGTCCTACCTCTAGGATATATTGTTGTCCCAGGCAATTCTGTAAGACTATAAAAAAGTTACTGCCAAATTGTCCATCTATATCAATGGTGGAAGTTTGTGTACCAGGAGATCCCCATACTGGTAAAATTGTAGGTCCTAATATGGGGATGGGGAGAGAAAAAGGTCATAGAAATTCACAGGAGCAGAGAAAGTATTTAATAGAGTGTTAATAACTCAGTCTGCAAATGCCCCATGCATTAAATTGTGGCTTACTTCTATACTAATAATAGCAAATAAATTTGCATATACATTTTAAGTAAATATAGTAATAATGAGCTGGCTAGTTAGACAAATAGATTTTCCCAGAATTAAGCCTAATTTGATTTTTTTTAAAATGAGTCTTTTTGAAACTTGGCATTTCCAAGTTTTTCGATTTGAGGACTTCTCTAATGTTTTAGACTTCAGAAGCTAAAAATCTTTTCACGTTTCCCATCAGCCCTGTCTACTTCTAGCAGATGTGTTTAAATGAAACTGAAAACTAATGAGTTATTAAATATTGAAAAAGCTATTCAATAAGAAAAGAATATAGCAGTTTCTAAAATAACCTAATCACTATTGCCCTAAGTGACTCGATGTTCTAAGCCTTCAAAATTTCTTAAAACTCTCTTTTAAAAGGAACAAAGTACCTAGTTTAAAGACTTTTTTTTTTTAGGCATTACCATAATCTCTCTAAAATTGTTTAGATGTTCTAATGACCTTTGAATGATTGGATTTGACGTTGTTCTTTATCATATATTTAATATTTAAATTTATTTATTTAATTATAACATTCTTTTCTTTTAAAATTTTGAGTTCCAAATTTTCTCCCTTCATTTCACACCTTCCTCACCCACTGAGAAGGCAAGCAATATGATATCAATTATACATATAAAGTAATATAAAACATATTTCCATATTTACCAAAAAAGCAAGAAAAAGAAAGTGAGAAAATTATACTTCAATTTGCTCTCAGAGTTCACCTCTGGAAGTGGATAGCATTTTTTTCATCATCAGTGCCCTGGAATTGTCTTGGATCATTGTATTAATCAGAGTTTCCAGTTTTTTTCATAATTGGTCACCATTTACTGTGCACAATGATCTTCTCACTTCACTTTCCATCAGGTCATATCATTTTTACCATGTTTTTCTGAAACCATGCCCACCTAGTCATTTCTTCTAACACAGTTGTACTCCATCACAGTCATGTGCCACAATTTGTTCAGTCATTCCCCAAATGAAGAACATCCCCTCAATTTCCAATTCTTTGCCACTACAAAAAACTGCTATAAATATTTTTGTACATATAGTTCCTTTTCCTTTTTCATTGGATTCTTAAGGGTACAGGCTTAGTAGTGGTATTGTTAAGTCCTTAAAGAGTGTGCACAATTTTATAGCCCTTTGGTCATAGTTCCAAATTGTTCTCCAGAATTCTTGGACTGGTTCACTACTCCATTAGCAGTACATTAGTGTACCTATTTTCCCCTCATTTCCTTTAGCATTTGTCATTTCTGATAGATGTGAGGTGGTACTTCAGAATTGTTTTAATTTGCATTTCTCTAATTAATAGTGATATAGAATATTTTTTCATATGACTATAAGATAGTTTTGATTTCTTCTGAAAACTGCCTGTTTATATTTTTTGACCATTTATCAATTGGGGAATTGTTCTTATTTTTATAAATTTACTTGTTCTATATCAGTATATATTTGAGAAAGAAGGTCTTTATCAGAAAAACTTGCTATAAAAATTTTTGATGTTCTTTATCTCTGATACCTTTTAGCATGATGGGGTTTCCTTGTTTATCTCTTTTAATTATGTCTGGCTTTGCTTTTATTTTGTCTCAGATTGTGATTACTACTCTTGATTTTTTTTCTTCAGCAGAAGCATATTAGATTCTACTCGAGTCCTTTATTTTAAATCTGTGTGTGTCTTTTTGCTTCAAGTGTGTATCTTGTAAACAGCATATTGTTGGACTCTGGTTTCTAATTCACTCTGCTATCTTCTTCTTTTTTATGGGTCAGCTCATCCCATTCACATTCACAGTTATGATAATAACTGTATTTCCCTCCATCACATTTTCTTTCATTTCTTCCTCTCTCTCTCTCTCTCTCTCTCTCTCTCTCTCTCTCTCTCTCTCTCTCTCTCTCTCTCTCTCTCTCTCTCTCTTCTCTCTCTCTCTCTCTCTCTCTCTCTCTCTCTCTCTTTCTCTCTCTCTTTGTCTCTCTCCCTCTTTCTCTTTCTCTCATCTATCCATACTCAAAAGTCTATTTTGCTTTTAACCACTGCATCCCTTAATCCACCCTCCCTTTTATCATTCCTCACCTTTGTCTTATCCTTTTCCTCTCCTATTTTCCTGTTAAACAAGTTACATTTTTATACACAACTGTGATTTAAGGCTACAGTAAGAAACTTCCTACTAATTCTAAATGTTAGTCTTTTCCAGGCAATTTAAAAGATGCCCAGGTTTCAGTATCCAAGAGGTTGGTTTTTAGCATTCACACTCACTGGAGTCTTTAATATGTCCCATTACTCTGGATCTGCCTTTTATAATTGGAAATCTTTGTGTTGGTCTCTAACTTTCTAGGGCCCAGGGTTGCTACAGCAGCATCCCTCTTCAAGTCTTCTCTTTTCTGTTGGTTCTCTATGTTGTTTTCTCTATACTCCTGCTGGACTTATAATTATCAGTTTCCATTTGCCTGTAATAAAATTTGTAGCTTACTGGTCTTACATTTATTCCCTCAGAACCAGGATCATTGCATTTCCTAAGATGTTAACTAAGCAAATAGATAGACTAATATGCTAATGGAGAGGGTTAAAGGCTCTCCTGTCACTCCCAAATAATATATGTACATTGAATCTTAGGAATTAGGGCTAATAAGAACCTTAGAGATTCTCTAGTACAGCCCTGTCATTTTGATGGTCATTTTCTGGAGATATATTCATATTTTTCATTAATTTCTCTGCTAACTCAGAGCATGAATGCTTCAGTAATAATTAACTCCTTGGGAGCAGGGGTTATGCCAAATCTACATTTAAGATCATCAAAAGGGACCTTCAGAGTCTTCTAGTCTAAATAACTCATATTGCAGTTGAGGAAACAGACCCAGAGTAGTAAAATGACTAACCCAAGATGACACAAGTAATAAAGGGTAGATTCAGGATTTGAACTTGGGTCTTCTAACCCTCAGATCCAGCATTCTGTCTACCATACCATCCTTAGCACTCACTAGAGGGCCTGAAACATAGGAATTGTTTAAATGGTTATTGGGATTGAACAGAATAGATAGACAGCCCTGGCCAAAACAATGAATTTGTAGCAGGCTTCCAGGTGACTCAGGGTGGGCAGAAGGGAAGGATCAAGGTCTCTTAAGCAGATGCTCTTGACTTTTTCACGTTTCTTACTTCATTGCAGGCCCAGAACTGCCTCACTAAGCTTTACAAGCTAGATAAAATGCAATTCCGACAAACCATGAGGGACTATGTGAACAAGGATTCCCTCAATAACGTAGTGGATTTCTTGCATGCTTTGCTAGGATTCTGTATGGAACCCGTCACTGACAGTAAGTATGGCTGCCATCATAAGCACTAGGAGAGACCATGATGAGGTAGGCCATGTAGTATTTGGGGGTCTCCCTAGGATCCTTTAGGTAATTTATTTAGAAATATATAATTATGTATTTCCAGTACTAGTGAAGTGGGGAAAAGAAGAGTACTATCTTTCAGGATATATTCTGGGAAACATGCTATAGACACATTTCCTCTGCAAAATACATCTAGATGAATGGTTTGTAAACTATAACAGGTAAACTCTCTGTGATCTGGCAGGTCTTTATTCTTTTGGATCTTTATTCTTGGTCCTAACCTGCTATTCAGCCTCTCAGGTGGTTGTTCTCTCTTCTACCTTCCTTATCTTTCTGGTGCAAGTGAACTGAGTCAGAAATAAAAGAGGAAATATAGACAGATGCACATACACGTATATAGCTACATAATATGTGTAATACATATATATATACATACACATATATATATTTATATATACACGTACACATATATCTAAATGCCATAAACAAAATGGAATTGAGACTTCAACTTGAAGATTGCCTTTAATTATTTCTGCGTTGCAATATTGGCCAGAATAAATCAATTATACTAAATAAAAAAACTAAATACTAATTATATCATAGTATATTAGTAACAATAATTAGTCATAGCAAATAATATGCAGTAAATAATTACTAATAATAGTAAATAGCATAATAAATTATACTAAATCAATTATGCTAAAATTACGTAGGTATAGCACTCTAAACTGTTTCATAGGTCCTTGGCCATAGGTAAAGTCCTGTAGAGGATGTCAGATCAAATCCCACCTCACTTACTACCCGTGTGACCTTGAGCACATAAAGCCTCAGTTTTCTCATCTGTTAAATGAAAGTCTGGGACTAGATGGCCCTTAAGGTCCTGTTTAGTTCTAAATATTTGATTCTTCTATGACTATTCAAATAGGCACTTACTATATACAAACTTCATCTGGAATGGACCAAATATTCTAAATATATTTTTAATACAGATACAGCTTTACACTCATATCCACGTCTGTTTTTCATGCTGTTTTTATAGTTTACATAAAACAGTACTTGTAATAGGATCTATTCAAAGTACTGAACAGAAACTATTTGATGTCCATAGACACAAGCTTTCTTTCCATGTCCCTGGTTACAGTATTTCCCTTACCACTAGCGTACCTCTTTTCATTCTAACTCTCAATGGTAGAAGAAAGACTTTGTTAAATGTGTTTAAACCATAGATGTCACACCAAATAGAAAAGCAATCATCCATTTACCAAGTATGTAGCAATGGGAAAATTATTGATAGCAAAATGATGTGCATTTATACTATTGCAGGAAGATAAAATGGCATATGCTACAAAATAATTTGTATTCAACAGTGTACTGGATATAGATATGATAATAATCCTGAGGTCCATAGTGCACAATTAGCAAGCAGGTTGCTAACATGGAAAAGGAAGCAGTAAGTATTCCTTTTAGGAAGGAATTATGGATTAACTAAAGGTTAATTCAAAAGTCAATTGTAAATGATTAGTTGATCTGATTTTGGACCCCAATTTGATTAAAGCTAGGGTCTCACCTTTTGGTCATTCCCTATTCTTTGCAGCCCATAGTCAAGTCAAGTCAATGAGTATTTATTAAGCACTTACTATATACCCAGCACTATGTTAAGTGCTGAAGATATAAAACAACAAAAAAAAAAGTCCCTGCCTTGAAGGGACTTGCATTCTAATGGATATGCATTAGTAATAGTTATTTAAATGCTAGATTGAGATTTTGATGACCTGTCGGGAACAGGTTGAAGCCATTTGCTACCAGCATGCTTCCCTTTCTACACCCTTGGGAATTTAATTGGGGTTTGGAGGTACAGCTGAAGAGGAAAGGTTGTACAGGTCTGCAGTTCACTGATACATCATGGATCCCCAGGTATGAGGAGAGGGTTTAGTTAGGAATTGCTAGCACATCCTTTCTCTAATATCCTTTGAGCTTTAATGATTAAAAACCACTAAAGATGAAATGTTAGTATATACCACTACTTCCCTAGTGTTCTCTGTGACTCATCTTCCCTTTCTTTTCCTGTTATCACTTTCTTGTTCAGATCCACATCATCTCTCTCTGTATTATTGTAGTTGCCTCATATCTTGTCTCTGTGTTGCAATCTCTTCCCACACCCCTCTAAATACATCTTTCAATAATCATTCTGTTTTTCTAAGGCACAAAACTATTACTCCTCTGCTCAAAAATTGCCTTTCTATTTGGTAACGCCTATTTGTATCCTATAAGATACAATACAATTTCCTTAGCCCCATCCTTAAGGAAGGTTCTTTTGTAACCTGTTTCTAACCTATTTTTCCAGCATAATTTCACATTAGTATACTACTACTACTTATATTAATATGACTACTACTAGTACCATCACCACCACTACCACTGCCATTACCACTTCTACTAGTACTCTACTACTATCTAGAATTTTATACCACTGTAAGAGGTTCAAAGACCTTTACATATGTTATCTCATTTGATCCTTGTGCATAATATCATCCTGTCCTCTCCCAATCAATTAATAATAACTAATGTTTATATAGTGCTTCAGAATTTCCAAAGTATTTATAAATATTTAATAACTTTATTTGTACAACAACCCTATGAGACAAGTGCTGTTATTATCATCACTTTCCAGATCATGAAACCCAGACAGATTGAAATTAAGTAACTTGCCAAGGGCTACTAGCTAGTTCACATATGAATCAGAATTTGAACTCAGGTCTTTTTGACTCCAGGAGCAGTACTCCATCCAATTTACCCTCTAGATACCTCCATTCTATTCAACAAGAATTTATTATGTAAATGTAAGCCACTCCCCCTCCCTCAGATTTTACATTTAATCCAGGAGATTATGCACACGGGTCTAAGGACGTATGGCCACCATTCTAGTTCAAATTGCAATAGTAAAAACATCTCTTACCTGGACCATTAAAACTGCCTCCTAATTGATCTCTTTTTTGTCTCTTTTTTCCAATTTATTCTCTACACAGTTCCCAAAGTGATCATCTCAAAGCACAGGATTGATTGTCACTCCCCTTCTCAATACACTCCAGTGGTTCCTTATTATCATGAGTGTTAGAAACAAGCACCTTCTTGGCTTTTAAAATTCTTTATAGCCTGGTTCCAACCTATCTAGTTTCATTTTGTATTATTTTACAGCCTTATTATACCTTACTTCCTTTCATATACCCTGTTGTCTAGTCAAATTAGCTTTATTCTCCCTTATCTTCCATTTATCCTGTATTAGACTCCTTCCTTACCTTTAATCCTTTTATCTTTTAATTCCTTCTTACCTTCAATTCCTTTTATTTAAAGGGCCAGGTCATGCATCACCTTCTTCACCAACATGTTCCCCTTTCCTCAGCTAAAAGTCATCTCTCTCTTCTCTAAAGTTACATGCTTTGTGTCCCCAGCATGTGACAGTCCCTTGTGAATGCACTCACATCAGAGACCTGTGACTTCCTAGGTGTAGAACTCCCAGTGTGAAAAATGTCACCATTAACTGCTGATAGCTTAGCCTCTAACTTCCTGCCTTGAAAAGTTGTTTGAGGCTAAGAAAACATGAGTTTCTCATAGTCACATCACTATTGATTGTTAGAGGTAAGATCTGAACATAATCACACACTATCCACTGTCCCATGCTTCTGCCTTGTGCATAGTTTGCCTTTTGCTTAGTTGGTGCCTAATACTTTTTTTTTGGATTATATTGATTTCTGTGTCAGAATTCTCTTGCTCTTTTGCTTTCTAGCCTCATTTCACACTTCCTCTCAGCATTTTCTTCCTACTCCTTCAACAGTAATTTAGGTAAGGAGCTTAGCACTCCCTCACTGAAAATGTTGTTGAACTAAAAAGAAGAGATTATTGTTAAAAATAATTCTACATCTGAAAGTCTTTTTCCCCAAAAAAATTAGGATTATAGGATCACCTCTTTAGAGCAGAAGGAAACCTTAGAGATCATCTAATTCAACCCCTTCATTTCACAAATGAGGAAACAGAAGCCCAGAGCCTTCTTCTAGTTCACACAGCTAGTACACTACAAAGTTCATATTTGAACCCAGATTCTCTGACTGACCTGGCATTCTTTCCATTTTCAACTTTAGATGCTATCAAAAGATTCTATAAACAAGATAAAATAGTTATCAAAGAGAAGAGGCTGTAAAGGGAGTGCTGTTTATTTGTTTCAAAGTCTGCAGGGTATTATTATGACTTTTGTTTCATTATGTGTCTCCTTTTGCTAGTGAATTTTTCAAAAGATCCCATTGTTCCACTGGGCAAATTGCCTTTAAATTGTACCTTTGCTTTCCAGATAAGGCTGGGTTTGGGAATAACTTCACCACAGTGGACAACAAATCCACAGCCCAGAATGTGGAAGGTATTATTGTCAGTGCTATGTTTAAATCTCTCATCACCCGCTGCGCGTCTACTACACATGAACTACACAGCCCTGAAAACCTGGTGAGGATCTCTCTGCAGAAGGGTATGCCCTCTCAGACACATGAGAAGGCTTAAAACCAGAACAACAAAGAAGAGAAAGGACAGAGGGAGGTTTGGGGGAAAGGGAGAGAAGTCTTCTATTTTGTCGCTGTTCTTTCAGCACCAGCAGTCAGGGATTCACTGGGGAACCTTAAGAGCACATTTACCCTCTATTCCACTTTCCTGACTGAAGAATTGCTGAGATGAGAAAGAGGATTTATTAACCACTCATCTTATGAAGATTCTCTGATCATTTGTGAGATGTTTGCAATGGAGTTTGAGCTCCTTTAAAAAAGATTTCTAAAGTAGGGGTGGATTTACTCAAAATTGTTAAGCTCAGCCCTGGCTTGAGTGTGGGAAGTTTTGAGTGAACACCACCCTGAAAATGAATTTACAAGTAACCAGGAAACTGAAATGGAATAGTATATATGAGGCTGCCTCAAACCCTATAATTGCAAAACTGATAATTTTAGGAAGATTTTGGAGAACAGAATGCCCTCTTAGTAGATAGAGGTGCAAAATGACCTATTTGAGACAAGACAAGTATGTGAATTCATTTTGCTTGATTATATTTATTTGCTATACAGGAGAGTTTTGCAGAGAGCATGGTGATAACAAAACAGATAAAAGAAAGAAAGAAAAGAATGTTAATTAATCATTTAAAAATATATAGAAGAGAGCAGAAAGAAGTTCAGAAGGGGTCACAAACAAGTAGGGAATTATTGGAATTAACATGTTAAATTTTAAATATATTTAATCAAACAAGCCATACATAATGAAGATTTACAGTTTTGTATGCTATCCTCTTTTTCTCTTTGAACCAAGAAATGTTCATGTTTTTTGGTATTTTGCATTAATAGTAACAAAAAGAATTAAAAAAATAGTAAAGAAGCTGTGGGTTACAACAAAATCCTAACAATTTTATGAACACTATTCCAAATCCTTTTTGGTTTTGTAATTAAAGCAAATATGCTATAGGATGATTGTCATTGTATGTTAGTTGAAAGCTATTATCTGCAGTCTACTATTCCTAATAGCATGACTGGGTTAATTAAACTCCCTTTTTGGCCTTAAACTGGGATGGCCTTCAAGAAGTGATCATTTCTTCAGATGAAATTGTGGCTTAGGATAGTGCAACCAAAGCTGACTGAAATAGGTGCCTGCAGATCCAGGCTGCATTCTAACCAGTTATATACGTGACAACCTCATATGCACAGTTCTGCCCATTAGCATATAAGTGAGTCTATGGGGAAACGTAGCACCATTTCTGCCCAAATTCAGAAAATCATTTAGAACTCTAAAGATTCAGATTTGAAAAGAAAATAAACAAAGTAGGACCAAGTGAAAGCATTTTTCCTGACTTGGAAAATCATCAAAGCAAGATTCTCAGTGACTGTTTCATAGGATTTGCTTAGCCCCCCCTCTAGACCCATCCCCACCTCTGATTACAAGTAAGACAATTTCATCACAAATATACATATTTCAAAGTGTGTTAACACATCAATTGGGCTTTGACTGACTAAAATAATTCTTTAGATGCATACAGAACAAATCTACCTATTTAGATAGTAGGTTGGACTAAAAATGAATAGATTTTTATATGGGAGCTATGAGTGGCATGTATCCCTGAACTCATCCATTGTATCACATTGTCTTTGAAATGATCAGACTTGTTGCAGAAGACCTCTCTAGGAGAATTATGCCAATTTTAGCTGAGGCAGAGATAATTTTAAAAAATGCTTTTGGACAAAGGGCAAAGAGTGGCACCAAAACCCCAAAGGAGTAGCCCCCATCTACTTTCTCCCATGATCATAGTTTAAGAACTGTTGGTACAAACCTAGGAATTAGAGAGCTGGGGCTATAGTATTATAGTATCATATTGTATCTGATGATCTTCTTGAAGTCTAAAGTACTACAATTGACTTTATTTTTAAGTTAATTTTATTTTTTTTCAATTACCAAAAATCTTTTATTTCTCCCAACCACTCACCTTCCCACTGTGGGAAAAAAAGTTGTAATAAGTATGCATAGGTAAGAAAAAGACTATTCCTACTTATTCAAAGTATATATTTTTTTCATTTTTTGCCCAGAGTCTGTCACTTATCTGAAAGGAGGTGTGTAGCAAGCCATATCATCAGTCCTCCAGAATTGTGGTTGGTCATTGTGTTGATCAATGTTGTATTTCAAAATTTGTCTTTGCAATTTTGTTGTTACATACATTTTTCTTCTAGTTCTGCTCTTTTCAGGATTTATTGGTTCATACTAGTCTCCTCAGATTTTTCTAAACTGTCTCTTTCATCATTTCTTATAGCACAATGGCTTTCCATTACATATACAATATATGCACATATATGTTGTACATGTGTATGCATGTGTGTATAAATGTACATATAAATACGTGCAAACTTCAAATTTTGTTCAACCGTTTCCAGTTTATGGGCAGTCCTTTAATTTCTAGTTCTTTGCTACCACAAAAAGAACTATTATAAATATTTTCACACATATGGGTCCTTTTCAGATTTCTTTGATCTTTCAAGTATAGGCCTAGAGGCACTTAACTTTAACACCTATAGAGATGGAGGATGAAATTGTTCCTCAAGTTTTCACTTGAAAGATTTCTGTGTGCATTAGCCCAGTGGTAAATCACCCATTTAATTAATTTCAGCATTATTCTAAGCCTTCTTTTTCAGGATCCAAGAGAAAACTATCTGTTGATAAAGCTTCCTCTTTTTGCTGCTCTACCTCATGCTTGTCATTACATAGGGGCTCTATTGTGACATCCGGCAGCTGGTTCAATTCATCAAAGAAGCTCATGGAAATGTTTTCAGGAGAGTTGCCCTGAGTGCCTTGCTAGACAGTGCAGAGAAGTTAGCCCCAGGAAAAAGATCAGAGGACGCAGAGCAGGACTCAAAACCCTCAGGAAGCAAAAGGTATGTCCGTCTATGGGAAGGGAACTCTTTGAGTGTTTCTATCAATCTTATGACAATATAGCATTTTGGTTTTTTGTATTTTATGCTCAGACCCTGATGGTTCTTAAGCAGAGGAGTGGTAGACGATTCTCTTACTAACAATGCCAGTGTCTTTGGTAGATATTAGGCTCAGGAAAACAATCAGAACTCTTCAGATTATCTGTTCTCCCCTTAGAAAGACACACGATTTTCATCAAGTGCTCTATACTTGTGGTTGAAACTAATAAAGAAATTAGCGAATGAAGCAAAATTTTATGCATTTTATTAGATATTTCCTGATATTTGTCATTTTGATTGAGCAATAATAATCAGTGAAAGATGTACCAGTTTCCCCTCTCTGTAATAAGAGAGGGATTAGATCTGTGGATCTATTGATATAGGGAGCTTCTAGGGGATGAAACTCCCTCCATCAGTGAAGGGTAGCACCATGTCTGAAACTTCTCGCCTTACTTGACTAGAGCACTGAGAAGTTAAGTGCTTTGTCCAGGGTCACATGAGCAGTATGTGTCAAAACTAGGACTTGGCCCCAGATCTTTTTGTCTCAGAGGCTAGTTCTCCACTGTGTCATAGCTGCCTTTTTAGACACAATTGAAGTAAAGCAGCAGAATATGATTGATAAATAAAGGCAAGTTCTTACGTTATTTTTTCTATTAGAAATATCAAACTTGGATGCATGTTGTGTGAAATATTCTATGCTCTAGTAGATATAAAGAGAAACATCTCAATGTTTTTCATGTCTTTTGTCTTCACATCACAATCATTTCTGGACATACTATCAATAGCACATACTATCACATCTCAATTAAACCTCAATTAAACCCTTTCTCGAGGAAAAGAAAAACAGTTTGTCCAAAATATCAAAAGCCATATTATGTATACCATATGCAACCAAAATAGTCCTCAGCCTCTGTAGCAATAGAAGAGAAGTATATTTAGTTATATAATTTCTAGAACCAGAATTAGTTTTTCAGTTATTCAGTTTTTCTTCCTTTCAATAATCTGGAAATACCTAAATTTGAGGTTCTTTATTCTATATGAGTGATTAATTTTGTTTGGAGAATGTATTGTTTTAATGCCAACGGGAATATAACTTAATGGATAGAGAGCTAGCCCTTGAATTAGGAGACCCTGGGTTCAAATATTACCTCATACTGTGTTTTCCTAGGCAAGTCAGTAATGTCTTAGTGCTCTAGACCAGTGGTGTTAAACTCAAAAAGACCTGGGGACTACTAATTTATACATATGGATCCCCGTGGGCTGCATGTTGACTTAGTTTTAAAATGTATTATTATCTTCATTTTGTTATATTCTTAGTTATTTTTGTTAAATGTTTCCCAACTCCATTTTAGTCTGATTCGGGCCTTGGCAGCGTTACGGGCCATATGGGCCATATGTTTGTCATCTCTGCTGTAGATAATTCTCTTAGATTATGAGTCACAGTTTCTTCATATAAGATTTCTATATACTAGTGAAATCACAATTCCTGTGTCTCTCCCAGAATGCCAGAGGTTGGATTGTGTAGTAAATAGAGAGCTGGACATGGAGCTAGGAAAAGCCAGTTTCAAGATCCCACCAACACACTCTATTTGACCCTGGGCAAATCCCATAACCTCTTAATGCTCTAGGAAATTCTTTGAAGACTTAAAGTTGGAGAGAAGATGTTAATATGCATAGGCAGAGGGAGCTTCCTCATCCAGGAATTCCTTATTATCAATAAAATAATGATTTTTATTTTATTTTATTTTTTAAATTTTCTTTCCTACATTTAAAAGGGGCAACCAAGAGCTATATTTGCATTTGTTATATCTTAATATCAAGTACACATTATTAAGTGATGGCGTTTTCAAGAAGATTAGTGATTGTTTTAGTATTGTCACATGTGTGTACGTGTGTGTGTGTGTGTGTTTATGTGTGTGTTTTAGCAATATCAGGCATGTTTTTGCAAAATGACTGCCTACTTCATTGAGTGAAAATTAGCACATTTTAATTGATGGAATGAACTCTTCCCTCAGGTCAGAAGCTGGACTTGAGAAAGGCCAGGTGTCGGCACCTGATGAGTGTCGCAGCTACATGTCTGGTCGTCCATTGCAAACTCCAGAGCAGTAAGTATCAGAAGACTTGGTCCCAGAGATATATCCCAATAGTTAATGACTCATCAGTGAAGGAAAAATTCTGCTATAGAATTATTGAATTGTCCACCGACATGACTCACATTCATTTGTTTCTTTCTGATTCTTCCACCTCCACTCCAGGCTCAGCCTTAGACCACTTTAAGAGTCTCTTGACTTTTGCCTATATTGTATTATGTTCTCCCTGTAGTCCATTTTACAGGCCGTGAACAAGTTAATTTTCTGAAGATCCCACTTTGATTCCAGTGCTACTCTTGTGCTCAAAAGTTTCCAGTTGCTTCGTATTGCCAATAAGATAAAAATCAAACCCTTCAACATGGTGATCAGAAAAGCCTCTCAATCATATACCTGACTGTCCGATCTTATTTCTTTTTTGCCTTTTTTATTATTTAATTATTTCATTTTAAAAACCTATTTTTCTCTCCAACACTTGTAATAATTTGCATAGTCATGCAAATAAATTTCTACATTATCTCTATCAAAAAAAAAAGTCTCATTCATTACCATGGGTCCATCACACCTTGGTGAGGAGATGGGCAGCAGGCTGGCCTCCGAAAAGGTTCCTAATATTGATTAGAATTCCTAAGTCTTTCCAAGTTATGTATCTTTATATTGTTATTGCTACTGAATAAATTTTTCTCCAACATTGAAACAACTCATACAAGTCTTTTCAGGCTATTCTGAAACTGCCCCTTTCATAATTTCTTACTGTACAATAATATTCGATTATATTCATGTTCAGCCATTCACCCAAATTAATTGGCATCTCCTTAGTATCCAATTATTTGTCACCACAAAAAGTGCTGTTATAAACATGGTTGTATGTATAAGACTTTTGCCTTTCTTTGATTTTTTTTAGATTATGTCTCATAGTAGCATTGTTTGGGCAAAGAATGTGCATAGTTTGGTAAATTTATGGGCATAGTTTCCAGAATTAATGTACCAACTCATAGCTCCACCAGCAGCGCATTAATGAGTCATTTCCCTTTTTCTTCAACTTTGACAATCTAGTGAGTGTGAGGTAGAAACTCAGAGTTGCTTTAATTTGTATTTCTCTAATTATTAGAAACATGGAGCATTTTTTTCTTATGGCTATCAATAATTTGGATTCATTTCTTCAAAAACTGTATGATCATATCCTTTGATCATTTATCAGTTGGGAAATGTATCTTATTCTTATAAATTTAAATCAGTCTCATATATAAACATATATATATACATATACATGTATATGTATATATATAACTTTCTCAGGGAAATTCATTGCAAAGATTTTTTTTCCCCACTTACCTGTTTCCCTTCCCTTTCTCTGAATTCTCATAGCACTTCTTATCATACATCAAATAAATGAAGGACTGCAGGTGAACACTTTAAACTGAAATGTTACAAAGCTGTCGGTCATTTTTTTTAACTTGTAATTTCACCAGTGTGGGAAGCCTAGAGTTTGATATACCCAAAGACCTCTGGGGTGAGAAGTCACTATTAACAAAAAGTGCTAAGAAAAGTGGGAAGTAGTTAGGCAGAAACTACATATAGACCAACATCTCCCACCATATTCCCAAATGATATTCTCCAAATGGACATGACTTGGACATAAATGGTGACATAAACAATTAGAGCAACAAGGAAGAAATTACCTCTCCGATATGATAGGGGAAGTTTATGACTGAAGAAGGAATTTCCTCTAACAATACAGACAGGCATCTTCTCTGCAACTTTCAGCCCGATAGAGTTCTTTGGGGCACTGTAAGGTTAAGTGATTTGCTCAGGATCATGGAGTTAGTATGTAGCTGAGTTCAGACTTGCAACCAGACTTTCCTGATTCCAAGACCAGCTTTTTTTATCCTCTTGACTAGTGGTGTCAAATAGAAATGGATCCCTATGGGTTGCATATTGTCTTAAAAAACCACAAATTAGCATTATCTATGTTTATTGCATTTTTATGTATTTTGTTGAGTTTCCCAATTACATTTTAATCTGTTTTGTCAGACCATACTTGGGACTTTTGCAGGCCAAGTACCAATTTCACAGATCTTCACTACATCATGTATACCTCTCAATAGCCTACCAATTATTAACAATGATTATTTTTATAATATGACTTCATATCATAGCATGAAATCACTTATTGAGATGAAAAATGACTAGGCTCGCTTATACTTCCTACTTAAGTCTATACGATATCCCCAACTACATTACAAACTAGGTGGTAAGAGTTGTTTCTTACACATTGGAAATCCCTTTTTGTCCAGTAACAAAGCTTAATATAGTATTAAATCTCTTAAATCTAAAGCATTTGACCTGAGGTTCTCTTTTTACCTTCTCTTGTTGATGTGTTCCTCTTCTTTTTGGAAAGCCCTCACTCATGCCCATAGGACTCTTTCCCTTGGAAGCTCACCTCACCACTGAACTATTTCTCATGTTGGAAGCACTGGAGCACTCTGGGCCCTGTGACTTCTTCCTCTGGTTGACTGATCCCTCCCAGAATCTCCATATTAAGAAGGAGACTCAGGCCAGCTATGTCTTGGTGCTTCTCCAAGCTGCATTACTGAGTCATCTTCACAGAACTTCTCTACCTTCTCCCCATGCTGGGTACCTTGACCCCATCTACACACTTCTCAGTCCCCTTTTATGTATTGTCTTTCTAGATTTTGGGGGGATAGGGACTATTTTCCTTTCTGCCTATACTTTTATTCCCAATGCTTAGCACAGTACTTGGCACACACTAAGTGCTTTATAAATGCTTCTTGATACAACTCAGTACTCAAGAAAAATCAACTTATCCTTATCCGGAGACAAAATTCCTCATATAAAAACAGAGAGCAAATAAGCAAGGTCCGAATAGAGTCAGAGACCCCAAAGGATAGAAATGCTAGTTGAATAGGCATCAGAGATATAGAGGAGAAAGAGTGAAGAGGGTTTAACTTCACCATTTCCCACAGCACAACAAATAGCTACATCCAGACAAGCAGCGAATTCTATGTGGTAGGATTGCTCCTAAGTGGGTGAATAAACTAGACAGGGCTTCAACCACTCATGATTGTGGTTTTGCTCTTTGTTACTGAATAGGACCATGACATCAGAAACATGATGACATGACTTGCAGTTGACTGATATAAATGAGGGAGATTTGTGCAAAGTCACCAGGCCTCACTTTCTCCTCCAGAGTCATCTGGATCCAGTGGCCAGATATAGACCAGGATGACTGGAGATGGCCGAGGATGCAATGAGAAGCCTTGGTCTTTTTAAGCTAAGGTCTTTCAGAGGTCTCACTTTGAGTGAGGCAACACCCATTCAGTGAATAGGCCTGTTCAAAAAGCCAAACAAAACAAAACAAAAACATGTAGGGGAAGACCCTCAGAGTTGCTGACCAAAACAGAAACAATTAGTATTTACATTCACTCTACAGGAGAGTCCAAAAAGTAACCATTAAGTGGTGCTTGGGGAGGGACCTATCGTCCAATCAATGAGAGCCCAACCACTCATCACTGTTTTCAATTTGGAGAAGCAACACTCTTCCTTGCCTTTAGCTGATCACTGATCCATCCTTCCTCCTCTCATCTCTTTGGAGATTAAAAATTCTTGGATGCGCCCAGTGCCTCAAAGCTTCTACATCACTTAATATTTCAGTCCCTTCTTCAAACTGGGAAAACAACACTTTCCTTCAACCCCCTGAAGATAAGGGTTATGCTTCTTTTGTACTGCCTTCAGTGACTACCAGAAATTCTGTGTACTTAAAGGGAATAAAGACTCAAAGAAGTACTGAATGAATGAATCTGTTGAATGATGAAGTACTAGTAGCCAGTGGAATAAAAGTACTACATTATTCTGCTTTTAAATAAACATAGCGTCTCTTGAATTCTGATCCTTTTCCAGTTGAGCCCCATGCCCAATGCCCCTTCAACAGTTTCTCTACTTCTCACAGTGGCAAAGCTTAAAGATATCAAATCAGTGTTCCTATGTTGTGACAGATGTGGTAAGTGCTTAAAAAATAGAAGCAGTGCTATGAAAAACTCATTAATAATCCTTTCAGACTATACTGGAAAACCTATTTGTTATTTACCTGCAGGTGGCTCTGATATCGTATCCTATAAACATGCACCTCTCTTGATTTGTAATCATATTTTATAGTCATCATCATGTATTTCAGCAATGCCCTAAATCAGCAGCTATTTTTACTCGAAACAGAGCAGTTATTATAGCCTTCCTTTTGCAGAAAGCGAAACTAAGGCATAAAATAACAAAGAGGGTCCCAGGCAAATCCAAGAAAAGGAGTTGTACTCAGACTCATAGAAATTCAGAGATAGAACAGATATCAGAGACCATTTAGTCAGATCCTTACATGAATGAGCATTTCCCAGTGTTCAATTAATATGTCAAGTAAGGGTGGGGGTGAAATTTAGCAGTGAAAAAGCTGTAGCTCGTCCTCCCCTCTCTCCCTCCACTTAGCAGTTCATTCCACTTTTGTGTAGCTCTAGTTGTTAGGGGAAGGCAGGTAGGAGGCATGGTGATGGAATGGGGACCTGAATTCAAATCAGGCTTAAGACACTTCCTAGCTGTATGACCCTGGGCAAGTTACTTTACTCTGCCTCAGTTCCTCCTCTGTAGAAGGAGTCAGAGAAGGACATGGCAACACTCCGGTATCTTTGCCAAGAAGACCCCAAATGGGGTCACAGAGAGTCACGCAGCCCTGAAATGACAAAGAGAAACAACAACAAATATTGTTAGGGAATTTTTCCTAATAGCAAGCTTCTTTATACCTCCTAAACATTTTGCCTTCTGATCCGGTTCAAGCAGAATAAATGTTTCTCTTTGAGTTTTCATAATTTCATTCTTTACAGCTAATTCTTCCCAAGAATTTCATCCACGTAATATCAGCTAGTTTTCCTTGGAAACCTTTGAAATTTCCTCTCCCAAAATATAAAGTGCGTATCAGATACCCCAAGGCTGTTATGTGCTGACGTGACACAGTTATCCAAGTTAGAAAATGTGTGAACATTCCATCCCATTTGGGTGCAGTAGCACTAGTGTGATGGTAAAGGAAAGTCCCCCTGTGGGAGTACCATGATAATGATGGGACCTGGGGGTGGGAGACTGGCAGCCAGGACACAGCAGACTTCCTCCAACCATGGCAACAACATGAGACAAAGGGGCTGCTCAGCAAGTCTTTGCTTCTTCCTTGAACTGTGCCTTAAATTCATAACTGACCCCATGCATGTCCCTTAGATCTCTCCTGACAGTGTAAGACAAAGCCTCAGTAACCCACATTATTTACAGCTCTGCACAAACCTATTTTTAAAAAAATATCTTATTTTTCCTTTCCCTTTGTTCTTTTTAATCTTTTTTTTTCTATTAAGGTCCCATTGACTGAGTAATTAATAATGATTTGTAAGTTCTCATTTCTCTGGAACTCGTTATTGATATAAACCCATCAGACAAAGCTAATGTACCACCATCTCAGGAGAAGTTGATAAATGGCACCACTGGATCCTTTTTTCCCCTTCAGAGAGCTTGCTCATACCCTGACCAGAATGTCATGAATTCTCTGTAGGTGAGAAGCTGCATGAAACATGAATATTTTATGTGACCCTACAGAGTAATTCACTTCTAGCAAACCAGCATAGGTTCATTTTAGAATAGAAAAATAAAACATCAGGTTAACAAATAAAAATTCAAAGGTCCTGAATCACTGGTAAGCTTTGAGGAGATGAAGTGGATTCTGTATATATTTCTCCGTAAAAACTACATGAAAAAATGAGTATCTTGCACAGTACCTAGGAAAGATTCCAAATCTGTCTCCAAGGTCTCCAAGCAAATTTAAAATTATTGTTTAAAATCCCATAAACATGGATTATGTGTCACTTGTTTCTGGTTCATGTTAATTTCCAAAACCTAACTTTAGTGTCTCAGATTTCATTTCTAGGTAGTTGGAGGTTTCAGTCCCTAAGCTTGGTAATAACTGTTACAAGAGAGAGAATTACATAGTTACTGGTTTTAAAATGAATAGTCTCTGCTATTGTTACTTACAGACACTAAAACACTTGTCAAATGAGGTACTTGCATATTTTTTAGAGTAAGAGCAAATAAAAGATGACACTACATCTATCTGACAAAGTAGTAATATGTCTTTGGGAGGAATCAATAGTGTTGTACTTGTTAATATTTAACAACCAGGTCTCAAGGGGGAGATGGTGTGAAATAGTATGTATACTTCTAAGTTTAATTTGCATATGTTTTTATCCATCACTTCCTTAAGTCTAGACCATCATCAACAACACAACAACCAAAATCCTGATTTGTAGCATTTGCCAATTTCTGAGGTATAAATGCTCATCCTGGATATTTAATAATCATCTCCCAGGAACCAGTTCAAGCTGACTCAAGCAACCCCTAAGTCAATAACAGATCAAGCCTTTTGGGAGAGGCAATATGTTGTAGTAGAAAGGATGCTAGACTTGGAGTCAGGAAGACCTTAGCTCAAATCCCACCTCAAACTCTAACCAGCTGTATGATACTTAGCAAGTCACTTTTCTGTGTCTCTGAGTTATACAAAATTTCTAAGGTCTCTGGTTCTAAGGCCTTCACTTTTCCCCACACTGTAGTGCTTCCCTTGTCAATAATAATACAGTTATATAAAATTATATATGAGATAATGTACATTGACAAGTTTGGGGAAAAGATTAAAAGGAAGGTAATTTTGTGATAAGTGTAGAAAGTGAGTCCTGCTGCTATTAAACTTAGACTTTGCTTGCTCACAGCGATGAACAGATGCAAGGGGCAAACCTAGGACGCAAAGATTTCTGGCGCAAGATGTTCAAATCTCAGAGTGCGGCGAGTGACACCAGCAGCCAGTCAGAACAGGACACATCAGAGTGTACCACTGCTCACTCAGGAACAACCACTGATAGGCGGTCACGCTCACGGTCCCGGAGGATTTCACTCCGAAAGAAACTTAAACTCCCCATAGGTAAAAGTAGGTCGATCTATTTATTTGTTTCTTTATCAATTATTTTGTACTTAAACGTGCTTGCAGTATGAAAGGGAGCAGAAATTCCACCCAGTGGAATGGAAGAATATTACTAATTCATCCTGTCAATCAAAAAGTATTCATCAAGCATCTATGTCCCAGGTAGTGTTCTAGGCAATGGGTATGACCATATTATTTAAGACCCAATCTTACGTATTTTCATCGAAGGCATATAGATTGAAGAATTTCCCCTCAGTCATATTCCATCATATCATGGCACCTATTTCAAGGACATATCCTGGGATTCTTGCTTGATTGAGACTGGAGAGAATACTGAGCTGTGTTAATAGACTTTTGTCCATTAAATAGGAAACTGGCTAAAGAGATCATCGCTCTCGGGCCTAGCGGATGGTGTGGAAGATCTCTTGGACATTAGCTCAGTAGACCGTCTGTCTTTCATCAGGCAAAGCTCAAAGGTAAACTAACCATCTCCTGTTGGGAAAGTTAGATTAGCTAATAAAACTTGCAATGCTGGGAATATCATAGGATGATAGATTTAGAACTAGAAAGGACCTTAAAGGTAATCAAATACAATTTCCTCTTTTTATACATGAGGAAACTGAGACAGAGAGGTTAACATAACTAGTCACACAACTAGTGAGTGTGAAAAGTGCAATTTGAACCTGGGTCTGCCTGACTTCAATTCCAGCCCTCTATTCACCACAGGAGTCCACTGAGGTATAATTAAAGAGGCCTTTAAAGTGAACAAATTTGGAAAAGATCAAAGAAAAACAATACAAAGGGACAATGGATGAGGAGTAGTCATCTGTATGCACACATTTTAGAGGCAGCTAGTTGGCACAGTAGATGGAGATCTGGGTTTAGAATCAAGAAGATGTTAGCTCAAATCCTGTCTCAGATATTTACTAGCTGTGTGACCTGAAATAAGTCACTGAACTCTGGCCAACCTCAGTTTTCTACTCTGTAAAAAGAGAGGCTTGGATGTTATAGCCTCAAGGTGCCTTCCAGCTCTGTCTGTAATCATAATTAGGTTTTTAATGTTGAAGATAAATAGTTTTGCAGTGGTTCCCAAAGTGGACAATACCTCCCCCTGTGGGGGTACTGGAACAGTGGGGTGGAGTAGTAGCTTCAGGTGCACTTGAGGGGCATTGAATAAGGGGGCGGTGGAAGCATAAGGAAAGAACAGAATATTGAAAAATATTTGTACATGTTTTATCTGTCTTGTAACAGTTAAAGTTGTAGTGATTATATTATTTTCCAAATAAACACACAAAATGCAGGTTATAACCATTCAGTAGTCAAGTCCTCTGACAGGTCTTAATAAACAAGTGTTGGCAGGAGAGCATGTTGGGAAGTCCAGCATGTTATCAGCAGGAATATGTGCATGTTATGACTTGTTTACAATATGATACTATATAGTTACAATATGATACTATATGGTTACACAATATGACATAATATTGCATCATCAAAATTTCAATGTGGGAAAAAACTCACAAATTTATAATAAATTATTAAATTTAAAATGCATCATTTAAAAATATATATACATATATATATTTTTTTAAATGACACAAAAAAACTGTTAAAGAAAATAGATTTCCAAGGGGGTACTGAGTAATTTTTTTTAAAGGGGGGGTAGTAGGCCAAATAAGTTTGGGAACTTCTAGTTTCTGGCAATCTTGGTGCTGTGGAACAAAACCACACTATTTACAATTTAGAATAAAAATCAGTAAAAAGCTCTATTTGATCCATTGTTATGAGCTAAAGCAGGGAAAAACATCACTTGGCACATAGAGAAGGATGTTACCTCCTGAATATGAGTTATTTCCCATATGCACTTAGCATATACAGAAACCACATAGTCATGCTGACCACTCAGGCTTTGGCCTTGGAGATAGTTTGTTGTTAGAAGAGAAGCAGAGACTTTATCGTTTGCTCATCTCACCTCCTTCACAACACCCCTGCCTATGCCTGCCTAGAAAGAAGGAAAGACATTCCATTGCTCTTCCTAGTCACCCATGCAGGCCCAGTAACTTCCTCTACTTCTCCCCTTCTAACTTTCCAACTACACACTGCTATCTAATGTCCTGAAAATTCTCTGCCCTGAGGCCGAGGATGTGGATACCCTGTCTGAATTCACTCCTGAAGGATTAACAAATTAACAGATCTTATACCCTGTCATATCCACCGCATTCCAGCAGTTCAGAAAACCCCCAACATTATCTAATTTTTGTTCTCTTTCCCCCCCATTGCCTGCCCTCTATTCCTATCCCCCTCAACCCAACCACATCCCTACCCACCCACTGCCCAATGCCACACTCTAATGCTACACCTCCTTTCCACTGTGTTCTCTGGACATCCATAGATAACAAACTACCTTTCATATTAAAGCATCTTCTTTCATGTAATCTTGTAATCACTGAAACCTGCCCCTCTCATGATGACACAGCTTCCCTAGCCAGCCTTTCCAGCACTGACTACACTGCCACTCGTATTCCTCTACCTTCATCAGGTAGGAGAGCTGGAATACTTTTTGCTCCCCATTGCCACTTCCAGGCTCTCTAATGCTCTCACCTAGTAATCTCTTTTCCTTTAGGGTTCACTTAATCCATATCTACCACCCAGTGAAGACTGAGAAATGTCATCTACTGACCTCTAAGACATTCTGTCTTTGCTCATTGATTTCAGTGTCTGGATTACTTTCTTTCTCTCCTTCCCAACTCTTGCCCTCATACTAGAGTACTCCGAGCACAGCTACATATAGAAGTAATCACACCCTTGATTTTGCTTTCACTCCCACTTTCTACTTCATGTTCATGACTTGAAATTCCTTTATCTTTTAACATCCTGTTGTCATTTCACCTCCCCTCTGCCTTGCGACCTCAAACCTAGTTCTTTGAGTTATCTTTGACCTCTAATCCCTCCATCCATAAGTCCTTTCCCAGGCCATTACGCCTGCACTGACTACACTCTCCTTCCTTTCCTTTTTTTGACTCCTTGGTGCACTAGTTCAGCTGCATACTGTCTTCTTCTCTTAAGTCCCTTCCCCCCTCATCCTTTTGCCAATCTTGCCCTACCACCTTCCGTCTCGGATTACTACCACATAGATTTCCCTTCATTCCATGCTGCTGAATGAAGCTGGAGAAAAATTGCAAAACCATGATTAATTACTAGATCATGTTATATAATTTGAGTTGGGCCCTCAGTACAGCAAAGCAATGCTTTTTACACTTCCCTAATTGATCCACTATCCCATTCATCACAATATTGTTTCCAGATCTTTCCATCTCTCCCAAAACCTCACATGGATCTCTGAAATGAAAACCTTGACTTACATTTCATGAGGGAAAAAAAATGAGGACATTTGCAAAGAACTTTCTCTTCTCTCCTCATCTCATGTCATTTTTGAGAGTATCTTTTCCATTGTCCCTGCCTCACAGGAAGACGTAACCCTTTTATTGCCAATGCTAACCCTTTTATGCTCACAGGTGATCCCATTCCATCCAGTCTTTTCCAGCATATTGTTTCCTCTGTCATCCTGCTGTGACTAATTTTTTATCAATTCCTGCTTACTGGTTGCTTCTCTACCGACAAACACTCCCTGGTATCCACCAGCTTCATAAAAGCCTTAATTGAACTATCTGTCCCACTTAACTGTTGTCCCATATCTCTCTTCCAATTTTTTGTCCAGATTTTTGAGATCTAGATAATGCCTCCGTTCCTCTCGTTTCTCTTCTTAACCCTTTGCAATCTAGTTTCAAACCTCATCACTTAACTGACTCTGCTGCCTCCAAAGTTACCAGTGATCTCTTAATTACCAAATCAAATGACCTTTTCTCAATCCTTGTCCTTTCTGACCTCTCTTCAGCTTTTGTTACTGGACCCTTTGTTGTTTAATCATACTCACAGAACTCCAGCATTGGGATTTGAATTCAGTTCCTTTGATTACATTTAGTGATCTTTCTACCTCACCAGGGGCATTATTTTCTAACCTTTTCTAATCCATGACATACCTGAATTTGCTGGGACTCTGTCATATGCTAGTTTAATCATCCTGTGAACATATCCCTCTAAATATATGTCATACTTACACACATATATACATACACCAATCATATACTCTTTTTGCTGCACAATCGTTACAACTACCTTTATTCTCTACCCTTCGTGGTCGGAAATTGACTGAAGGAAGTAAAGAAACTAAAGATGAAGCAACACACCAAGGATCCCATGAGACAACCAAAATTACATTAAACTGGTAGGAAAAGAGAAAGGTTGGATAGCTATTAACAAAGGATGTCTTTCAAAAAGTATGTAGGCTTGTTCCTTTTAGAACTAGTTTATAATACAAAAATGATTTTATTTCTTACACGAAGTATTTGCTAGCATTTCCCTTCGTTAGTATCTTGTTAAAAAGTGGTGTTCTTTCTGGTGCTTCTGTGAAGATTTTGCTAAAAGAAATACAGGTAGGTACAAGTACTGGCTCTGCACTTAAAAAATCCTACCCTGATGTTGATTTAATCATGGACCAGCCATTTAATGGACCTGGACCTTTGTAATGCCCATGATGAGGTGGGAAGAGCACTGGATATGGAATCAAAGGAACTGAGTTCAAATCCCTACTCTGGAGTTGGGAGATGAAGTGTCTTGTGTAAGGAACATGAAGGCCAATGTCACTGGTTTACAGAGGGGGAGTAGTAAGGTGAAAGACTAGGAAAGTAGAAAGGGTCCAGACTTGCCTCTGATATACTGGCTGTGTAACCCATGGGAGGTCCCTCAAACTTTCAAAATCCCCAGTGACTCTCTAAGATCATAAACTGCTAAACAGTCACTACTCCGCATTGGTGGATGGAGTTTTCTCATTGGTTCTCTCTACACAGAAGAAATTGCACCTCTGGAAAAAATAAAGATGAGATTAATGAACTTTAACAAAAAGAAAATGGCATCCAAAAAGTGATTTGTTTCCATACCCCATTCTCGTCTCTTTTTATTTTCTTTATTTTTTAAATGTATTTTGTGGCTGTTATTCCTGCCTTGGGATTTTAAAGTACATAGAAAAAGAGAACTATTCTTCTAGAAAGGCTCAGCATAAATTAATATACTTTAATTCTTAGAACAAAAAGATATGATTTCAAGGTTAAGTATAAGTATAGTGCATTATTGGCAAATTAATTTATGCTGAACCTTTCTAGGAAAATTATTTTACTCTATTTGACTCATTTTAGCATTTGATGATCCATTTGAAGTGGCTTGTATGAAGTGGCTGTGGTTTTGCCAATAACTTTTCTTTGAGGCTGCCTTGAATGACACACTAGGAAAATAATATCACCATTGTTGACTAAATAGTTTTCTCAATGCTTCGTTGTCAAAAAATCCAATCTGTTTTTCATCTGTGATGCCATTTATTTTGCAATATCTTTATCAGCATGTGATACAATGATTAACCCAGACTTGAAGAATCCCGAAGAACCTGAAATAAGTTTATGTGCTGAAAAAACAATGAATAAAAATCCTCCATTTCCAAGACAAGGATGAGAGTCACACCAGAACATGCTGCCATCTAATTTAGCTTTGTTCTTAAGACCAGTTTTCTGTTTTCTCAGGTTAAGTTCACCAGTGCAGTGAAGCTATCTGAAGGAGGACCAGGAAGTGGGATGGAGAATGGAAGAGAGGATGAAGAAAATTTTTTCAAACGACTTGGTAAATGACATGTAACCCTCAGAAATTCATTTAGGCTACATCATGCTAAAAAAAAAAAAAAAGTATGGTTAAATTGAAAAATCTATTCCCATTTCTCCTTCTGTTTTTCTTTCTGTCTGCCTTCCTTCTTTCTTCTCTCTTCTTGCCTTTTTTTGTCATTTTAAAATATTTTCATATTTCCTTTATATAATTTCTATCAGTTATCCTCTTTTCCTTTACCATTTTTCTTCTTGATCTGTTATTAGAATCATAATACCATAGAATCTGAGAGTTGGAATGCATCTCAAAGGTCATTTGATTTAACTTTACATAGATAGATATGTGGGGGTTTTTTGCTTATACATACATACATACGTATTTTTAACAAACTTTCCTGACAAATTTTTATCCAGTCTCTGATTGAATAATTCCAGGTTTAGAAAGCTCATTACTTCACAGTGCAGTCTATTTCTTGATAATATGGCTGAAATATTCCTCTCTGGAACTTTGACCAATTCTCCCCTTTATTTGTACTCTAAAGCTGTAGAGGATAACTGTTGTTTCTTTCTCATGGCAAACCTTCAAATATTAAAATGTAAAATTATCTCTTTAGTCTTTTCTTGTCTGAGCTAAACATTCCCAGATTCTTCAATTCTTCTTCGTATTGTTATGGCCATTCTGATTGCTCTCTGAATCTATTACAAGTTATAAAGTTTTCATGTAAAATGTTCCCACAACTGAACATAATATTCAAAATAGAGCCTCATCAGAGTACAGTGTGACTATTCCCTTCAATGTTCTCTGTGTATACATATGGCATCTATACATGCATACACATATAGGTATACTTGTACTTGTGCTGGCTTAATCTGTGTTATTTTTAGGGCAATAGGAGAGGGAACAAAGGCAGGAGAGAAAAAGAAAAAAGCATTTTTGTAGTGACTACTGTGTACCAGAGATTGTACTAACCACTTTTTAGCAAATGTTATGACATTTGATCAAAATACTATTTTATGACATTCATATACTATAGTTTGTTCAGACACTCCCCAGCTGATTGATAATCACTTTATTTCTCATTTTTTCCCCCTACAATTAAAAAAACCACTAGCAATACTTTCAAACATATGGGAGTTTTTTTGACCTCCTTGGGATGTATATCCAATAGTGGAATTACTCAGTGAAAGAATATGAATAGTTTAATGACATCTCTTATATTATTTCACATTGTTATACAGAATTTGTCTAAATCAGAGCTCTATCAAGAGTTGATTCATATGCTTGTCTTCCTAAAGCCCATTCAACTTTGATTATTTCCATTTTTTATCTTCTTTTCTAAACTAATGGTATTATGCCATAGCATAAGATTGTAATAGCCTTCATGACTAACATCACAATTGAATCAAGCTTATAGACACCCCAGTCATTTTTAGATAAAGTACTATCTAGTGACTCCTCCCTTGTATCTCTGAAGTTGATTTTTCAAACCTAAGTATGGAATTTTACGTTTATCCCTACTATTTTTATATTTGTAATTTCAGTCCAATTTCTTTTGAATCCCTATGTTGTCATCCAGTGTGTTGTTATCCTCTCTACTTTGTGACTTCTTTAAGTTTGTGTGTGTGTGTGTGTGTGTGTGTGTGTATTCCATCTAAGCCTGTATCCAAGTCATTGAGAAAAACATTAAACAGCACAGAACCACACACGGAGAGATAACCAAAGGGTAGGGAACCTGTGACCTTGAAGCTGCATGTGACCCTCTAGGTCCTCAAGTGTGGCACTTTGACTGAATTCAAACTTGACAGAACAAATCCCTTTAATAAAAGGATTTGTTCTGTAAAACCTGGACTCACTCAAAAGGCCTCACCCAAGTAGAAGGTCACATGTGGCCTCAAGCCTCAGGTTCCCCACTGTCCAAGGCACTCCACGGGACAACAGCTTCCAAGTTCACTTCGATTTAATAATGCCTATTCATTTTGCTAGGCATTCAAACAGTACTGTAGTCACATAAGTGAGCTCTCATCTAGTCTACATCTCTCCATATTTTTTTACCAGGCTAGCATGATACTTTATTAAAATCTTTGTAGAAATCGAGGTTGATCCCTTTATACAGCATTCTCTAGACCTATCAATCCACCAGCCCAAGTTTAAAAAAAAATGAAGGGAAAGGAAAGAAATGAGGTTAGCAGTGTATGATCTGTTCTTTTTTATGACATTTTACTTATTTTTTTCACTAAGTATTTTCCAATTACATGTAAAAATTTTAATAATCATCTTTTAAGATGTTTTAATCCCAAATTCTTTCCATGTTCTGTTCTTGATGAAGTTAGTCTGGTTCCCTATGTTCACTGTGTACTAGACCTCCAGTAATCTTTCTTTTAGAAATATTTTCTAGAATTTTGCTAGAAATTGAAATCAGTATCAATAACTTACAGTATTTCCCTTCCATTCTCTTTCCCTTTTTGAAAATCAAGACAATACCTGGTCTTATCCAATCTTGTAGTATTTCTATTCTCCACCATCTTTCAAAGAACTTCCTATTAGGAGGAGTTTACCTTGAATTCATCAAAGTCATCTAAATGGTCTCTAATTTCTTTATATCCTTACTTATCTTGGGTATCAACTGGCTATTAATCATTTATATTCTGCCTTTTCCAGTTCAAAGAGATTTTCTTTAAGAAAAGCAAAAGAAAAATAAGAATTCAATAGCCTTCTTTCTTTGTACTATCTCTCATCTTTGTCTCACCCACCTGAAACAATCATCTTATCTCTTTGATCCTCTTTTTTGCCACACTACAACAACAACCCCACTTTATTATTGTTGTTACTATTATATTTAAACTTTCCTGGCCAGCTAACACTCATGCTTAACTTTAGTACTCCTAGCATTTTTCTAACAGGATTGTGCTATGCTTTTGTATTAACTCCCCATGATCTGCTCTTGCTTTCATCCTCCATATATGGCTTTTAAAGATCTAAGTTAGTTGGGGAATTTCCTGTGCAGTCACATCAATCTCTTTCAAAAGCTCCCATTTTTCTTTGTTATCAAATCGATTCTCTTTGGGTCTTAAGAATTCTTCTCTATGCTTTCCTTTCTTCTAAGGTTGATTTCCATGCTAGAATTTTGATTCTTTAGGATTTTTCCTGTATTCTAGACTCAGATTATATCATTTTGATGTAAGCTTCCCTTGTATATTTTAAAATGAGGACACATTTTTATTTGCTATCAGATTCACTGAATATCTGTAATCTCAGTCATTAGTATATGTTTAGATCAGCACTTACTACAGTACCTGCTATAAATTAGGTGCTTAACAAATATTTATTGACAGATATTTATTAGTTATTGATTTATATTGGGAGAAAGGAAATAGGAGTAGGAATGAGTGAAACAAACAATTTTCATAGCTCTTTTTAAATCTGTGCTCCAATTTTTTCCCCTGCTGGATGCTGTCTACCTCTTCAGGTTGCCACAGTTTTGATGACCATCTGACCACCAACCAGGAGGGGACAAAATATAAGAATGTAGTGAATCTGGGAGCAATTAGACAAGGCATGAAGAGATTTCAGTTTCTCTTAAATTGCTGTGAACCAGGTACTATTCCTGATGCCTCCATCCTGGCAGCTGCCCTAGATCTGGTAAGTAATTTTAGATTCTAACCAATCCTTTCCTCATTTTCCAAGAGACACAGATAACTGAGATAAGCACAAATTGCTAAACTCAAAGCTTTCCCTTCATGGCAAAGCAAAGAGTGAGCAGAATGGGTTTCAAATGGAAGTATTTCAGTTTAGGTAAACATTTCCACATGTGATTCAAGTTCAGTTTTCAATTCTTATAGTTGCTTTCTGCTTTTGAAATTCTGGAAAATTATGATATACTGATAATACTGATATATCCCATGATAACCCTAGATATGAAATTTGAAAACTTGAAGAGAGAACTTTTCTGACAATTTTTGAAACTAAAGCATATGAAAACTTTGTAACAAACCAGTGCCATCTAATATAATTATAACTTTATACCTTCATAGATATCAGTTCTAGGGATGTCAGAGGGCTAAGAGATCATAAAATTTATCTCCCCCTACCATTTAACAGGTAAGGAAAGTGTGGATCAGAGACGTTTTAAATAAGGTCCAGGTCACACAGATTGTAAGTAGCAGAGCCAGTATTTGAATCCAGGCCTTCTAATTCTAAATTCAATGCTTTTTTTCCACTTCATCAGATTAAATTCCTGTTTCAGGTGTTCATTAAAATGAACTTAAAAGTTCTTAGAACTATCTTAGTTTCTGTGTCATAATTTGGAAATCATCCAACCCTTATAATATAACTCATTCAATTGTTTTAGTCTACTTACAACCTCATTGAGCTAAATTTTATGTCAGGCAAAAGTTTTTCCGTTTATTCAAAAATAGAATTTCACCCTCCAAAGACCTTAAATGCTAGATGTTCTTAGCATGTAACATGTTTAATTGACATTCACAAAATGACAGAATCTCAGAATTGGGAAAAGCCTCAAATGTCGTCTAATCAGACCCCTAATGTTTCAGGAATCCCCCCTCTACAACACTGTAAATGGCTGCCTGGCTAGCCTTCACATGAACTCTCTTAGTGAAGTAGAACTCATGCCTCCAGAGATGGCTCATTCTGCGTACATCAAAGCTAAGTGTGCCACTTACTGATCTTAGGAGCTCTTTGTCACTTCTGCTCATTAGTTTCCTTGTGCTGAGCATAACAAGGCTTAATGGCTCTTCCACATAACAGTCCTTAAATATTTGAAGTCAGTTATGTTCCTCTCCCTAAGATTTCACTAAGCTAAACATTATCGGTTGGTTCCATGGATTTTCCTTTGGCATGGTTTCTAGTCCTTCTATCATCAAGGTTGCGCTTTTCTGCTCCAGTCCTTCTAAAATGTCATACCTAGAAGTGAAGTACAGTCTGATTGGGGAAGTCCATATTTCAAAAGGAAAAAATGATCTCTTTGAAGATATTTTAAAATTTCATCATTCTTTCTTGAAAGCATGCTATACTGAATAAAAAATTCAGAATCATAAGATTAGAAGAGTCATTGAAATATCTAGTCTATCCTTCCACTTCCAGGATAAATTAAAGTTACGAAATCTCAGAGTGATTGATGTCTACTCTTCTTAAAGTTTTTTCAGATGAGGAAGCCAAGTGCCAAAGACTCATTTTCTAGTTGTTGGGGTGACTATGGGTGGGTTCTAATCCTGAAATCAGTTCAGGGATATTTTATAAGTAAGGGCACAGACATGGTAGAAATAAGCTGGGGTCCAAGGCTGGGACCTGGTCACAAGCACTAAAGTAAGAGCCTAATTATAAAACCCAGGATACAAAATTACAGCAGGAATAGGAACAGGCTTGAGATACCGAGATTATGAATTTATGAGTCCTTCTCTTTCCCTTGTCAGCCAACTGGATTGGATTGTTCCCAGAGAATAAAATGTAGTAAGACCTGTAGGGGAGAATTTTGTATCCTTAACCCAGCAGAAAGTTAGTTCACTTATTTATCCCCTGATTGACTTAAGTAAATCTCTGTTAAATCTGTCTTTTAAGATAGTAGAAGATAACAAATAGCCTTAACACATGATTCAGTTAAGAAGTAGAGAGTAACTGAATCCCTAATCCAGAATACAAATATATTGATGAATTCTTAACTAATTATAACTGGATTACTAACTCAATTTTTCTTCAGTTACTATTCAACATCCAAAGCTGAATCAATCAGATTTGAAATATGAGTAAACATAGGCTTGAGCCTCTGTTTTTATGCCAATATTTTTCTGAGGCAAAAGCTTCCAAAGCCCTATTGCATCTGTTGACAAAGGAGGTCCATATATAATACAAATGTCAAGAGTCCATTCAAAGTGGGCTTATAGCCATCCACCTGTGGCTCTAAGGAACATAGATACCAGAATGTGTTGTTTGTTTGCTAAAATGCTTTAATATTGTGCAGTTGTTCCCTGTATCTCAGTCCAAAGGTCTGGACTTGAGTAAACATAAAGTCATTCTTTGCATTTGTTTTAAATCTAAAATTTAAACACAGTCTTTCAGTTGAAGAAAATAATTTTCAATATTTTATTTAAGAAAAAACCAGTAATGACATTTTACTTTCTTAGCCATATAACCCAAATGATTTTTTTTTATTTTTTAGGAAAAAAACAGTTCCAATATCCTTAGGAAGAAAAATTCTGTCAAATAACAGAGTTACAGAAGCATATGTACAGATATCTGGAATGTTTATGTTCAAAATGTATGCAAATGGAAAGCTTTTTATTTATTTTAAATGTGTCCCCTAGCATGGTTGCTATGACAACTGACAAAAATTAGGGATAATCAGCTCCAGTTTCAGGTTCAGCCCAGCCTCTCCTGACACTTTTTTTCATGCTAAAAAATTAACAAGAACTGAATGTAATTCCTTTCAGAAACCTTTGATGTTTTGAAAGGGCCTTTATTTATTACCAAAGCTTTGCATGAATACACAAAATAAAGCAAAAATAATTATACAAGAAGTTAAGTGATAATATTAACAGTAATAGCTCATTTTAAAAATGTTTTAAGGTTGAAAAATCCACTTCATTTCTTGCTAGGAAATCTGAGTATTATCCTCATTTTACAAATGCATAAACTGAGGCTCAGAGAGTACAGTGGTTTGCTAAGGCTCATACTCCTAGTTAATGTAAGAACTGGTGCTTGAACTCTGATGTTCTTTTTCTAATACCAGCACCTTTCTACTAGACCTGGCTGCAAAATTATGTGATTTTAGAAATAATCCCCACAAACACCCATTCTCTAGAAGAAATCTCTGTCAACTACAATATTGCTTTTGACCACAACTACTCCAGGAGTGGACAGAGGAAGAGAAAGCCTGGCAGATACCTGATGCTTCATTCAGGCGAATGACTCAATATAAGTTAAGTAATAAATATGGAATCACAAATTTGGGCCCTGCAGCAGGCATGGAGTCAGTAGATAGCCAGAAACACATCTCTTCTTTGCTGTCGGTGGCTTTCTTGTCCGTGATTTAAAGTAGGTTAACATGCTGTACTCATTAAAACTATAGCCTACTACATTAAATGTGTTACATTATTCTAGTTGGGAGGTCAAAAAGATCCATGTAACTGCCCAAGGGTGACATACAAGATTGAATTTTACATAATAGAGTCTGTTCACCACTGTGTTCTGACAATAAAGGATCAATTAGGGTCATTTTGGTGGCATAAACTTAAATATACTTCCTCAAAATAGAAATAAAAAAGATCCTGTGCCATAACCTCCAGTTGACAACAACACTTCTTAGCAAATTAAAGTAAGAATCAGAATATTTCTCATTTTTCTGCTTTAAAATACTAATGGAGACCTGGTCTTTCCATTTTAAAAGATAGTAATTTCAGTCATTTCTTTCTGGTTAATTTCTTGTTGGTGAAGAAAGACTAGAAAACTAAGATGAAGCTCAGACAATAAGAAAAGAATAGTTATTTCTGTCTCTGGTTTTGCCATATACTAAAGATTATATAGGAATCCTCAAAAACTTCTCAAAATTAGTTTCAATTGACTTCATGCTTATAAATAAATTAGAAAATTTTTTACATGAATAACACGTGCCATTATAGATTACTGTCATGTTCATCATGCATTTACTGTATATAATTGTTACATTTGAAGACAGCAGGATTTGACTCACTTTAAAGTAGTAAGCTGTTAAAACAAGAATTCCAGTGTACATTTCATATAGTACCTTAAAAAAAAAAGTACTAAAGTGTTGCAAAAATTAGCCAATTTCCCAACAACCTATTCCCAAATAGGTTTAGAAATACTAAAAAAAAAATAAATCTATAGAAGCAAGATCAATTAATATTTTAAAAAAATGAATATGAGTTAATAAAGTCTACTTAGACATCACAATCTAGTGATAGTTAGGTGCATCTCCTTATTGAATTAAGGTTTAATATTGGTAACTTCTTGAAAGACTGTTCACTATTTTATGAGGAAATAAAGCATATAGAGTAATGATTTATCTATAGGTTCCTAAGAACTGATCCTCTCCTATTTGGAGTGGGACACCAAATGCCCTAAAAACAATTTCTGTAGATCACCCCTCTTTCTACACTAGCTTTGAATAGTATACATAGGTCCTTCTGAGTTTATTATCCACAGCTTATTAATCTCATCTTCATTGTGAAGTCATATCTGCCAATAAAAAAAGGAATGTAATATTCTAACTTATTTACCCAGGAATCTTCCCAGTCACACCTTCTGTTAGTCTCATTACTGTCCTATATCCACAAATATGAGATTGAGGTGGAAATGAGAGAGTTCTAGGTCCCCAAGAAAGTACCAGCCACTCTAGATACTTCCAAGATTGAATACATTCAGAAAAAGAACTATGATATATTTTCCTCCTCAGCCCAGACTATTGAGGGAAAATATCATGCATTTCTGTGAATGCCAAAGTTCTAGATCACTTTAGAAATATATACAAAACTTTTTCCAGGCAGTTGAAAATCAGTTTCTCACTGAGTATGGACTGATCAGGCTTCTGTGATTCAGCCTGCTCCCATGTGACCCTGTCAACATGGCCTCAGACGATGTAACCAATTGTAAATGTAGTCAAGCCAGAAGATGCACAGTGTTCTTTCTGTAGAAATGCTTGAAGAAGGCCACAAATATGACTAAAATTAATCTTAATCTTAAATGATATGGATGACCAAGGTCTCTACTCTCTGTTCATTGAATGGAAAGGGCATTTCCTTCTCTGGAGACATCAGTCAAGAAACTAAACCTCCTCTTAAGATTCAGTGAATTTTTCTTATGGTAAGAAGAAAGTCTTCTTAAATAGCATCTGCAGGGCAACGTAAGCCTTACCTTCCATTCAACTGCTTGTGTTGTAAAATTTAAGAGGAGACTGGAAAAAACTAAGAGGAAAACTTGAAATTTGGAGTCATTTAGTTGTACATGCTAACAGGTAAAGAGCTGTATTGCAAAATAGCTTTTTAGAAATCCTTGAAAACTGAACTAGATAACTTTAATGAAAGAGGTACTTTTCACTCACTTGTTTAGTTTTTTCCTTTGGTTCAACTCTGGGAATTATGAATCATTCACTGTTGGAATATAAGCATTGAGGCAGCCTCAATCCAGTACAGAGAGGAGGTAAAGGGAGAAATATTTTCAGGAGTTTTAAAAATATGACCTATTCTTATTTCAAAATAATAAGCACAATTCTTCCTTTGGGGAGTAGCAGTAGAGTAGAACTTTTGCTTTGGTGTTTCGTTTTAATTTTCACTGTAGTAACCTGTGGTTCTTTTCAGCTATGCAACATTCTCCTGATTCATTTCTCTCCATTTGTGATGTGTTTTCTCTGTGATGTCAATTCACCCCTGTCCATTCTGTCATAGCTCCATCTTTCTCTTGCTGCTTCCTCAGATTGCACTGCGTGTTAAGAGGTAAGATCTATCAAAGGAGGTGAAAATGCCTTAGGTTTAAGTGCAGAAAGAATCCTCTCTCCAGGGATTTCCATTTTTCTGCCTGAAAGTCAGCACTTTGATACCACTTTTTTATGAGGATCTTTTGAAGAAGTTAGTTGCATCTCAGTTTTGAGTGCCTCATTTCCTCCTCTGCACACCCTGAGTTTTGCATCTATGTTATGGACCATCTGCCGTTCTACTAGACCACACATCATAGTTCTTACTTGGGCACCTTGATTGACTCTTTCCATCTTCTGTAAAGTCACATGCACACTGCAAAGCAAGGGAAAAGGATATCTGTACCAAACGTGGCTCCAGAATGCTCAGCCTCTCACCAGACCCCTATAGAAATGGAATAATAGTACAACCTGTGAATTTTGTGATTATTCCTTAATCACAGCATCATAGGGTCACAGAGTTAAAGCTGAAAGGGACTTTAGAGGTCATTGAATTCAAGCTTCTCATTTTACAGATGAGGAACTGAGCTTCAGAGAGGTTGAATGTCTTGTCCAAGGCCACACAGGAGGTAAATGGCAGAGCTGGGATTTGAACTCAGGTTCCCTGGCTCCAAATCCAAAACTTTTTCTACCATGCACACTGCCTCACTCTTGAGATAATGTATGTAAAAAATCTTTGCAAATCTTAAAGCACATAGAAATGTTTTCAGATCTTACACAGTTTGTCTGTGTACACAGATAATTAAATTAGTCAGATAGGTGTCAGATCTCTCCTACTGCAAAATACGTTAGAATCAAGTATTGTGTCCTTAAGGGCTCTGGTGGAGCTAAGATGGAAAGTAGTCTCCATTCTACCAGTAAGCTTGGGCAAGAACTTCCTCAGGATCAATTAGTAACAATTCCTGAGTTTTACTTTGTGAAATTCCTAAGAACTAAGAGCTGGTATTGTTAACAACTTTAATGTTGGGGCTTGACTTTGTTTTCTGCAGTTGCCTCCATTTTGGAAAGTAAATGAAAAGTAATGTTTGGAAAGTAAACAGCCTTTTCAAGTTTATTTTTTCCTTAAGTAATTGGCATCTAGTAATCACTTGAGACCCAAAGCTTAGGTCAGCCCTTAAATTCTCACCTTGTTAACTTTGTTTTGCCCTCTGAGAATCAAAAGGAAGTAAAGATAGAATCACTATTATGTGGATTTAGATTAGGGAAGGAGAGCCTTCTCATTAATTCTAGAAGTCAAAATATCCACCCAGTAATATTCTCCTTCTTGTAATATTCCACATGAAACCCTAAGTGCATTAAACCAGGATCCCCAGGTGTCAGAAATATGCTATGTTAGAAATAAATATCACTTCCTTTCTTCAAGCTAGCATCTTCTTAACTAGATTTTCAAGGAAGCTGACTGGTTATATCCAGTTCAAAAATCTCTCAGCCTACTAGTGAAATAAGTATCAGATCTTATGATTATATATCTCAGGCTGAAAGGACCCCAAAAGCCATAAAATCTAATACTCCTTTTCTACTTGAGAAAATTATGACTTAGAGAGATTAAAAGACTTGCCCACAGTCACAGAGGTAGTTAAGTATCATATATGAAATTTAAACCATTCCCATTATACTATTTTGCTTCTCCTTTGATACATATGTGTCCATGTCTAATATCTATTTTATAGGTACACCGCCCCATGAGATCATTGTTCGTTATGTGGAATCATCCTCACACTCTTAAAATCAGACCCTGAGAATTGTCTTAAACCTTGCACATGCGGTACAGTTGGTCACAGATTTTTAGAATTGATGTTTATTGCCTTTATTTGTGCATTCTTAGTTAGTCCTTTAAAAATTTTGAAAGTAAGTAATGTATAGAAATGTGCTTTGGTCTCATAAAAATATTTCTGAGCATTTCAGGAAATGGTCAGTGGGAAAGTTTTGTAGAAACCTACTTCCTCAAGTGATCCAATGTAACTATTGCACTATTACAAAACAAATCCCTCCCAAAATTGTTTCCCCCACACCTATCTCCACCTAAAAATGCCTTAGAATCCTATCCATCACTCAGTTGATAGCAGGGAGCTATCAACTCTCCACAGAGTGAACTCATCACATGTACTTATCGACGGAGTTGACAATTCATCACCGGGCTCTAGAGATATGAAATAGTTTAAATGGGCCCTTAGGGTGACTTGACTCAATTAGGAAGGTAATACCTATAGAGTTGTGCTCTGGTTACTTGGTCTTCTTGTGGTAAAGAATGGGAGAAGTCACTAGTCCAATCAACCTTGAAAAGTTTAAGGAATTCTTTTAAGTAGGTGATGCATGGAGGAGATAGAAAGATGGAAACCAAATAGGAAGTTGAAAAAAAGGAGAACTGTGCAACAGCAATTTTAGAGTTAAGACAAAAAAGCAAGAGGACACCCAAAAATGCACACATGGAACACACAAAAATATAATATAGGAAAAAGAAGGAAAAAAGAAATGTGGGGAGATAGCTATAGCACGATACGAAAATGCTGATAAATGGCAGAGGGGATGTCAGGAGGTATCAGAAAGTAAATGAAAATTTTAAAATGGGATGACTGAAGAAAAAAACAGTCTTATATGAGAAGGTAAAGGTCAGAACAGTAGTCAGAAATTAATGGTATATTCAGTTATTGAGAGGGAAGGAAGGAAGGAAAGGAGGAAGGGAGGAGGGAGGAAGGAAAAGAATCCTCTAAACTATCCATCTTAAAACTGTATGTATATAAAATTATAATCTCGAGATTAAAAAGCCATGCTTGTTTATTTGGTTATGTTAAATGTATTCTAATTCTACCTGTAGCCTAGGAAATATTTCATATTAAAATGGATCCTAAAGGTAATACAAATCAAACATAATTTAATTCAGTGAATAGGGAGAGAGAGAGATAAAGAACACTAGGTTGGAACTGAGATTTTTGCTTCAGAGCATTACCAAAAAATGATTAAGCTCCTTCAACTTTATAATCCACAAATATCACCCACATTTACTATCTTCTCTTATATTGCTAACAACTAAATGGAGATAACTTACAAATCATTAACATCCCTTTATTGATGAAGGTAGTGGATAATATTTAAGAGATTAAGTAGTTTATTCGTACTTATTATCTTCAGTTAATACCTCATTTTAAAAAATTACTGTGATGTGATACCTTGTTGGAAGAACTTCAGAGCTCATCATCCCTAGAAGGATTATAATGTCTTTGGTTCTAAGATCACAGGAGAGCTGTATGAACTTTGGCATTCTGGGAATCCTATCTACAGTCTTCTTTATTCCACTCACTCCCTTAAAAACCTGTCTTTTATAAACATACTCTAAAATATCTTCAACAACAGTTTGTTGGTGGAGAGATTAGAGGAAATTGTTCATTTGCTTCCCCCAAATGCTTTGTTTCTTATGAATCAATTGGGTCGTTTCCTATTTTAACATATTTAAAAACCATTATCTACATCTTTTATATACTTCATACAGAATAATAAAAACAAACCAATTCATCCTAAGACTGTATGTTCTATTTTCTAACTAGACAGAAGGTATAATAATGAAGATGAGGTTGATGACGGTATTTATTGCACATATTTCATATGTGTTTATGAACTAATAAAATTTGTAGAAGTAATAATTGTTATATTTATTTTAAACTTTGCAAAGCGCTTTACATACATCATTTCATTCACAACTCACAGTAGTCCTGTAGTACAGGAATTATTATTCCCCTTTACAAATGAGGAAACTGAGACAGAGAGAAGTTAAGTGGTGAGACCTGAATCACAGTGCTCTCAAGTATCAAATATCACATTTGCAATCCAGAATCTTAAAATTCTGAATGTAGTACAGTCTCCATTTCCCCATGTTTCTCTTCATGATATTAATGGCCACATCCTTCTGCTAAAATAACAAAAACAATAGCAATACCTTACGTATTTGTAGTGTTCAACAATTTATAAAGCACTTTAGCATATAGTATCTCATTTGACCCTCAGAACTCTGTGAGATAGACTGAGCAGGTATTATTGTTCCCATTTCACAGATAATTAAACTGTCTCAGGGGCCAAGAAAACAAATTGAACAATGAGCTTCAGTGGAATGCAGCCAAGGTTTTCTGTTGAGTTGGGACAGTATAAACTTTATTTTTATTCACCTCACACAAATAGAATTAACTAGAGGGAAACTAAATGCTCAGGAATTTTACTAAAATGAGAGCTTAAAATACTAGAACTACAGTGTTTGCCTGCTTCACGTTAAGGATCATTCTTCCTCCACACATTCAGTGAAACCCCACACTCTCCCACATTCCTTGGTTTGGCCACATACCTTGATTTGCATGCCAAAGCATGACACATCTGCCCCTTGAATGTACGAAGGTGGGTGGTGGGTGTGGATACAGGTAGTATTGGTGAGCTATTTCTGACATCAATGAGCTCAAAAGCAAAAACTCGCTTGAATTTTTATTCTCCTTGACTCCAGTTTCTTAAAGCTGTGGACCTCATGCCACTGCATCATGCTGATGCCATTTTGCAAGTCCAGTATGAGAGAAATGAAAAATAATGGATGTACAAGTAGATTAACAACTATTTGTTCATTCTGAGGCCCTCACAAAATTACCGGTTTCCAAATGGCTCATTTATTCCCTACTTGGGTAACTTCGTGTTCTTTGCTTTAATCACATCTGATTTCCTTTTTCCTTCCAATTTGACTCAGGAAGCTCCAGTGGTGGCCAGAGCAGCATTGTTTCTGGAGTGCGCTCGCTTTGTTCACCGTTGCAACCGTGGCAACTGGCCTGAGTGGATGAAAGGACACCATGTCAACATCACAAAGAAAGGCCTTTCCCGAGGCCGATCACCAATCGTGGGCAACAAGCGGAATCAGAAGTTACAGTGGAATGCAGCCAAGCTCTTCTACCAGTGGGGAGATGTGAGCCACAGTTGCTTCTTCTCTTGTAAAAATTGAGTGAAATTCTTATAGAATGAGACATCAACAATTTTACATTATTTTCCCTAACCACTGAAATATAAACTCAAAGGAAAAATCCAGTGGGGTGGTTTGGGAGTTTATTCTGTGCAAGTTGGTATGGTGTTTATTGCAAAAAGAAGCTGGAAGATGGAGGTTAAAATTCCAGGTTACCACTTACTCTGTGGTTTGTGGTATCTTCCTAAGGCTTAGTTTCCTCCTCTTTGAGAGAGAAATATTATTACCTACCCTGTCTCTTTTGGGCAGGGTTGATGCAAAGATTGTACTATTACTTCAGAGTCCATCTACTCAACTTCCTCATTTTACAGATAAGGACCAAAGAAAGGAAATAACTTGTCCAGGGTCACACAGGTAGTACATATCAGAGGTAGAATTAAAATCCAAGTTCTCTCCCTGCAGGGGAATTGCTCTACATTATACTCCATTTTCTCCCATCAAAGAGACTGGGCTGCCCTTATGCTATCCTGATAGATCCTTGAAAATACATCCTTTTGAAAAATGATGAATAAAACACCTAACTTTCCTTAGTAATCCATTCTAATGTGTCTATTAGTGTGTCTGACAATATAGAAGGATCTTCTTTTTGTCGAAATTTCTCCTGAATTATACCAAGAAAAGTCAACTATACGTAGGATTTTGAGGCTTGTGCTACCTATATGCATTTGTATATATGTGTGTGAATTCACATTTTGCATTAAGTGAATTATTTTTGTGTTCTTAAGAACAATTCATATTGCACATAAAAGACAATATGATGTCTTTCATAAAATTTTATTTAAAAAAATTTTCTAGTTCTGATAACATTGAAGATCATTGACTTTTAGAATTCAATGGATCCATATGCTTTTTCTTTGAATATCTAATTTTTAATAAAAAGTATGGGTAAATGTTTCTTTTTGTAAGTAACTCAATACTCAAAATAGAACAAAGACAAAAAGAAATGTAAATTCCTATGTAAAAATTGGGTACCTGTTATGATTATTTAGTCATTTTTGAGTCATGTCCAACTCTTCATGACTCTTCAGCTCATTTTACAGATTAGAAAACTGAGGCAAATAGGGTTAAGTGACTTGCCCAAGGTCACACAACTAATAAGTGTAAGAAGCCAGATTTGAATTTAGGAAGATGAGTCTTCCTGACTCCCGACCTGGAACTCTATCCACTGTTTTACCTACCTGCCCAGTACTTGTTATAAATTCTGCTTATTTAAATGTTTGCTTTCCTTACCATTCAGTCAACTCCAGGCTGCTCAAAGACCTTTTTCTGGTCCTTGACTCTATTAATTCCAATCTGTTCCTTGCTGCTATTTAGCAAATTAGATTTAGTTATTTCTGTAAACCTATTACACTGTGAGCTCTAACTGATCATACCTGCTCTCCACCAAGGCGGTCACTGGCCTACAATCCAGAGCTCCAAATTCTCTCCTAGGTTGTTAAGAGGAAAAAAAGAAAATAGTTATGAAAGATGTTTTGAAAAGTGAAAATCACTGTAAATATGTGGTAACTTGAGGATAATGTATAGACCTGTGAAATTATTGGCATAAAGAACTTTGATGAGAAAACCTTTTTACTAATGTAAGTAGGGCATCTTTTCTGCAATTTATGACCTTAAAGTGTTGCTAAGAGTACTAAGAAGGCAAATGACTTGCCCAGGGTCATACAACTTACATGCTTCAGAAAGAGCATTTGAACCTAGACCCTCCTGGAGTTAAGGCTAGTTCTCTATCCACTCACCATGTTGCCTATCAGTGGCTACTGTTATTTGCTTAAAATGAACACCTTGTTTCTGAAACTATGTTTCTAAGTCCTCAGGAGATTATATTCCTTCCTTGCCTTCTCAGTAAAGCACTGGTGGTGATGGCCACAAAACATTTCAGAGAAGCCCTGTGAGCCCTTAACCCTCCCACCGCCCCTCCCACCGCCCCTCCCACCACCCCATCTAAAAGTCTATTCAATCATTGTCTTCACTTGGGAGTTTTAACAGATGGGAATCAAGCTTTGTGGCTAGTTAGCTCCTCCCAGCATGATTATGTGGTTTGTTACTAAGCACAAGAGAACTGAAAGCCTGTCACCTTGGTGAAGAGAAGCTGAGCTCTTGAGACCGAGAAATGATGAGACTCCAGATGTTATTATGAAAAGTTCATCCCCAGCTGCCTGTTTTTATGGGTTTTCTTTTGTATTTTCCCCTTATTAGTCATGCTTGGCTGGAGCTTATCAGATTTAGAGCTAAAATGGAATTATTTTGCAGGAACTTTTTAAATCGCTCAGTTAGCTCTTTTTTTCCTGATAATGGTTGAGTTAGCCACTTCATCTAAAAGGTAAAGACCAGCTCATGCTCTCCCTGGCTGCAAAGAATTAAACACTAATTGCATTTTTTATTTAGGGCACTTTGGCCAGATCCATGCCTGCCTTGATTTGGTATTCATCAAAAGAAAATTTGCCTCAAAGGAATTTGCTTAAAATCTTGATGTGGGCAGAATTCAATTGAATTCAATGCAACAGATCTTTATTAAAACACCTACTCTTTTGCTAGGCACTGGGGAAGCAAGAGAAGATGTAGATTCTGCTCTCAAGGATCTGACAGTCTTCTATACAAATATGGCAAAGGAAAGAGCCAGAAGCTCAGAAGATGCAAAAGTGCTAAGAGAAATTTGAGAAAATTGAAGATTTCACTTTCCTGGGAGGGAAAGGGTTGTAGAGAGTGGGAAGGGGAGAGATAAGGGGGATTAAGGGAGACTTTGTGAAGAGGGTGGCATTTTAGGAGGACACTGAATGAAAGAAAAGGACTTCAGTAGTTAGAAATAGTATAGTAGACAGAAAGTTGGTCTTAGCATCAGGAGAGACATGGATTCAGATCCTGCCTATGTTGTAAAAACTAGGATGTCACATAACCTTGTGGAGCAGCATACTTTTTCTCTATTATAAAAATAGATTTTATTGACATATTTTGCTTTGTTCTACCTGGATTTCTTCCCATATCACTTTTTTCCCATTTCCAAAGAGCCATCATTCATGACAAAAAAAAAATTGTTTTGAAAAATATAAGCAAAAAAAAAAAAGAAGAAGAAGAAGAGGAAAAAAGTGAAGCCATCAAATATGTAGGAAGAAATTGACATTTTATCCAATGATTTGCATTTCATGCCCTTTTCCCTGCCCCAAAGATCAGGCAAAGGTGTCTTCTCATATCTCTCCTTTGGTCCCATGCTTGTTCCTTGTAATTTCACAATATTCATATTTGATTATTTTGTAGTTGTTTGTCTTTCCATTTACATGACTTTAGTCATTCTGTTTTCCTGGCTTTTTAACTTCACTTTGCAACAATTTAGGGAAGCTTTCTATGCTTCTCCTTATTCACCATATTGATCATTCTAAATACATTCATCCCCCACAGTTTGTTTAGTCATTGCCCTCACTGATGGCCATTTATTTTGCTTTCAGTTCTTTGATACCACAAAAAGTGCTCTTCTCCATATATTGGCATAAATGGAGCCTTTCTTTTTTTTCAACAACCTTTTTGGGATATGTACCTAGCATGTTTTTGAATATTGAAAGGTGGTAATATTGGAATAGGGTAGGGAATAATAACTGGATTTCAGCTCTGCATTTCATTGGTGCAGCATTTCCTAGGACATCTGAGCCTCTTCAGTACTTTGCTCGTTAAGATGATATCCCTAATTTGCTCACAACAGAGTTCATTACTTTGTAAAGAACAGGACCATTAAACAGACAATTTGGGCAGCCTTTGTGAATTTTCTTGTTGTTCATTTGTTTTTCAGTCATATCCATCCTTTCATAGCTCCATTGGGGTTTTCTTGGCAAAGATTATAGAGGATTTTGCCATTTCCTTCTCCAGTGGATCCAGTCAATCCATTTTGTCAGGTGATCAGAGGCTAAGTGACTTGCTTGGGTTCACACAGCTGGGAAGTGTCTGAGGCTAGATTTGAACTCAGGTCTTCTTGACGACAGGCTTAGTTCTCTATCTACTGAGCAACCAACTGGTTCCTGGTGAATTTGTTTTTACTTGTAAATTTGGGAATGGGAGTGGTGGGTAAATTTTGATAGTGCTCTAATAAGATAACAGTTTTGAGTTTCTGGAGATAATGGCATCTGTTGTTTTAAATCTTCATAAGACAATTCTATTCATGTGCCATCATTGAATTACATTAAATAGTGCCTATTCCTGATGTAATAGTTGGGTATTATGGCTACGTGTGGGCAAGTAGGTGGCATTGTAGATAAAGCACTGGACCTGGAGTCAGGAAGACTTATCTTCCTGAGCTCAAATCTGGCCTCAGACACTTACTAGCTGTATGATCCTGGGCACTTAACTCTGCCTCAGTTCCTCATCTGTAAAAATGAGCTGGAGAAGGAAATGGCAACCACTCCAGTATCTTTGCCAAGAAAATCCCAAATAGGATCACAGAGAGTCAGACATGATTGAAAAACTGACTGAACAATAGCTGTGTGCAAAATTTATTTTGTTTTTGAGTTCATTTTATTTTTCTTGCTCATTCGTAACATCATATAAGAAAATCCCCTAGATTGTATAAGAGCAGCTTAGGGAAAGTGCTCCACTGAGTGGTCTATACAAAAATAACTTCCATGGCAGAAGACATGCAAACCTCCCAGTTCATTACTATCTAGGTAACAATGTCTTAAAAGAGACTTTCCAGAAATCCTCTGAGAGGTGACTTGGTATTTTATTTTGGTAGCAGTAGCCCGTTTTCTTAGAACTTTACCATAAAACTATCCATAGACAAAAGAGAATATTCATTAAGTAACATGTTCCCATGACTGGAGAGCCAGTCTTATGACCAGGAAGATGGGAATTCAGGTCTTGTCTCTGAGGCAAAGCTATTGGACCCTGGGCAAGTGACTTGACCACTTAGTGCTATAAGCAATTCTCTGGGCTCTAAGTTGCAGAGAATCTAAGTTATCTGTACTGACAAAGAATTTCCTCATCTGAAACTGGTTTGCTAATGTAATCACAGGCCCAGTGCCTATCTCTGTCCCCATAGAATTAACAAAGTGTAGATTGTTTGCATGGAGTTCTAATCCTATAAACCTTTGGTCTAACACATCTTAGAGATGCCATTAATGCTTTCTGTTTCTCAGTTTACATATTTGTAACACCAGGAAAATGGTACTGCCAAGACACAGCATGCTGGGAATAATTCACTAATATTATATTCTATATAACACCAAGAACTCATTCTCAGAAACTTAAATTGTGTGGGATTTTTTTTTATTCTTTCCCTCCCTATGGCAGGCAATTGGAGTCCGACTGAATGAACTGTGCCATGGAGAGAGCGAGAGCCCAGCTAATCTGTTGGGTCTCATTTATGATGAGGAGACCAAGAGGAAACTGAGGAAAGAGGATGAGGAGGAAGACTTTTTAGATGACAGTAAGGAGACTCCCTTTACTACAAGAACCCCTGCTTGTAAGAACCTCTGCTTTAGAAAGAACACTTCATTCTCCTTTCTCTTTCATATTCTTACCACTTCCCTGTCGTCCCCACACGCTTCACCCTTTTTTGCTGTCATGTTTGTAAAGCACATGGACAGGGGTACTGAAAAGATAACAAGGGCCTACTCAAGATGTGCCCCTCACCCCCATTTGCCTTTGTATGTGTCCTTTTGCATTTTTCTATTGCACAAATATTAAAATTGTTCCTATCACTTTCAGAGGGAATATCACAGCATTAAAGTTATGGAAAATTACTGGTACTTCAGAACCCTCCCCCCTTCTACCTCCCTTATGATTTTGAGACTGACATGCAGTTAGAGTGTAGAGAGAGAGAGATGAAAAAATGAAATGCCTTCCAAATCACCAAGGCCACTGAAATATTGGAATATTTAATTGAATTATGTCTCAGTGTTCAACATCCAATTGAAACCTAAAAAGAAAGAAGCTCATAGGTGTTAAAAATGTGAATGCCTGTTATTCTATATTTATAGCTAGAAATCAGATTCAGTTCTCTTCTCATAGAAGTTCAAAGAGATTCATATATGTACCTTTCCAAGATCATTTGTGTACATATATATATATATATACTGTACCATACTAGAATGTGTATATGAGTGTACCACTGCCTTATCTGGGAGTATAAGATGATAATACTATGCTCAGGTATTTCATTTCTTCCATTGATGAGATAGTGTGACTTAGATGGAAGAGAGCTGGTGTTGGATTCAGGAAGATATATGGATTCATGTTTAGATTGTGGCCCACCCTGGCAGTGTGAGCCCAGGCAAATCACTTAACCTCTCATTGCTAGAGGCAGCCCTTTAAGACGCTAAGTTGGGAAGCAATTCTCCATATATATATACATATACACACACACACACACACACACACACACACACACACACACACACACACACACACACATATATAATGTGGACTTTCCACCCTGGGAGTTTGCTCTGCTAATGAAATCACAAGTCTGGACCAAAAAGAAAACAAAAGCCAACACAGATGATCTAGAACATCTTTGTATGTGTTCATAGTCATGAATTATAAGAATGTGATTATAGTTTAGCTCATTGTACATGTATTAATAGCTATCATTCATAAATCACCTTAAGATTTGCAAAGCACTTTACGTATGTTAACTCATTTAATCCTTACAACAATCCTGGGAGATAGATGTTAGTATTATCCCTATTTTATAGATGAGGAAACTGAGGCATGGAAAGATTAAGTGAATTTCCAGTCACTTAACTAGTGAGGGATATAAGACAGAATTAAAACTCGCATCATCCAGACTCCCAAGTCCCATTGTCCACTGTGCCACCTAGTTGCCATCTCTGTCAGTAATAGAACATTATGTAGTGCTATTTCACATATCAACTGAGGTTCCTATCTCTACCACCATATAGGACACAAGGCCATGTAGACCCTTTCTGGTACTGACCTAGATCTCCAGTCATTTAGAAGAAGCATTATAATGTAATTATATTACTTATTATTACTTCTATATTATTAGCTGTCAAGTAAACAAGAATTTATTTGCTATCTGCTAGGTGCCAGGCACTGTGTTAAACACGGAGAATACAAAGAAATGCAAAGGCAGTAGGTAGTATCTGCTCTCAAGGAGTTCACATTCTAATGGGAAAGAAAACATGCAAACTAATACACACACACACACACACACACACGTGCGCACACACAACTCTAGAAGGAAGGTGCTATTATTACCTCCATTTTAGAGACAAGGAAATTGAGGCAGACAGAGATCAAATGACTTGCCCAGAGTCATACAGCTAGTAAGTGTCTGAGGTCAGATTTGAATTCAGGTTTTCCTGTCTCCATGGTCCTTGATGGGAAAAAAAGGGCTGCTGACCACATGATATCACCATTGGTCAATCTAAAGTAACAATAAAGAAATATTTTTAAAGAAGCTATTGCTCAGCTAACGTTGATTCTCTAAATGCCTATAGCCAGCCATCACCCCCTATATAAACTGAAGTAGTCTGTTCCTTTTCCATAAAAAAGAATAGCACACAGGATAAACTGGAAATAATTCTCAGAAGGAAAGAATTAACATTTGAGGAAGAGTAGGAAAGGTTTCTTAAGTCTTTGTGACTGGAGTTATATCATTTAACCTCTCTAAGCCTCACTTTCCTCATCTCTAATGTGGGGATAACGTTTATTGAGAGTCCGTGTCATAGTGGATAGGGTATTTGTACTTGGGTGCAAATCCTGCTTCAGACACTAGCTATGCAATCACCCTACTCTGCCTCAGTTTGCTCATCTTCAGGATGAGAAGGTTGGTTTCGGTGGCCACTGAGGTCCCTTCAAGATCCAAAGCTATGATTCTCCGATTCCTAGAACTGCCCTGGATTTCCAGAGGTCATTCTTCCAGGAGTGACTTAAAGTAAGGTTTGATTTCTAAAGACCTGTATGGGGAGTAGTTATCCAGACAGAAGCCTCTGTCTTTCCCTTCATTCCAGGCAGAGCTCTAGTGCATTAATCCCTGATGTAAGTACCTTTGTATTCAGTAGTGTTGGCTCTGAGAACTCTCCATAGTATGACTCCCAGAAACAGTACAAGGAAATTCAAAGGAGGCCTTGGCATAAACTAGGTCTTTAATGCACCTCAATTGGAAGCCCTTTGTTCTGAAATATTTTAATGTTTGTAGTGCTGACGGGATGAATCAGGACGGCAGCCTTGAGAACAAAAAGCAGAGAGAGGAAATGTTGCAAACAGCCTAGTAAATGTCACTTAGCAACATCTGAAAAGCCTAGCTTCTGAAATAATTGCTAGTGTGACTCAACAACAGAAAATGAAAAGCATTTTCTAAAATGGTGAATTTGTATTCTTTGCCACAATCATGTTGCTAGGGAGCTGTCTCCGTGGTCCTTGATGGGAAGGAAAGGGCTGCTGACCATATGACATCACCTGGTCAATCTAAAATAAAAATAAAGAAGTGTCTTAAAGAAGCAATTGCTTAGGTAAGGTAGTTTTCTAAATGCCCACAGCCAACCATCACTCCCTATATAACCTAAAGGTGGTCTGTTCTATAAAAGAGATTAGCACTCAGGGAAATTTCCCTCATTTTTAGGGAAGGGACTGAACTGGTCACTTTCACTGGTATTGGAATCTACCAGGTAAGAAAGCTCTCTCTGCCACTGCAGGTGTGCTTGGGCTTCAGTCTCAGAGAGTTGCCTAGTGCACCAAAAGGTTGACCAACTTTTTCAGGGTCACACAATCTGTATATTCCAGAGATGAGACTTTTGCCTATGTCTTTCTGACTCTTAGGAGAGCTATATAACCACTTTGCCATTTAACCTTTTAAAGAAAGCCCTGTTTAATTTAATTCAGTTAATGTTAATAAACATTGTGTCTACTATGTCCAGAGGAAGAAGTAACATGACATAGTGGATACAGACTTAGCCCTGGAGTTAGGTAGACTTGGGTTCAAGGTCCACCATTAAAACATACTAGCTTCATGACTCATTTAATCTCTCAGTGTGAGCTGGCAACTTTCTAGAACTATAAGTTCCAGAATACCTTTTTATCTGTATTGGTAAGAGAGTTTCCTCACTGGCTTCTCTCTTTACAAATGAAATTGGAGATCTGGTCCAAAAATAAACTCTGAGGTTGGGTATATACTTAAGAAATAGTAATAGATATACTTAATATATAGTAACATATGGGGTAGCTAGGTGGTGTAGTAGATAGAGTGCCAGGGCTGAAGTTAGGGAGTCTCATTTTCCTGAGTTCAAATCTGGCCTCAGATACTTATTAGCTATGGGACCCTGGGTAAGTCACTAAACCTGTTTACCTCAATTTCTCCTCTGTAAAATGAGCTGGAGAAGGAAAGGGCAAACCACTCCAGTATCTGCCAAAAAAAAAAAAATCCAAAATGGGACACAAAGAGTTGGACATGACTGAAACGACTGAACAACTACCAAAATTAAAATGTTCAGAGTACTGTGCTAGACACTGGGAGAGAGACAAAGATTAGATAAAATCCAGTACTTTCTCCTCATAGAGTTCACAGTCCAAATAACTATAATACATAATTCATGAGAGAAGGAGCACATAGATTTTAGGAAAGATTTGAAAGGGAAAGAAAACCAAGAGAAATTGACCTTTAATGATTTTCCCAAATACCAATTACTTGATTCATGAAAAATATGTTGCTCCAATATGGAATTTTATTTGAAAAATTAAATAATAAAGAAATAAAAACAATTTTTAAACCTTTTTCCAAATGACATGACTTTTTTCCTCTTTTCTACAGAATGACTAGTAATCACTATATTGCCAACTGTGTTGTAACTGACTATAATCAGTCTTTATAGTATTCTAAAATTTTGTACAGTGCCACTTGGGCTGTTATCTACCTATGAATTTAAAATCTATTACTTAATAAGAAGAAGAACTGACACTTACAGAATGTTTGACACTAATTATTCCATTTGAGTTTCACAATAACCATTCGAGGTATAAAAAAAACAAACAAACCCAGATACAATTATCTCCCTGCTATAAGATGTGAGCCTGGACCTGTACTCAGGAAAACTGGGAGTTCAAATCTGGCCTCAGACACTTACTAGCTATATGACTCTAGGCAAGTTATTTAATCTGTCTGCCTCAGTTTCCTTGTCTCTAAAATGGAGTTAATAATAGCACCTACCTTCTAGAGTTTCGAAGATTAAATGAGGTAATATTTGTAAAGCATTTAGCATAGTACTTAGCACAAAGTAGGCACTTAATAAAGACTGGTTTCCTTCTTTCCTTTGTTTAGAGAGGTTAATTGACTCTCTGTGGTCAAACAGCTGGTAAATCTCAGAGGTGTGACTTGAATTGAGAGCTTCCTGTCACCATAAACATCATTCTATCTCCTCTACCAAGCTAGCCCGTTAGAGCTGCTGAACCAATTTATATTGTGCATCCTTCAGCAAGAAGTAAAGAACGTTTCATAGGTGTACTGTAGCCATGACAATGTATCAAACAATGGGATAAAACTTGGTAACATAGAATAGATTCAGGTCAGCAAAGCTCTTTAGCAGCACTGCCCACTAAGCAAATCTTATTTTATTGCTAAACCTATGACTTTCTTGCTTTATGTACACAAATATGGAAAGGATCTGTTAGCTCTTTAGCACAGGAACTCCTAAAATGATAATTCTTCTACAGCCAAGGACCTTGACTTTCTATGAAGGGAAGCTATATTTAGGTGCTAGACTCTAGAGTTGGCTGAGGCGGGAAGAAAACAGGCATTTAGTAAGCACCTACTATGTGTCAGGCACTGCATGTTACAAATATTATCTCATTTGATCCTCACAACAACTCTGTGAGGTAGATGCTATCCTGATCCCCATTTTACAGTTGAGGAAACCAAGGCTGATAGGTTAAGTAACTTGCTAGTAATAGTCCAAGGTAGAATTTGAACTTGGATCTTCCCCGGACTCCAAACTTAGATAGAGTTCCCTCTACCACCTAGTGGTTTTTCCATGGTAATGTAGTTAGTAAGTATAAAAAGTGGAATTTAAACCATTTCACTTTCTTTGTGACAAGACCAGCATGCTATGTACTCTGCAGGCCTGTCATGAAATTAGGACACCCTGAATCTGGTTAAATTCTAAAGTAAAGAATTATCAGCATTTGGTTTTTATTTCCTTTAACTCCATCACTTGGTTCTGGAACCTGAGATCTTTTACTCTCTGGTATGGTAGGTAAAGTCCTCAAATAATTATCTTAGTTTAGCTGATGCCATGACACTGTTCCTTAGAAAGTTGCAAAACATGATCAGTTCATATAGGTGTGAACAGATAACCCTTCAAGGAATTAAAGTCTTCAACTTGACATTGATTGATAATGTTTTCATATATATATATATAATTTTATTTTACACATGTGTAATGGTGTCCATCAAACTGTACCTCTGCATTGTCTATTGGGCTGTCCTCTTAGCAAAAGAAAAATGTCTTACTTTACAGGCACTGTGAATCCCACCAAATGTGGCTGCCCCTTTGCCCTCAAGATGGCAGCCTGCCAGCTTCTACTAGAGATCACTACCTTCTTAAGGGAGACCTTTTCCTGCTTGCCTCGCCCACGTACTGAACCTCTGGTGGTAAGTAAAGCATAGAAATTGAAAATAAGGAAATAGCTTAGACAGGCTGGCACATAGGTTCATATGCTTCCTCAGTCTTCTGCATTCTCTATGGGCAAACATATGAATGTAATTTTATAAGTTAATGCAATCCAATAATTCTCATTAAAAGAAGGAACACTCTTTTCTCAAAAATCCTATCAAAAGTTAATTTTCTGCTAGAGAAAATAGTTGACCCACTGCTAATGTTGCTAGACTGTGAAGATTCGTGAACAAACTGCTTGCCTTTTTAATGAAGAAATGCTGTTGTTATTAATGTGCCCCAAATTTTCCTAAAATGGCAGATTGTCATAACTGAAACCCAGTTTTAGTTCTTTAAAATAAAATCTGTGCTCGTGCCTGTTTTTTAACTCCTTTGGGGGAATACTTCTCCCAATAAACACATTATCATTTAAGTCATGGGTGATAATGATAATGATAACGATAAACTCATTTTTTTTACAATAAAATCTGTACTTATGTTTATGTTTTTAACCCCTTTGGGAAATGTTTCTCCCAGCAAGCACATTATCATTCAAGTTGTGAGTGGTAATGATAATGTTAACAATAACAACAATAATAAAATAGTATTTACATAGCACTTAAAGGTTTGCAAATTTTACAAATTTTATCTCATTTTCATAACCTGGGAAGGTAGGTGCTATTATTATTCACATTTTACTGATGAGTAAAATGAGGCAAATAAAAGTTAATGACTTGTCCAGGTTACACAGCTGGTTCATTTCTCAGGTAGGATTTGAACTTGTCTTCCTGACTGTAGGTTGGGCTCTTTATCCACTGTATTCTCTTCTCCAGGCTAAACATCTCCTACTTTCTCCAACTGAACTTAATAGGGCATGATTTTGAGTCTCTTTACCATCCTGTTTGCCCTTGAGCTTATTCATGTCCTTCCTCAAATGTGTCATCTCAAACTGAACGCAATACTCAGATGTCATCAGACCAGGGCAGAGGACACTGGTAATATCACATCCCCAGTCTTGGCCACTGTGAGGGGCTGGACATGGACCTCCTAAGAGGAAAGGAGACACCCTGGTGTCGGGACCCGCCCGAACCTGGAAGTGCCATGTCGCGAAGGCGACATGGCCTCTGAGAACGGGTGCTGGGGAGGCACCCTAAAAGGTGATGTCTTCGCCCTTGGGGAGGATCCGGAACGGACCCGGAACTAAGAGGGAATATAAGGCAACGCCCTAGAACAATCGGGGGGACAGGACTGAGACGCTTCCAATAAACGCTTGCTCTACCACACTCTGGTTCCCGCTTGATTACTGCTCCCTCTCTGTTCCCCGGGAGGGAGTCCGGAGACGTCCGAAGCCGCGGAGCGCGGAGAGGAAGGGGGCCTCGTCCTCGAGGGTCTTCGTGGTGGTCGTCGCCCGCCCACGACAGGCCACCATGCTTCTGTAGTCCCTGAGTGCCCCAAAATCTTATGCAGATAAATGGCAGACTAACCACACTTCCCCATTTTTTGAAATTGATTTTTTTTTAGCCCAGTTATGAGACTTTTAATTTATTACTACTATATTTCATATTGTCCTTTTGGATAACGAAATATCCTTGGAGTCAAAAAGAACTGAATTTGAGACCCGCCTCCTTGACATTTTTTTTCATTGTTGCTCTCTTCTGTCCAGTCCGTACAGCATTATCCTTGACAGAAAAAACAGGTACCAAATAGGAGAGTAGTCATGGCTTTATCATGGTCCGCTCATCTATCTCAAGCAGAGATCTTATCTCTTTCTCCCCCTTCCCGAAGCATTTTTGTACTCGCATTCCTCACCAGTCTCATTCTGAGCTTTCATGCCCCAACACCATTCTTAAAGGACTGTTTCCCATTTTTTATTCAGTCTTTGTTATCTCCATCTCCTTGCTTTAGGTCAGCATGAGTGATGAAAATACCAACTGTACTTCTAAAGTTCTTCAGTTTCTTGCCCTAAAGTTCAGAATATATAGCAATGCTTTATAGATTCCTGCTGACAGTCTAATTTATCTTCATATGAATCAACATCTGTGGGTTGTAGGACACAGGACCTTCAAGGTGAGCTACTCTAGTTAGGTTGAATGGAGTCTGGATGCAGTCCAGAGACAATAAAACCAAAAAGAGTCAAAGAAGTCAGGGTCAAGTTGCCAGGCTGGAATCAAAAACATGAAATCATGAGAGAAGTAAACAAAACAAACAGGAAATGAAATCAGTCCCATAGGAGATTGAATCAAATAGACTTTGTGAGATAAATCGAGAGACAGACAGATTGAGAGGGTGTTTATTAACTGTTTATTATGTGCCAGGCACTTTTCTAGATACCAAAGATACGAATACAATATATTCTAACAGTGGAAGAAAAACCATAAAGGGGAGCTGGAAATGGTGGGGTGGGGATGAGGTAGTAAAGGGACATCAGGGTGTCTACATAGGTTTTAAGCCTTTAGGCAGCTGGTGGGGATGTGGGGCAGTCCAGAGAGTGAATTGAACTGGGAATGAAATGAGCAGCATGGCTTGGGGGGGGGAGAGGGGTCCTCAAGTAACAGTAATCCAGATCAAGGATTCACAAATTAAGACAGTAGGCTTTAAGAAAGAGTCATCCCACAGGGCCATGGCAGCTGATGGCAAGATGGAGCAGTCAGGAGAGTGAATTAAGCTGGGAATGAAATGGGCATCACTTCATTTTACAACAGAGTCACATTGGGAAACCATGGCCAGAAATTAATCAAATTCTATGAAGATTTATTAAATTCCTTCTATATGAAAGCTATTTTGAGGTTTTGTGTATGCAAAGACAAAACAATGCCTTCCCTCAAGGAACTTATATTGTATCAGTGAAAATGGCATGTATATGCAAATTCATACAAAATAAATAGAAGTCAATTTGGTTGGGAGAAATGAGAAAGTGCTAACACCTGGTGGAGGGATCAGGAGTTTCACATAGGTGATGGTACTTTAAAGGAAAATAGGGATTCCAAGAGGTAGAGGTAAGGAAAGTACATTCTATGCAGAAGGTAGAAGGCGGCAAAATCACAGAGATTTATTTGTGAAAAACAGCACGAAAACCATATTGACTCAACTGTGGAGGGCATGAAAAGGAAAACTGTATAAGACTGGAAATAGAGTTTGAAACCAGACTATAAAAGGTTTTTAGAAGCTAAACAGAGGAATTTGTTTGTTCCCTGGGTTAACAGGGATCCACTTGAGTCTGTTGAGCTGAGAGATGACTCAGTCAGACCCAGTTTGGGTCAATCAATAGGGGCAACCAGTCTGTAAGCATTTAAGTCCTTACTATATGCCAGGCACTGGTAATCACTTTGACAGCTTTGTGGAGGATGGACTAGAGAGGGAAGACACCTGAGAAAGGGAGACCAACTGGGAGACTCTTGGAATAGTCTGGATGGGTGAGGGTGACGATGGTTTTAACAAAGATGGTGGCTGTGTGAGGAGAGGAAAAGAGACGAATGGGAGAACTGTCATTTAGGTAGAAATTGACAAGACTCAGCGACTCATTGTATATGTGTGAGGAAGGAAGAGGAGGGGGCATGGCAAGAACAGCAAGATTCGAAAGCTTGGTAACTTGGGGGTACCCTGAACAGAAACAGGGAAGTTGAGAAGAGGGGTAACTTTAGAGTAAAAGTTAATGAGTTCTGTTTTGAATGTGGATTTAATAATTTCTAAAAATGTAAATCTTTCACTAAATGTGCATAGTTCAAGCTGCATGACTCCATTTAACATTAATGAATGTTCCACAGCAAAATCTTAAATTTGTCATGAAGAGAAAATTAGCATTCTAAACCTGATTAAGCCAACATGAAGGGTTGTAAATGCTTGAAATTGCATCCTAGGAGATGGTACTGAACTCAGAATGAACAATTGAGAGCTAAGCATAAATATTGCCAAAATGAAAATGCTTTGAAGATTTAATAAAAACACTTGCAGCAGGAGTGTTTGCAAACCTCTAGCGTATTTTATTAATGTAATAAAATTTTCACAGCACTGGAAACCTACAGTTGACTTAGTGTAGGGAATAGCACCAATGTCTCTAGAGGCATGGGAGTGGATCAATAAGGAAATTCAAGAAGAAGCAGTGAAAATGACGGGCTCTAGAGGCTGGCAAGGATCTGAGCCTGCTGCCAAGAAGGAGGCATATATGATTAAAAAACAAAAAACTTGGCAAGGTCAGTTACACAATAGAAGGCATTGCCAATATGTGGTACTTGGTTAAAAACATTCAAGGTCATAGACTAACAAGTAAAAGAATAGGAAACCAAAGCACTGCTTTTAAGGTGCAAAGTACCACAAATGAGAATAATAAGTACCATTATAAGAAAAGGATATCATCACATGTAATTTATAAGTGTTGGTGATATTTATGTGTGTGTAAGATAGCATGAAGGTAACATGAGATCACTAAACATCTTGGGCATAGTGGAAATGCACAGGAAGGGGCAGCAGGTATTGAGTACCAGGCACATTTTTCCTTTTTCACAATTTTGCTCAGGGCTAACACTCTTTATAGACTAACTGGAAGTTAGTTTTGAAAAGAGACTTTAGGATGGGATTTTTCATTGGCATTTAAAATAAACCTGAAATTATAGTTCTATCTTGTCCACTACCCCACTTCTATACACACTATACATGATACACACACACACACACACACACACACACACAAAATCTCACCCACCACTCTGCTCCACCATCCTCTCCCCACCAAATCCTAGAAAAGTCAAATTTTTTATAAGATTGTTCATCTGATTAGGGAGGATACTTGATATTTTAATTTATATTCTAAACCATTAAATTTCCCAATAAAGACCATCAAAGAAATTCTTTAGAATAATGAGCTCAGTCCTAATTGTAGTACTTATAGCCTATTTAAAAATGTTCCCAATAAAATTAATTGAATGCATATAAAAAAACCAGTAATGATAAAAGGAAGCATAGTCTAACATGAAAGATATAAAACTTAGTAGTTGAAAGATTTGTGTTCATCCTTGGATTAGTCATATAATGGATTTGCAGACATAGCCAAGTCACTTAACTTCTGTGAGTCTCAGTTTGTTTAATTGTAAAATGGGGATAATATTTAAACTGCATACCACATATTGGAAAGGATTGTGAAACTGCCTTGCATTCCTTCAGCCCCTCTTTCTGGTGATTCACTGTGCTGGGCACATATGTGCACAAGCTAACCCTATAAAACTAAGCAAAGACTAATCATAAGAATTATGTGGAACAAATTATAGTAATGGGGTCCAAATGCAATGCTAATTTTTAGATATAAGAAACACCCAAGGAATGTTCAGTGAGGGGAGATAATTCATATTGAAACACAGTATTATCCAGTTTTTATTTTGTGTCCAAAATAAGGAATGCATACTCATTTGACTTTGACTAGAAATTAAATACAAGATTACTTTGTATGTTTTTAATAGATTAATTCCAGGGAGGCAGTTTAAATTTCCAAACTTCTTTTTGAAAGAATTCTAATAGATTCCACATGGCACTTATGTTTTTCTAGACATCTTTTTTTCATAAATTTAAACATTTTTGAAGTACCAATGTGTAATTCTTATATTCTTATACAGAGGAGTAAAATCATACATATCAAGTATCATATTTTGTCTAATTGAAAACTGCTAAAAGTCAAATCATATTTGTTATATACTAACAACACTGAGAAAAAAAATAGTTTCTCCTGCAAGTTTTCATTGAAATAAAATAGGTCTTATTAGATAACATAATTCATTTTTCATTAAAAAATTTACTAAGCAACTCTCAGCAAATCAATCAACAAGCATTTATTATCTATTGTATGTCCCTCACCATGCCAATCCCTGGGGATACAAAGAAAAGGAGCTCCCATTCTAGTGGAGAAGATGATTTCTAAATAACTAGGAATAGACAAGATATATACAGAGTAGATGGAAGGCAATAAGAGGGGAAGGTAATAGCAACCAGAGGTAGAAGAAAGACTTCCTTGAGAAGGCTGGATTTGAGCTAAGTCTGAAAGGAAGTTAGGGAAGCTAAGAGGCAGCAGTAAGTAGGGAGTACATTCCAGGCACAAGAAATAGCCTTGTGGAGTGTTGTGTACTAAGAAGAGCAAATAGGCCAATGTCACTGGATCATAGAATCCATGGAGAGAAGCATGGTATAAAAAGACTAATAAGAAGGGGCCAAGTTATAAAGAAATTTAAATGCCAAATAGATGTTCAAATATATTTGTTCCTGGAGATGATAGGGAGCCATTGTGTTTTACTGAGTAAGGGGGTAATATGGTCAGACCTATGCTTTAGGTAAATCACTTTGGTAGTTAAGTGGAGGTTTCCTTGGAGTGGGGCAAGACTTGAGGCAGGGAGATCAATTAGAAGACTGCTTCAGGAGTTCATAGGGGAAATGATAAAGACCTAAACTAAAGTGGTAGCTGTATGTGACATGGTGGAGAAAGAAATTTCAAGAGCTGGCATTGCCTTGGCTATGAGGAGTTGAGGGTGATACCAAAGTTGAGAGGATGATGATCACTTCAACAGAAATAGAGAAATTTGGGGCAGCTCAGTGGTGCAATGGATAGGACCTGAGTTCAAATCTCACCTCAGACACTCACTAGCTGTGTGACCTTGGGCAAGTCACTTAACCCCAATTGCCTCTTCCTGGGTCATCTCCAGTCATCCTGGACTATCCTGGATTCAGATGGCTCTGGAGGAGAAGTGTGGCTAGTGACCTGCATAGCCCTCCCTCACTCAAAATAAAGTCAACTGCAAGTAATGTCATTATTTCTCTGATGGCATGCTTTTCTTCAGCAACGAAGGATGAACACACACACATACACACACATACACACACATACACACACACAATAGAGAAATTCAGGAGAGCATTTGAGAGGAAAGATAATGAGTTCTGTTTCAGTTAAGTTTGAGGTTCTTATAAGATATCCAGTTTGAGATGTCAAAAAAGGTAGCTAGTGATACAGTATGGTAATTTAGGAGAGATACCAGGGCTGGATTTATGATCTGAGGACCATCTATACAGAAGTGATCACTGAATCCATGGGAGCTGATAAGATCTCCAAATGAGGTAGAATAAAGGGAAAAAAGAAGACCCAAGACAGAACTTTAGGGGACCCCCACGGTTAGTGGGTGTGACATGGTTAAAGATCCACCAAAAGTGTCAGAGAATGAGGAGAATGAGAAAAGACAATATAACTAACACCTAGGAAAGAGGGTATCCAGAAGAAGGCAATCCACACTGTCAAATGGGACAGAGGTCAAGAAGGAGCAGGGCTGAGAAGAGGGTTGGCAAGCAGAAGATTATTTGGTAATGTTGGCAAGAGAACAGTGTTAGTTCAATGATGAGATCAGAAGCCAGATTGCAAACATTTTAGAAGAGAATAAGAGGAGAGGAAGTAGAGGCAGCTAGTGTAGATGGATTCCTGATAGAGTTTAGCTGAGGAAAGAAGAGCTTTAAGTAGGATCTTTCTACTAGCTGTTTGTTAGATGAATTAATTCATATTCATTTGCCATCAGCAAATAGTCATTTTTAGTGCCTCACAGTACTTGGGATGGCAGCAATGATTCTGACACTCTTAAGCTAAATCACCTTCAAAATGAAAATGTCATGTAGAAGCCGCTTCCTATAGGGTCATTTAACCCAACAGAATATAATAAATACATGTCTTTCATTGACCTTGTTTAGGAACCCATGCTGTATATTTTGCTTATTGTTCATTCATCTTTCAGGCACGTTCGACTCTTCATGACCCCATTTAGGGTTTTCTTGGCAAAGATACTGGAGTGGTTTGCCATTTTCTTCTTCAGCTTATTTTGCAGATGAGGAAACTGAGGCAAACAGCATTAGGTGACTTGCCCAGGGTCACACAGCTAGTAAATGTCTGAGGCCAGATTTGAACTCTGGAAGATGAGTCTTCCTGACTCCACGTCCAGTGCTCTCTCTACTACACCACCTACCTGCATTTTACTTGGATTTCTTTATGTGTTGTACTTTCCCAATCCTGAAGTAACATTGCCTAATGAGGGAAAAACAGTTCTCACAGGTAGCATGTCACAATGGAAGGAACTTTGCATCTGAAGTAGGAGTAAGAGTACCTGTGTTCAAGTCCCAGCTCTGCCATTTACTACACTCTGTGACCTTGGACAAGTCATTTTCAGTTTCTGGTCCTGTTTCATCACCTTTAAAGTGAGGAGATTAGGTCATAGTCTCTATGGTCTCCCCAATACTAAACTCAAATTCAAAAGCAAGAAAGTTCTAAGAGTGCAGCCAATGTTAGTGATTCAATGCTAGGAAATAAGATAAGCAGCTGGAACTATGGTGTGGGCTTTCAGACTATTGCAAGATTATTAGGGAACTGCAGGGAGGACATGGTATGCTCCAAATTCAAGAATACTTAAAGCTCTGATCTGAAAAGAAATTCAGTCATAATTAATGGAATTCTGAGTGGAGGCCAGTCTTCACCTTCTAATCCAGTTGTCCTCTTGAAATACGCCTTTAAATGTTCCACCCTGGTGTTTCAGGACCTTGAGAGCTGCCGACTTCGGCTGGATCCTGAGTTAGATCGGCACAGGTATGAGAGGAAGATCAGCTTTGCTGGAATCCTGGATGACAATGAAGACCCAAAAGATTCCCTCCACAGCAGCAGTCACACCCTCAAGTCTGACACAGGTGTTGAAGAGAAGAAAGGTAGGTAAAAACTAAGGCACTCTTTTGATTCAGTATTTCTTTCAGGGCATGTAGCTTGTAAAGAAATGTGTGCCAAAAGGATGCCATGAATGTTTCCAAGAAGCTACTTTGCCCAAAGGGCTGGGCTTGTATAATGACAGAGGCCAGTGCAGCTTTTCAAGTCATGGGCACACTGAGATCAGGACTTGTTTCCCAAATAAACACAAATAAAATAAAATAAAAACAAAAGAAACTGATGCAAGGCTTTCATTTATTCCTAATCTCAGTTGCCCTTTCAAGACTTCCTCCATAAATTAAAACAAGAGAACACTGCATTATTTCAAAACAATATTCTCAGTGTCTGTTGTAAACAGTAAGGTCCTGGGCCATCTTTGCCACACTGTTTATGAGATAACTCTGTTATTTGGAAAAAAAGATGGAATTTTTGTGTATATCATAAAAAAATATGGTGAAAAGTTGGTGACATACAATAAAACCTATGTGGTTGTTGTATGACATTGTATGGATCTTACAGTGTACCTAAAGGTTTATAGATCATTGAAAATGGAAAATTAAAGTAAAAAAGAAAAAGTGGGAAAGAGTAAATAAAGCTTGTTCATTTAAAAAAAAGAAAATTTGACTAAAAATAAAATTGAGGTTAGAACCTCAACTATATTTGGTAAGGGCAACAGAATACCTTCCATCTTTTTTTTTAAAGCACATCTCATGCTAATTTCTCCATACACTGTGACAATACAAGTGTTGCAATACAAAATGCAGTCAGAATTATTTGGTATATTCTCTTAAGGACTATATGGTGATTCAGTTAATTAAACTAGCTAAAGTAAGTAGGAAGGGAAAGATATCCATAGATAGCACTAGGCCTAGATTCAGGAGGACCTGAGTTTGAGTCTTCCCTCAGACTCTTCCTTAGTAGTGAAACAACTGAGCTCATTTAACTTTTGTGAGCCTTAGTTTTGTTACTTATAAAATGAGAGAGGTGGGCTGGGTGGCCTTTAAGGACCCTTCTCTCTCTAAGTCTGTGATAATTATTATTCTTATTCTGTAGTATGTTTGTACAAATCCATGTAAAGGTTAAGCCATTTAAAAAATTTTGTATTATGGTAGTATATGTTAGAGATTATTTTAATTTCCTCAAGGACACTACAAATTATAGATTTTTGCCAGGATGAATCTACACAATACCTATCGAATCATGATGATACCTACCCTATTCCTCTCCCCTGTAAATTTGGTACCTCAGTATAGGGAGGTTATTCAAGAAATGATTAGCGTAAAAATGAAATATATGTAGACATATATATATATATATACATACGCTGTATATATATATATATGCACAACATAAAAATGAAACTATACACACATATAAACACACAGATAAATATATATGTGTATATGTAAGTAAAGCACACAGAAGGAAAGAGTATTCTTTGAAGGTTTTTTTTAATCAAGCAGACTAGATGAAAAATTTAAACCTCCATTAGCTTATTTTGCAGGCTCTCATTATCAGCTGCTAAAACTAACTTGAAGGTTAAGACCAGAACTCCTTGATGATTTAAATGATTCCATACCATCTGTTTTCTCAAAAGCTAAGCACTGGATAGGATTAATGGCTGAATAAACTGCTTCTGATGACCATTTTGATCCTACCAAAGACAGCTGTAATGGGAGATCCTCTTTAGGGATAAGAATTGCCTAAGATTTGTGACTGTCAACCAGGCCATAGCGCAGTGCTCACTGGATCATTCCATGTGGTTTGCAATACCAGACTTTATGGCAATGATTGTGATTAATTAGTGGAATGATCAAGAATTAATTATTAGGGTGGTTAATCATAAGAAAAATTTGGCCGCAGAGAACAAGTCTGTGTCAGTTCCAAGCTGGTGGTCCTAAATTAGGTTTTCTTTAGGCAAGCTATATTGGTTATATTTTTTAAAAGAAAAGAACTCAACGAGCTCTTCAAATGGTCCCAGTGAAGACACCCATGAGCCTTCCCAGTCTACCTTGGCATTCTTAGAAAAGCAAATTGTTTCAGAGCTGCCCACCTTGATGTCCTCTCCTGAGAATATCACCAGCTACAGTTTCCTCTGAGAATAAATGACAGGAGGCTTGTGTGGTGATGAGGATGTAGTCATGTAGTCACTCTAGATTCTTTCTGGTGGGAAGTAGGTCTGGCAGCTCCCAAATACCCCTGGGAACCCATCAGTCAGCTCCAGTATCAGTTTATTAGGTACCATGCACAAGAATATGTACGAAAGAGAAAAGACTTCTAAATTCAGGTGATCTGTCTACACATGCCTGAAATCAACAAAACCTAGTAAAGAATTCATGGTCAAAGTAGAAATGTAATGGTAAATTAATTCATTTGTGTTCATTAAGAAGACCCCTGTATTAACCAATTCAACAAGTTTTTCTTTTTCACGTTCCTGCTGATTATTTGCTGTCATGGAAAGAAAGGTTAAATTTCATCATATCTTACTTGAGTATCATTATATCTTTTATGTACATTTCAGAGGGAGAAAAGAGCATGCATGCAAGCTTTCCTTGCTTTCCCAGGTAGAAGCTACTACTTCTATAGTCTGAAATACTTATTTTGGGATGCCCAAGAGAGTCCTTGTTTATCTTAGGGGATATCACCCAATCCTCAAAACAAAGTATATTTTAATTCCCTTTAAATTATCACAGTGCAGTTTTAGGTTGAGCAATTCTATGAAATCAAACAAGCAGTAGTGGGTTGTTGCCATTATTAGGAATTACTACAAATCTATTTGTTTCCTTTCAAATCCACTGTAGCAAAACTGCTTTGATAGACTGAGGCATGTATTAACAGTGATGCAAATTACAATTTTATTCTGTTTTTCCTTGCTGCAGGTAGGTAGAAACAAAGATATAGTAATTAAGCCTAAACAACACTGTGGAAAACATACACTAGAGGGTTTTGTGCTATAATTAAAATGTAGCCTGATGTTATAAAGTCTTCATTGGCTGTGTCCAACTGTGCTATGGCAATTATAATTTTCTCCAGCTCTATCCAGATGTGCTAAAGGAGTTCCCCAAGGAATTTGCCAGCTGTGTAGAGATAACTTTAGTCATTTGCAAGAATGAATCAGAAAAGAAAGTATCTACATTGATCCAAAGTAATTTCTCTTGGAGGTCCAAATGCCAATAAAAATGTATATCTAACTGGCACTTTAGTATCAGTTCCATTACATTGCCTTATACAATTGCCTATGTGCTAGATAGTTGTGGGGGGGAAAATGCCACTTTTCTGACAAGTTCTTTGTTAGATTTGAGTTCAGCAGAAAAATGTGACTCCAAACCCAGTTCAGTTAGTCTGTAGTTGTATATCCACCTCAATAATTAGTTGAGTGTCTGGTTTTCCTTGTTCCTTGAGAGGAATAACTCATGTCACACAAATATAGTCCCTGGTTCATTAATGTACCGTCATTCTGAAAACTTTCCCCTCTAATCCTTCTGAGTTAGAATTGATGATAACTGGGATAAAGCTTTCAAAAGATATATATAATGCACATGCATTATATATATATAAAATTATATAAAGAGAAGGCTTGAATGCTCAAGTCAGATTTTCACGTTTAAAGTTGTTTTTTTTTCTCTACTGATCAATTTCTCTTACTCACAGAACACTAAAAGATGAATAATGCATGTTCTCAGTACATGTAGACTATAAGGGTGACTCAGGGTGTTGCAACATTTGGACTCACATGCCACCAAGCCTTTTGACTGAGAGGAGGATCATGGGAAATCACTAGGGGCATTGGAAATGGAACCATTTCATATTCATGCTCACCCAAAACACCAGAACGAAAACAGATCCTTTAGCGGCCTTGCTGAAGACCTACTGCTGGCTTGGAGAGAGAGGAACCACTTGGGGTATTAATTACTTAAGGTATTCCAAATGAATGGGTTTACATGGCAACTTAAAAAACCGTGTAAGTCCCATTACAAACATTTTATTTAAAGGTTGTCATTCATTTTCTTGGATAGAACAGTAATGATATGTAAATCTACTCAATATCCTAGATAACTCTACTGCAAAGGCATACTCATGCTTGTGAACCTGGGCAAGGAAGAGAACAGGTTGGTCCTAGTATTGATAAGCACTGTTTCCTAGGAAAACTTTTTTTCCCAGATCATCACTGTAGAACCTGCCATAAGTCTGATTCGCAAGCTCTTCAACGGCAATGACTTTGGAGGAAGCCACTTGGCCATGAGAAAAGCTTCCTTCCATACAGACCAACAGAAAGGGGGCAGGGTAGGGAGAAAATGGGGAGGGCAGGGATTTCAACCTGGAATGGAGAGAACTAAGTGGGGGAAGTCCTATCTTATTCTTTTAATGCAGTTCCCAGCAGGAAGATCAGGATAGGAGGTTCCCGCCTGCTCCAGATTAAAGGAACCCGCAGTTTCCGGGTGAAGAAGGGGGGTTCCTTATCCAGTATTCGCCGGGCCGGCAGCTTAAAGAGTACCAAGCTATCACGGCAGGACTCAGAGTCTGAGAATGAGGAGCTGCAGCTGTCCCAGAGCAGGGACACTGTCACTGATATAGGTAACATAGAGGACATGGGTGGACAGGGAAATGGGAGGAGAAAAGACAGTGTCCTCTAATAACTCTTGGCTGAAGAGATTGCCGATACCAAAGTAAATAAATAACAGTAATTTAATAATGGAAGGTTAGTCACTGAGACTTTGACTGTATCACAGCAGGACACTTGATCCAGTGTAAGGAAAGCAGCCCTACAGTTAACTCATTATTGGACCTCTTCACCAGTTGTTCGATGAAATTCATTAGATGATTAAGTCAAGAGTCAACTCAATAGCATTGTGTGGATACTAGTGGAGATACTTGGCAGAAGTTGAAGAGCTAAAAGATATAAGGTTTTTGAGTAGTAAATTTTTAGGAGAATTTCTCATGGAGAAGACTAGCCTGGTGAGTTTAAGTGCAGGGTTCATTTCCCTACTTAGCTCTTTGTACTCAGGAATCTGCCCTCCAGGACTGATGGCCATCTGGGGTGATAGCACTAGTTATGGAGAAATAGCCAAAAGGTCATGATAGGAGCAGGAGAAGGGGCAGCAGCAGGCTATGAGGGCATTGTGTGAGGGCTGGTGTTCTTGTTCAACTTCAGTTTGCAAAGCCTGGCCAATGAATGACTAATTTGATCATTGTGAACTCTAATAGTTTGTGCATCTCAACAACAAGAGGAACTGGATTTATTTTTTGTCTTTCTTCACCCTTTCTCCAAATGTGAGCCATGGCCTACCCTTCTGGGAACCATGAACTTGAACTCTCCTTGTCATTGCCAGTCATGTTGGTGGCCAAGGGGGGTAGATCATCCTACAGTCTCTAAAAACAATGGATCTCTGTTCTATCTGGTACCCAGCTGGGCAAAGGTGGTCTGACTGCAAGTGTTTTCCATTGGATTCACAAGCATGGACAGCTCTACTAAACACATACACAAACACACAAACTCACCCCAACAGGAGAAAAAATAAAACATTTTCTGGTATTTTTCTTTTGAAGAAGGGAGCCCTTGGAGTGCAAGTGAGCCAAGCATTGAGCCTGAGGGTTTGAGCCACACTGGCACTGAAGAGAACTATCACAGGAACATGTCATGGCTTCATGTAAGTAAAGTCAACAGGCATTTATTAGACACCTACAGTGTGTTAGGCAGTATTGTAAGTAGTAGTTTTGTTTTTTTTTTTAAATCAACTTTTTGGCCTTCTACTGAAGGGAAAGAAATTCCACTAAGATGTTCTTTTCAGTTTTATCACCACCATAGATCAGAGACTGGCAAAAAATATCTATTGTATCTATATTAGCTAAAGACCAGAGAATAGTTGAAGTTGATGTTATATTGACACATTCAACTTGAAGTCAGCTATGACTTTAAGATAAACCACAGGCCAAGGTCATAAACCACCTAGAGATAATAGCAGTAGAGACTGGGTATCATGACCAGTATATAGAAATAGGAAATATACACTAACAGAAGCATAGTCAAAGATCAGATTTTCCAGTCTCTAGGAATCCTTTCTTGCCCTTTTTTATTTTTGCTTTCTTATAGTCATTTTCATACTTTTTCACATAGTTTTTTCCACAATTATAGGTCTAGTGTGTGTTTCAAATATTAAACTCTCTGTTTATCAATACTTGGAAACCAGTACATACATACATATATACATAATGTAAGTAATGTAAATCTATTATAGATGGATTATTAAATGGATTAAGTTTAAGATCTCTATCAATACCTGGAAATCAGTATATTATATATATATATACATAACATAATTAATATAATAATAAAAATGATAGATCTATTTTAGACAGATTATTAAATGGATTAAGTTTAAGAACTCTATCAATACCTGGAAATCAGTATATTATATATATATATACATAACATAATTAATATAATAATAAAAATGATAGATCTATTTTAGACAGATTATTAAATGGATTAAGTTTAAGAACTCTATCAATACCTGGAAACCAGTACATACATACATAAATACATAATATAAGTAACAATAGTAATAAAATAATAAATAATAGAAATCTATTATGGATGGATGATTGAATGGATTAAGTTATTGAGGGTAATCTACAAGTATTCATCTGCTTCTTCACATGGTCTCTTGGATCAGGTTTTAATGCAGAAGGATAAAAAGCAAGCTAGTTACACAATTATTGAAACTGTGATTCTCTGGTCAGAAAAGTAGCATGCTCCTTCACTCTCTTCCAGCCACAAGCAGTTTCCCTTTCCAAACGTTCATCTATTGGGCCTTTTTCTGTGTTTCAGGTCATGATCTTACTATGCAATCAGCAAAGTTTCATCTGCACACACATCGACTACTGCCATCCTCACTGCTATCTCCATCACAGTCGTTCCTGCGCTCGCCTGGTGCGAGCCATCAAACTGCTGTATGGGGACACTGTGGATTCCCTTCGGGAAGACAACGCAGCTCATAATGTGGCCTTTCGGGGCAAGAAGCAAAAAGAGGTGAGAACCTTAAAACTCGCTTAATATGCCAGATGTTACAATTACATTTCTTTGATAATTTGTGAGGTTGAGCATTCTTACAGAAGAATGTTAAAATATTAAAACTTTGAGACACTATCTCAACAACTGGCAAAAAATAAAAAATAAAACCACCCAAATTCACTGCTGTTGGGACTGTGGAGAGATAGGTACGCTCATTCATTGCTAGTGGAATTGTAAATTTGTAAGACTTTTTTTGGAGAACAATCTGACTGTACCCAGTAAAAGTTATAAAAATAATCACATTCTTTGACCCATTACTAATCTGTTGCTGAGAATATACCTTGGAAAGAGTAATCAAAGATAAACAACCAAAGAGAAGCTATCCTTTCAAAGATTTTTATCATAGCCTTATTTGCAGTTCCAAAAACTGGAAACAACCTGAGTGTCCAATAACTGAAGAATTATTAAATAAGCTATGATACATTAATGCAGTGAGAGAAATCTGGAAAGATCTTCATGAAATAATCCAGAATGAAAAAAGAAAAATGCAACATTCATATAATAGTGACATATGTAAATGAAAATTAAGGGACAGAGAATGAATTCTGGCAGAATTTTAGAAGGAGTGATTATACGTCTTATAATATTTTATTCATTGAAATTAAATGGTTATTAAGCAAGTGTAGTTATTTTTAATGAAATTCAGTGTTAGGTTTTTAAACAAACACTAAAAAAAATTGGCACAAATCAATTATGGGAAAAATAAAGCCTTTAAAACCGAGATTCTGTTTTAATTTTAAAACAGAGATTCTGCTTAATTAATCTATAGTCCTTGGATCCTGAGAGACCATGGATAATTTTAGTGCATGTGTAAACTTGCTTCTTAAAATACTTGCTATTTTAGTATTATTAATGAATATTTAAAATTTTATATTTCAATATAATTGGTTTCCTTTGTAATCCTACAGATTTCATTTTATCTCTTTAAAAAGATTATTCTGAAAAAGGATCCATTTATTTCACCAGATGATCGAAAGGGTCCATATCATTAAAATATTTACGTACCCCTGCTTTAGATGTTTCTTTAAAAATGAACCGGTATTTGTAGAAAATAGAAACAATTTAAATAAAACTACAATATCTATGTGATTCAGAACAAAGACAAGTAAACTGGAAAAAGGACAAAATTTTTGTTCTCATTTCCACAAGCAAAAGGAAGCATCTCTCCCCATGCCAGAGGGGTGTTTTTCCCCTTATCAAACTGCAAGTAATTATGAGAATATAGTATTCTCTTCAAATATAAATATGAAGAATATAAAGAATATTTTCTCAATATTAAGCTCATTTTAACACCAAATTTGAGCAGGTGAACTTTTCAAAATTAGCGAAAACTTAAAAATCTTAAGCCTGCCCATGAGAAGCAGGCTGCCAGCTTAGTAGTAAAGCAGCCAAACCTGGTTGCTTTTTTGCCCCTAGCCTTTACAACTGCTCTTAATACATCTGCACTTGTCCAGTGGCTTCACCAAAGGATTTTCCTTCGTCGATTATCCAGTTCAATTAATATTTACTGTTCACCTGCTGAAAGTTCAGCACTGTACCAGGAACTGTACAAAAGAGAAGACAGCACCTGCCCTGAAAGAGTTTATGATGCAGCGGAGAGTGAAAAATACACCCACATCGAGCTATTGAGGAATAGTTTAGAAAATGCAGGATATCACAGGACAAAATGTACCTAAATTCAGAGGGAACAGAAAACAAGAGTAGCATCATGAGTTACAAATGAGTTTCAGGAGCTAAAGGGGAAAAAAGTGTTGTTTATTCCAAAGTTTATAGAATATGGAGAGATAGATTCGTTTGACATTAAACACATGCATAAACAAAAGCCAAATTATCTTCCTGGTTGTTTTGTTATTTTTAACCAATCTATGACTAGTGATAAATATTCTTCTCTTTTCTGTTTGTTCTTGGATGATCATGGGGTCATGGACCAGCCATCTGTGCCTCTCAGCCAATGCTAACCTTAGGGTCATCCTCACAAAGAAAGAGTTGGGATCCAGAAAACTTGGAAAGGGTTCTAGACCTTTGTTTATATGTTCCTGAGAGGAGAACAAAACCAATTCTATCTGATTCTTCTCAAAAGCTGTCAATAGCATTTATGAACCTGTTCCCAAACCAATCCCACACGGCATTTATGGTCTTTTGTTTCTCGCTTGAGAAATATAGTCCTCCCCAATCATGATATCCTTACTCACAATCTATCTTTCTCTCATGATGCTCTCACATTTACCCATTCTGGATCAACCATAAAAATGAACCCTGGCCTGCATACCTGGAGCCTCAGTGAAAACAGGACAGCAAAGTAATAAAGCACTGGAATAATAAGAATCAGGCGAAGGTCTAATGAGCACTAGACTATTCAGCATTCTGTTTCTCATCCTTGTTCCTCCTTAGATATACTTGTAGAGCAAACTTTATTTATGAGGAAAATGAGGGTATTTTCTAACCCATCTGGTTCTGATCACTCTGTAATTCACATCTCTGCACTCAGAGCCTGTTCGTACCATACTATTTCTTATTGCTTCATTTTACTTCCATCATTTTATCAGCATCTGTCACTTATCCAACTAGACTGGAAGCCTCAAACACAAGACTTTTTCTTCTCTTTCTTTTATATGCTTGTGTAGAGCTCTAGATATAAAAGATAATATTTAATAATAATATAGTATGTTGGTATATATGTTAACATAACAAATAATATAGAATAATAAATAATAACAATGTTATAATATATAATACTTACTAAATAAGTAAAAAGATTGTTGTTCCAGTAGTAAGGAGAACTGAATTCAAATTCTAGTTCAGATGCATTTACTGGTTGTTTGAACTTTGGCAAATCTTCAAACTTTTCTGAACTTCATTTTCTTTATTAATAAAAAACCAAAAATACTCACACTACTGACCTCACAGCGTTTTTGAAAGGAAAGTACTTGGCAAACCCGAAGGTGCAACATAAATATGAGGCAATATCTTGGCACAGTAATATGGAGAAGGGCTGAGGTGGATTACAAAGGAAGAGAGAAAATGGCACTAGTCATTGCTGGGAAGGACAGTTCACATGACAGAAATCACAAAATGTTTGCAGATCTAATTATTCTTGAAAATTATGTATACAAGTGATATATTATCAACATTAGCTTTAAATATGGAAGGGCAGCATAAGTATCCATAGTTTTCTTTAATGATTCACTAAAACATACATTAATACTTGTGTTAGAGATGTTTATACTGTAGAAGACCAGTATTACCTTTTAGGGCTATAACATTTCTCTTGGCTCAGTTCCCCACTAGAACTTGAGAGAATCTCAAATAGTACTGGCAGCAACTATATCACTTGATATTATCCCATTCACAGTGTTCCAAAATGAAGTTATATTTTTTTAGTAACCAAGATCCTAACTTTTAAATACCTTGCAAAAACCAAACATAGTTCTCTAAAAATCTCACATTGAGCATCCCACAATGTCTCTTGAAGTATGTGAGGGAAGTTCCAGTTTGGGGGGCGCATGTCATACTCCCCTAATGCATTGTAACTTCTTCAGAAAAAATTCCAAATTGGTTCCCTCTGCCTCCAATAATGTCTGAACTTTGGGCCTCTACTGACATAAATCCTGTCTATACCCTAGGTCCAGGTCATTGCTTGGTCTACACCTGCTAACTTCAGGTTCATGTGATATTTCCAGATGTTCATAGAACCACTTTGTTTTAACAGAAAACCTTAAATCAAGCATTCTTAATTCTGTGTGTGTGTGTGTGTGTGAGTGAGAGAGAGAGAGAGAGAGAGAGAGAGAGAGAGAGAATGAGACAGACAGACAGACAGATCAACATGTACAAAGCTCATGAAACACCTTTTCAGAATAATATTTGTAAATGAATAAAATATATAGAATTTAAAAAAGGAAACAATCATATTGAAATACAGTTATTAAAATATCTTTAAATAAACAAGACCCCCTGCTAAAGAACTGTATCATTAATAGAAGAGCCAGGGATCAGCTTTTTCAGCAATCTAAGCAGGTGACCTTTTCTCATATGGCTGTTCTACCCTCCTGAAATGCCATTATCTCTCAGTATTTTCCTGTTGTCTATCTTTTAAGAACTTTTGAAAATCATGGGACAAGTAAAGTCAACAAGCATTTATTAAGTGTGCCAAGCACTGTGCTAAACTGGAAATAAAAATATAAGGAGAAGGAAAATCTTTGATCTCAAGGAGTTTTCACTTTAATAAGGGAAGACAACACATTGTTTAAAAGGGGAAAAGGGTGAAAGGAGAAAGTCGCCATGTAGAGACATGATAGAGAAAGTCCAGAATCAGGTATGGAGCAGGGAGGGGAACAAAAGCCTGGCAGACAAGGGCACTTTCCTTAAAATGGAAGTTCTGGGGGAAATGACCAGTCAGAAGAAGAGAGTACAAGGAGGAGTTGTTACTTCCATTGTGAGAAGTTCAGGGCCAGAATGAACTTTCAGAGCAAGGATGCTGTGACAAAGTAGAGACCTGGAAAACTCTGACGTGGAGAGAGCATGAAGAGAAAGGAAAATGTGGCTGAAAAAGTGAAGAAAAGTCATCTAACCTCTCTAAGTCTCATTTTCCTCATCTGTAAAATGCAGGTTTTATTTGAGAGATGAACAGGAGTGTGGTATTCCATTCCCACCTCTGACCCACATGAATGTCTGAGTCTGGGAGAATCATTTAGCTTCTCAGTGCCCTCCGAGGAAACTCTGTTAAGACTCCCAGTTTTCAAGGTGTTGTGCTAAGCTGTGTTGATAAAGGGACTTGCCTCCCTGGGAGTTCTAAACAAGCTCCAATGAAAGTGTAGATCTTATCCAAAAAAATAAATAGGTATAATAATGCCTGTCCTATCTACTTTGTATTGTTATGAGAAAAACACTCTAAAAAGCATAAAATGCTATATAAAGTGTCCCAAAAGTTTTAAGCTTTAAGAGCTTAAAACTGAACGAGTCTTTTGGGACATGAGGTATAAATGCAAGTTGTTATGGTGTTGTCTCTATCACCGTTATTCAAAAGTGAGGCTAATTTCCCCCTGGCGTTCTTATGAGGTGAATGACTCTCCTTGTACATATGGATGATTTGAGAGCAGCCTCCAAATTAACTTATGTAAGCACACTCTTTGTGCTACAAATTGCTTTTGAATTCCCAGAAAAAAAGCAGTACATGAATCTCCTTTCCACAAATGATAAATGTTCTGAAGTCCACACCTGCATTCTTTTTGTCTTTAGAGAGCACGGCATGAGCTCTGACTCACTTGTTTCAAAGAATACTCTGGTAAAGATGGAGCCATCCTATTCACAGAAACTCAATGTTGTAAGCCCTTGGGGTCAAACTCTTTAAAGACTTTTCTGGAACTCATGGATAGTCTCAGTGTTACCTCTTCTCTCAATAGCTCTGCCTGCAACCCCATTCAAGAGTGAACCAGAAGCACAAATCTCCTTTGATGTGGGTCTTTCAGGGGAAAGACTGAATGCTGAAAGGAACAGCATGTACTGGCTCTGCAGAGGGAGAGCTATTTATCCATTTCCACATGATGTAGCCCCTGAAACATGGTTGAAAGTCAGAAAGACTTAGATCAGGTTCTCATTCTCCTCTGGCAACTTCTCTGATTCCAGGAGGGTCAACCAACAATGTTTTTTTAAAGTTACAAAGTTTAAACCAGTGATTTTTCTACTGTTGGAATCAAAATGTAACAAACAGCAACAGTAACAGTATAAGGACATTATTATTTAATTTTTCCATTCTTTACATCATTATTATATTTCATTTGGTCTACGCAAATAAACTGGTGAGGAGGTGATATTATTAGCCTCATTTTATCAAAGAGGAAAGGAGCTCTTCCAGGTTTAGTGACTTCCCCAAAGCCACACAGTTGCTTGATTTGATTTGCTCAGGGTCTCATAGATGGTTGGAATCCTGCCTCAGACTAGCTGTGTGATCTTGAGGAAATCCGTCAGCCTCAGTTTCCTCATCTTTAAAACTGGGACCTCACAGGGACGTTGTGAGGATCAAAAGAGAACATATGTGGAGAGCTTTGCCAACCAAAAGGGCTATGTAAACGTTAGCTGTTGTTCAATGTCTGAGGCAGGATTGAATCCCGCTTTACCTGGGGGAGGAAGGGTTTTCTACATTCTGCAACATCTGGGTTAGGACTCCTCCAGATGTGAAAAGTTAAATGAATCTTCAATGGCCTTTCTGTTAATGGAGATGTCTATGCTTGGCTTTCAGGAACTTTTGGACTAGAAGGAGACTGGAAGGATTCGTTTATACTGAAGAACGGCTTTCCTTTGTTTCCAGATGTTCACACACCTGGAATCCTTTCTTTCTTTTAACTTGGATTGCTCCTTCTTTTCAGTGCTCAGATAAATCATGCCTGAGGACGCCCTCTCTGAAGAAGAGAGTTACAGAGACTAATCTAGAAGGCAAAAAGGACTCTGGGATGTTAAAATACATTAGACATCAGGTACTGACCATTGCATCCCATTCCTCTATAACATGTTTACATTGAGTCAGTCAATAAGCTGTTATGAGTGCCCAACAGGCAGGCTATTGTGATAGCTCATGAGTGAGGTGAGGAGGGCCTGAATCAGCAGAGAAGAGGGAATGTTGAGGAAATGTTGCAAAGGTGAAATTGTCAAATCTTGACAACAGATTGAATATGGGGGATGAAAGATAGTAAGGAGGTGAGAATGATGCCCAAGTTTTGAGCCTGGGAGCTCATAAAAACTTACCAAACAGCAGAAATGGTAACTGGTGTTAAATAGCCTTTTGTGGGCTACCCTTGGTACCTAATTATAATTTATAATAATATTTCAATAAGAAAATGTATCTGGAACCCTGAAACTGACATACAAATAAAATTTTGGAATAGCCCATTTATAAGTTGGAGACAGCCTGTATTTTTAGAGCATGAAATAAATTCATATAATAATAGAATTTAAGAATCAGAAAGACCCGTGGGGGTCTGCTAGAACAACCCATATACAAATGGTTGTCCAGCCTCGGTGGATAGCACTCAAAGGGAGGAGAGGGTCTGAGGAAAATCCACTGCACCTTGAGGCAGTCCATTCAACTCTTTGGACAATTCAAATTATTAGGAAGTTTTTCCTGACATCAGCTTAAATTCACTTCTTTGTAATTCATACCCATTGCAGGTGGTTCTGCCTTCTGGGGTAAACTGGTCTGATTCCTCCTTCACATGACAGCACTTCAGAAACTTAAGGACAGCTATCCTGTTGCCCCACTCTGAGTCTTCTTTGCTCCAACCTAACATAGTAGTATCAACTGAATCTTTGAGCTCAACTTTCTCCAGCCTGGTTCTTCTCTATTCTCTCTCCAGAGAGAATGTCAATGCCCTTCTTTGTATAGTAGGACTCTCATCTTCCTTCTTCTAGAAGCTCTACCCCCTTAATGAAGCCCAAGATCTCATTAGTTTTTTTTGGGGGGGGGCAGTTTGGGCCACGTCTCACTGCTGACTCACATTGAGCTTATAGTCCAGTTAAAATCCCCAGATCTTTTCCACCAAGTCAAGAAGCATTTATTGAGTGACTACCACTTGCCAGGCACTATACTAAGCATTGGGAACACAAACACAAGCAGAAAGGAAGATAATCCCTGCCTCAAGGTGCTTACATTCTAGTGAAGGAATACAACACATATAAGAGAGCCAGGGGCAGGGAGAGGGCTATATCCAGGGGTATAGTAGAGAAAGTACTGTGGAAATGAGTTGGGAGTGCAGCAGTCTACCACCACCACCCCCTCTTATTCTTTCAAAATTATTTTTTTGTAATGAGGTGTAAGACTTTACATGTATCCTTATTAAATATTATCATATTAGATTCAACCCAATGTCCTGGCCTATCAAGATTCTTTTGAATCCTGATATTTTCATCCACTCTGTCAGCTTTCCCTTCCAACTTTGTGTCATATACAAATTTATAAGCATGTCACTTAACTTTTAAAGCCATTGATAAAAAATGTCCAACGACATAGAGTCAAGCACAGATCCTTGAGGTGTACTACATTGGAGAACTCCTGCCATGTTGAAACTGGAAGATTAAGAACTACTCTTTGCATCCGGCCATCGTTTCTAATATTCTGGAAGTGTGGTAGCATAGACAAAACTGTCTGTAACAGTTCAATGCATCCTGACCAAAATCAATGCAGAATTTGAACATAAGGAGGTATTTTTCTTCTCATTGTGCATCATTCTATTAATCAGAAAACAGCTTATTACACTGACTCTACCCTTGAACTTAAGAAAGAAATAGATGTGAAATGCAAATTTATTTTTAATCATTCTGCAAATGACTAGTCATTCCTTGGTATGATAGTGAGTCCTAATATACTTCATCATCTAAATAGCTTCTCTTTTAGATAATGCTTTATTCTTATTTAGAGAAAAAAGGACTAGGAAAAAGCAAATCAGACAGTCCTTCAAATTGTGAGACTGTCAGTATTCACCCTCATTTAAAATGCTTTTGAAATGTGATGTTTTTTTTCTTTTTCTTTTCCCCCAAGGTAATGAGCCTGTCCCCAGCTCCCTTGTCTCTGCTAATCAAGGCAGCACCAATTCTGACAGAAGAGATGTATGGAGACATCCAGCCTGCAGCCTGGGAGCTATTGCTCAGTATGGATGAGCACATGGCTGGAGCTGCAGGTAACATGAGACAAGACCCACCCAGGGAGTCATCTATTGTGGCAGCTCATATTTTAAAATGAGAATTTTATGAATGCAGGTTGATCGCCTAGATCAAACACATAGGATGGCATATTGCCCTGGATATAGTGGTGAGCTGAGAGATGGGTCCTAGATTCTAGGAGTCATAGGACTTTAGAGCTGTAAGGACTTTAGAAATTATCTAGTCCAATTCTCTCATTGTAGAGAAAGCTGAAGTTCAAAGGTCAATGCTTACTCAACAATCATAGGAGAAGTAGATGGCTGGGATTGAAAGCTGTGCCTCTGGGGGCCATGATGCTATCTCCCAGCATGAGGGATTGGATCCACTGGCTTTCAATTCTGGGCTGTTGAAAACATTCTGGAAATATAAAATATGATTTTGCCTTATAGCTATACTTTCAGTGTATTTTTCATATAAAATACAATTGTAATTGATTTTCCTTCCCCTGTATCTATTGTGCAGCAACAGCATCAATGGATATTTATGGATGCCTATTATGTACAAGTCATTGTGCAAAGCATTTGAGAAACAGAAATGTCTCCAACCACAAATGTCAGTGAAAAAAATGTTAAAGCCAAGCACAGATAAAGATAATAATGATGAGGTGATGATGATGATGATGATGATGATGATGATGATGGAAATAACTTTATAGCATCTGCAATGTGAAAGGCAGTGTCCTAATCACTTTTTTTTTTTACAAATATTATATTTGATCCTCACAACAACCCTGCAAGGTAGGTTCTATAATTATCCTCATTTATCCAGTTGAGCATCCCTTAGCTGTCCCAGTTGAGAAAACTGATGCAAAAAGAAGTCAAGTGGCTTACACAGCTGGTAAGTGTCAGAGATCAGATTTGAATTTAGGGCTTCTTAACTCCAGGACAATGCTCAATTCACTGTGCAAAATAGTTGCTCCTAGCACAGATGCCTGGAGTATCACAGTGAAAACCCCCTGCCATGTTGACATTGAACCATAAGAACTATCTTTGAGTTTGGCCAGCCATTCCTAATGCTTTCTTCATGTGTAGAAATAAAACAATAATATAAGATAGTGCATGCTAGGTGAGAGATAACGGACAAAAGAAACAAAACAGGAGTTCAAAGAAAGAACTGATTACTTTGATTTGGGAAAAATGTAAATAGAAGAGATAGGGCTTGACCTGAGTCATGAAGGAAGAACAGGACTTAGCCAATCAAAGATGGGGTGAACTTTCTAGGCAGGAGAACCTTGTAAGCAAAAGGGTAGAGGCAGGAGTGTGTATAGCATGTTTATAGAACAATGAGAGAGCAGGGGGATCGTTAGGGGAGTTGAGAGGAGTCAAAGATGAGTCAAAAGTTTTAAGCCTGAGCTCTTGAAAAAAGAATGGTACTATTTACATAAAGGGAATTTCCACAAGGGAAATTGATTTTAGGGGAAAGATTATGACCTTGCTAAGTTTAAAGTGATGACAGGGAAAACTTTGGTAAGGACATACAAAAGGTAGTTAGAGATGTAGGGCAGAAGCCCAGGAGAGAGGGCAGGAAGGGGAGATATATTAAGAAATCACCTGTCTGTGGATGATACTTGAAGCCATGAAGATGGATGAAATTTTTCCTATAAAGAGAGATAAGGCTAGCAAAAAGGACAAAGCACTGAGCATTCAAGTATGCCCACAGAGAGACATATTCCTGCTGTGGGATATCAGGAGAAGCAAAGGGAATTGAGCAGAAAAGAGAAGGGGTGACTGCTCCCCCAAGGAGAGATGGAATAAGAGGGTAGTTTCATACCAAGAAAGGAGAGCTTCAAGGAGAAGATCATGAAGAGTGTTATAGGCTAGAGAAGGCAAGGAGAACAAGAAATGAGAAAGGACAAGTTTTAGTATTAAGAAATCATGATGTCTCTTAAGAAAGAATATTTTCCCTTTTTTTCTTTTAAAGAAAAACAAATATTTATTAATATATTTTGTTTTATTCCTTTATCCTTCCTCAAGTGTCATGCCTTACTACAAAGAATATAAAAAGTTTGCAAAACTAACGCATCAAAAAAATCCATTTTTATATATAGTATTACTACACTATCGTATATAGTATATATAGACTATCTATAGTCCCTCCACCTCTGCAAAAAAGGGAGGGGGGCACTTTTTCATAACTCTTCTTTGGGGCTAAGCTTAGTTATTATAATTTCATGACATTAAGTTTCATTTTTTGTTTTCATTTTATTTCATTATTGTAGTCATTGTGTATATTTTCCCCCGGTTTTGTTTATCTCATAGGAGCAGTCTTCCCATGCTTTTCTGCATTTGTCGTATTCTTCTTTTTCTTACAGTAAAATAATAACCCATTACAATCATGTGCCATAACTACACATGAGGAAACTGAGACTGAAAGAGGTTACATGACTTAGCCAAGATCACAGAGTTAATGTGTCAGAGGCAGAATTTGAAGTCAGATTTTTCTATCTCCAGGTACAATACTGTAGCCATTGTACCACTGAGGTGACCTCAGAGGCAGAGATAAAATGAGGCAGCACATTCCAGGCATTTGGGATGGCCAATGCAAAAGCACAGAGATAGGGAATGTTATATGATGAACAGAGGGAAGGCCATTTTGACTGGATCTCAGGGTGAAAGATGGGAAATAATTTCCAATGAGGCTAGAAATGTAGGTTGAGGCCAGGCTATCAAGCTCTGTAAAAACTAAGCAGACAAGCATATATTTTATCCTTTAAAAAAAAAGAGTGAGCCCCTTTAGTTGACTGAGTAGGATAAGTCACATGGTCAGACTAATATGTAAAGGAAAGTGACTTTGAAAGCAGTATGGAGGATATACTGGAAGCATCAAAATCAATTAGGAAGTTGTTACAATTGTCTAGGTGAGAGGTATGAAAGGGTTGAAGTTAAGTGGTAGCCATGTGAGTGGAACAAGCCAGATGCAAGAGATGTTGAGATAAAAACATCACTTTTTTGGAAAATGAAATGATGTGTGAGTTGAGCAAGAGTAAGGAACCAAGGATAGTGCTCAGGTTATGAACCTAAGAGACTGGAGGGTGATGGTGGCTTTGACAGAAATACTGAAGTTTGGAAGAAGGGAAATTCCAGCAATGTCTCTGTTTCCAGATCTTTGCTACCACCAAAAACATGCCACTGTAAATATTTTGGTATGTACAGGACCTTGGAAAGAACATTTTCAGTAAAGCAATTAGGAAAGAAGTTTTACTGCAAAAGGGGTAATAGGAAAGTGGTAGCAGAGAATGAAGACTGTTTTAAGTTACTCTTGAGGTATTGAATTCTTTGGCTCAACCCAATAATCTGCTGGTAATTTTTCTTTTTTAAACAGTAGATTCTCCAGGAGAAAAATGTATGTATGCAGGACACATTTTAAAGTTTAATCAGCATTGTTAACATATTCTCAATCACTCTGTAAAGTCTAGACAATTAGACAATAAATCATGCCTTGATTTGTAGCATTTGCTCATTTCTGAGGTGTAATTAAAGTGAAATTTTAACAATTGGCTCTTGTTAACCAGTAAGAGCTGTGTCCAGCACACCCTGCCTGTTTCCCAAATGGGATGGGAATCTAATATTTGAGTGCCTAGTAATAAGAAAATTTAAGAGCTAGAAGAGACCAGATTCAGAGAATTTTAAGAAGAGGATGACCTAATATAATCACATCATTTTTCATGTATGAAACCTGAATCTCAGAGAGGGCATGTGACATGTTCTAGGCTATCTAGAAATTCAGAAAAATAGCAAAGAGTAAAACCCAGATCTCTTGGCTTCCATTCTAATTCTCCTTCTACAGTCATTCTCCTAGAGCTTTGGGGCATTATGCCTTGGGGAATGGGAACTTAACATGTAAGAAGCTTAAGTCAAAAATTCTAATAAAATGAGGAGAGTCATATCCACCCAGGTAGGTTCCCTTCCCTTTCCAATCTCTTATGCCTATTTGACCTCAGACCTGAATTTAAATCCTGATTCTTATGCTTGCTTCTTATGTGACCCTGGGCAAGTCTACCTAAGTTTCTCCTATGTAAAATGGAGCTAATAATAGTATCTACTTCATAGGGTTGTTATGAGGATCAAATGAGATAGCATAAATCAAGCTTTACATAAATTCAATCTATTATTATTTTATGTATGTGTGTGTACAACAGATGCATAAATTCAATCTATTTTTGTTATATACATGTAACTTTCTAACATATTTATTTGTGTACATGTTATTCTTATACTTGACAGTGTGTGCCTTGAGTATAGTCAATGTTGTCACAGAGTGACAGAATTTCAGAGTTAGAAGGGACCTTGGTGGCCTTTTAATCTAGCCCAGACTCTAACCGGAATTTCTACTGCAACACATCTGACAAGTAGTCATCCAGCCTTTCCTTGAAGACTTCCACTGAAGAAAAACCACTCCCTTCCAAGGCAGCCCATCCCCCTTTTTGATAGCTCTGGCTTTTAGGAAACATTTCAGTGTGTCAAACCTACTCTCTCCTCTTTTCAACTTATATACCCATTGTTCCCTGTTCTACCTTTTGGGGTCAAACAGAATATATGTAATCTCTTTCCCACTTGGCAGCCTTTGAAGTACTTGAAGATAGATTATATGCCCACCCAGTTTATCATTCTCTCCTTCTTCCTCATCAGACCTAGTTCTTTCAACTCTCTCACCCATGGCATAGACTTTTAACTCTTCACTGTTCTGGATGCTTTTCTCCAAATATTCTCTAACTTCCAAAGTGCATTTTTCAGAACAGAACACAATACTCCCAAAGTGATCTGACTGGGGCAAAGTATGATGGGACAACCTCCACCTTATTCCTGGAAGCTGTGCTTTTTTCAAGACCGCATGAACATTTTTGGCAACCATATCATGCTGTTGACTCATATTGTTCTTAGAGTCCAATAAAGCCCTTGAATCTTTTTGTGGCATTTAAAAAGGCTTGAGAGACATAGTTTCTGGGTAATTTAGTAACTTTATTAATAAGATCAGAATTTTATTTATTAATAAAAGGATAGTCATTTGGCCATCTTTCTTAGACTTTTCAAAAAACCCCACATGACTGTGGGTTCACAGTTTATATGCCCTTCAAAGAGTAAGTGTTCCTCAGGATGGCAATCAATACTGATTGATTAACAATTAATGAGAAAATGAATATTACAATGATGTCAGTCTATTATTCTTATGTACATATAACTTTCAGACATATATATTTGTTCCTCCAAATCTTGGTCAAAGAGACATTAATTCCCATATCACTTGTCTGACAAATGGGAAGATCCACATTTTCCCAAACCTGTCTGAGCAAAGACAATGAGCAGGAATGCACCCATTAGCCCAAACTCAGAGTTTCTTTTACCATCTGATTACATTTTGACCTGGATAAATCTTTAATAGAGATTTCCCAAACTGGTACGTATCTGGATGAGGAAGTAAAAAGGGGGAAAAACATTGGTCCTAATACAATAATTAGTTATTAACACCAGAAACAAATAATCATTTCTCACATTTTACAGTTAAACTGGTATCCAACCTCACCTCCTCTCTTTTGTACTGGGTGGGAAGGGAGAGTCCTTGAACCCAAATGTAAAATGTTAAATTTATCCCTATTAAATTTCATTCTATTAGATTCATCCCAGAACTATAGCCTGACAAAGTCTTTTTGGTTTCTGACTCTTGTATATTGCATTAGCTATCTCTCCCAAATTTGCATCTGCAGATTAGATAAGGATGCCATCTATGATTTCAGCCAAATCACTGATTTAAAATTAAAATTTAATAAAAACTTAAAAAGTATTAAAAATAGAACATTTAAGAAGCACAGGATAAAGTACATATCCTTGAGGCACTCCATTGGAGATCTCTCAAGTTGACATCAAACCATTAATGACTATTCTTAAAGTTCCAAGTTCATCATTTTTCCATCTTTTCCACAGGAATAGCATGAGATAATTTAGCAAGCATTTTATTGAAATTTAAGTAATCTACCTATAGAATTCTCCTGATTTACCAGTTTAGTAACCCTATCCAAAAATAGAAAAGGAAATTGTACGAAGTTGGCATGATATATTCTTGATTAAGCCATGCTGGATCTTTGTGATCACTGCTTCCTTTTCTAGATATTTACCACCATCTCTTTAATAATACATCCTGAAATTTTGTCAGAGGTTGAAGTCAATCCCATGAACCTATAGTTTGTAGGCTCTGTTCTCTAGGCTTGTTGAAAATTTATTTCTTTACTCTTAAGATTCCTTTCCTTTTATCCATGCTACTCAGAAATCACACTAAACAGTTCCTTTAGAACCTGAAGGTGAAATTCATCTGAACCGAGTGACCTGAATTCATCAAGGAGAGCTATGTGCTCTTGCAATCTCTTTACCTATCTTGGGTATCAGCTCATTACTAGCCATTAAAAAAATTTATCCAGTTCAAAAATCACTGCATTTTCCCCTATGAATTTCTAGTCCCTAGAACAGTGCCCTCTAGATACATGCCTTATAAATATTGCTTGAATTGGGGGGAAGAGATTGAGAGTGAATAGAAGTTTAATGATAAAAGAAAAATATTATAGATTTCAGAGCTTAAAGAGACATTAGAAACCATTTAATCTCTCATTTTACAAATTTAAGAACCTGAACCTCAGAGAAATTGTGTTGTCCTATTATCTTATAGTATTCTATAGTCACTCATGTTGTAAGGGCCTTGCCTTCAGATGAAGTACACTTTCTACAATACTAGAGGAAACATAGCTATCAGTCCCTTGTCAAACATTTACTAGCTATATGACAATGGCTAAGTCAACCCTTTTGAGCTTCGGGTTCTCATCTATAAAATGAAATTGTAACTATAGGAGGTAGAAGAGTCAAGGGAAAATTTCTTAAGATATGCAAAACCTGACAATAGCTGTAGGAGAAAAGTAAAAAACAACTCTATTTCCACCATAGCCACTGGTTCCTTCTTCCAGTTTGGATTTATGTGACTCATGATTTATCATCTGATGTATAACTTGTCATGGTTCATGATCTCGTTTGTGATCACTGTTTGGCTTTCTCTTAGATCAAAAGCTACTTTTGAGACTCACAAAATCTCTTTCAGGAACATACTACCTCACAAGACAGCTTATTCTACCATGTTTGGATAGCTTTAATTATGAGTTTTCCTTTGTGTTCATAAAGTCTGAATTAAGTTTGAAATGTGGATTTTTAAAAAAATTTTCCTGAAAAGTATTTTTTAAATGTACTTCCTCACTTGAAGGGCTGTCTCATTTTTTAAAATCTCATAAAATTTCAGGAAAGCTATTTATTTGAAACAAAATTTCACTTTGGATCAAATGACAAAAACAGAGGGATCCAGTTTTAAAAGAAATAACAGGTAAAAGTTTGCTTTAAGTAGGTCAGTGGCTAGAGTTATTTAACTGGAATTCATAGACTGGAGTAGTTCTAGCAAAAGTCACCATTATTTGGCCTTGTCAAAATGTCATTGCACTCTAAAACCATAAATTGGAAGCTGGTGGGTGGAATGAAAGATGGTGCTTCATGCCCTTGTCTGAAACAAGGTGCTTTCTTGCCAACGTAGTTGGACAGGTTTCATTTCCCCTAAGGGATATTTTCACCAGAGCTGCAGAGTTGTTTCCAGACACATAAGCCTAGTGACATGTCCTTGATTAATGCTGGATTGCTGTCTTCTAGCTGCTATGTTCCTGCTATGTGCGGTAAAAGTCCCAGAGGCTGTGTCTGACATGCTGACGTCAGAATTCCATCACCCAGAGACTGTGCAACGGCTCAATGCCATCCTCAAGTTCCATACTCTCTGGAGATTCCGCTACCAGGTGTGGCCTCGGATGGAGGAAGGAGCTCAGCAGATTTTTAAGGTGAGGTTGGGTCAGTTATAGGAAGTACATTTCTAGGCCCTAAACTTTATTCTCAGTTTTTTCCCTTTCAAACCTACCCAATATAATCTGGACAGAAACTTCTCTATTGAGCAGAATAAAATCACTTCAAGCTCTTTTGATGAAATTATTTCAACTTTGATAAAATAATTTCAAATTTAAATTTTTTTCCAATTCCATTTAAAAAATGGCAGGTCATCTGCTGAAGTTGGTTAAGGGGGACAATTTTTATATACATTTTAATTTTTATTTTCAGTTCCATTCTCTCCCTCCCTTCACTCCTTCCCTATCCATTGAGAAGACATGAAATATAATACCCACTATACATATGAAGTCATACAAAACATTTAATGGGGTACTTCTTAAGGATTCAAACTTCTTGACACCTGCTAATCTAAAACAGTGCTGTATAAATAGAACTTGGCCAAACAGGGCTTTTTCATTAATAATAACATATTTATCTAGCACTTTAAAGCGTACAAAACACCTTCTTATATATAATCTCATGTTATCTTCCCAATAATGCAAAAGCAATTTTATAGAGGTTAAGTTATTTGCCCATAATCATATAGCTAACAGTACAACACCAGGTCTCCCCTGACTCCAGGTCTATAATGCTTTCTATCATACCACATTGCCTGTCATAGGTATCTCACTGTTGATTTCATAGTTGTAGTTACAGAGTTTTCCATTGCAGAAAATTGAAGGCTGTAATCCCTTTGTGATGCTCAGTTACAGCCAGAGTTATCTCCTTGTGACCTACTAAGGAGAATGAAATTAATTTCACCTGAAAAATCTCTTTTTATATCAGGAACCACTGCCCTTGGTAACATGGCTATAAATTCTGAGTTATAAAGCAAATTTTCAAGGGCTTCCTTTAAACTTAGTACACCCATTATATGATGAGTGTGTGAATGTATATGTATAGGTATGTATATGTACACATGTGTACCCCCACCTTACATATATGTGTACATACATATATGACACTAAAACCAAAGTGATTTGGTGGGAGAAGACACTAGCAGCTAAAGGGAGGGACTTCTTAAAGAAAGTAAGAGTTTCTTAAGAAGAATGGCTGAACCTTGAAGGAAACTAGGAACTCTGAGAGACAGAAGTGAGGAAGGAATCCATTCCAGGCATAGGAGACAGCCAAGAGCAAAGGTACTGAGGTGGGAGTTGGTGTATCGAGGGTGAAAGATAGTAAGATGACCAGTTTGGGTGAACATGGAGGGCAGCAATGTACAATAAGGCTGGGAAACATGTTGGGACCAGGTTGTGAAGGGCTTTACTACATGATCCTAGGAAGCTAATGGAATTTACTGAGTTCAGGGAGGGATATGGTCAGAGCTATGCTTTATGAAGATCAGTGTGACAGGTGAGAGAAAGGAGAGTTGGATATATCGATCTGAATAACTGATCTGCAAATTTAGGGGGCTTTGCTCAAGTGAGGTTACATTTAAATGCCATGTATATGGAGCCTTCCAGAGCTCTGAACAAGAATGTCTGAAAGGATCTTAGAGGCTGTTTGGTCTGTTGTAGTTTGGCGTAGTGACCATAACAATAGACCTGGAGTTGGAAGACCTGGGCTGAATCTCAAATGTATATGCTGCGTGATCTTAAGCAAATGTTGTTGTTTTTTTAACCTACTTTTTCTTCTTCTATAAAGTAGAGATAATGTTGATTCTTCTACCTCACAGGGGTAAAAAGGTTAAAATGAGACAAAGGATAAAAAATATTTTGTAAACTGCAAAAATTTACGTGAAGGAAAGGTGGCATTTCGTCATCTTACACAGGAGGTTACTAGGATCCAGGGAACCTAAATGTCTTGTCCAAGATCACAGAGCTGGTTAACAGAGTTGGCACTAGAAACCCATCCTATGTCTAATGATAATGTGTAAAAATATTTCCCTGTTATCAAAATCTTGAAGTAGCTGGGGAGTTAATGGCAGAGCCTCAGCACCACCAGGACTCCTAGAGGCAACCGTTACAACTTTGCCTCTTCCTACCATCTTTTCTCCTTCTACCTGAGAGTTTCTATTTATGTCTCCTTACAGATTCCTCCTCCTAGTATAAATTTCACCCTGCCCTCACCAGTACTGGGAATGCCTTCGGTCCCCATGTTTGACCCCCCATGGGTCCCACAATGCAGTGGGAGTGTACAGGATCCAATTAATGAAGATCAGTCGGTAAGTGACATTAATTGGTTTCTATAGCTTCAGGTGACGGAGTCGCAAGGAGGCCAATGAAAATGCAAACTCTGCTAGTGTGTTCCTTTTTTTAATTAAAAGTCATATTAAGCAATACAAAATAAGCACATGGTCTTTTATTTTATTAGTTTTTTGTGTGTTATTGAGAGAGTACTGAGTATTGACCTAGAAATGTCGCACACTAGTTTTCTTCTAGTAAGAAAACCACAGTCACCACAGGTATTTTATGATATAGTTATAGATTTTTATAGTCATCAAGGATCATCTCTATTATTTTAAAAGCTCCCTGCAATCTTAGGTTTTAACTCTGCTCTGGTAGAGTTATGATATGTCATGAAATGCATGGTTGGAAAATCATGCAATTTGAAAAGAATACAATACAATACACATGTATACATGTACATACACAAAATATAGGTATATACACACATTGAAATACACACACACATACATACATATACATAGGATGTCCCGAAGGTCTTAGTGCAGTTTTAACCTTTAATAGCTTTGGGGACACCCTGTACATTAAATTAGAGAGGCTTTAAGAAATGCCTTTTTATTTTTTTTTTCAGTATATTACATGAAATGCCTTTTTAAATTTTAAATTTTCAACATGATGGCTGACTTTATTTCCTAATGCAAAGTTGATTGTCCTATGGACATGCTGGAATTCCTCATCTTCACATCCTGGCTTCCCTGGTTTCCCTTCAAGTCTCAACTTGCCACCTTCTCAGGAAGCCTTCCCAATCCCTCTTAATTCTAGTGCTTTACCTCGGCTAATTGTCTCCTACATGTCCTAGAGACGGTTTGTTTGTACATACTTATTTGCTCGTTGACTCCTCCACTAGAGTGTGAGCTCCTTAAGGGCAGGGACTATCTTTTGCCTTTCTTTGTATCCCCAGTGCTTACCGTGTGCCTGACACAGTAGGTGCTTAATAAATGCTTATTGACTTACTGACTCATGTCTCACACAGTTCTCTAAGAACCAAAGGTGATGTTCTGCATTAGAACTTTTTCTCACAGGGAGTTTTGCCTATAACAATGAAATCATAGGTCCAATAAAAAAAAGTATCTCAGAGAGACAGGCAGTTGAATATCGTTGTACCTCTTGTCACCAGAAATATTTTTTTCCTATAATAAGATTTCAAAGGCTGGTACAAATAAGTCCTCTAAAAAGTCACTAATCAAAGAAGAATTTATTAAGCCCTTACTATCTGTTATACACTGCTTCTAAGTGCTAAAGATATAAAGAGAAACAACAACAAAAAAATTCCCACAAAACAGCTCCTGCCCTCAGGGGGCTCACATTCCAGTGGAGGAGATAACATATCCATATATGCAGAAAAATGGAAAGTAAACTCCAAGGGAAAAGCTTCCTAAAGAAGGTGAGATTTGAGACATAATTGTCCTCAATTTAATTAAAATCTCAGTGAAAAATAGATAGAGTGGATGCTGTCACAAAATCACAAGTATTCCTGAAGAGCTCTTCTGAAAAGAATACTGGATTTGGAATTAGAAGACCTGGTTTAAAGCCAGGCTAAGCTACCTACTAGTGACCTGTGTGACCTTGGTCAAGTTCCTTAATTCTGGTTCCTTAGTGTCCTCGTTTCTAAAATGAAGATTTTATATTAAATGACTGCTAAGGTAACATTTAGCTCTGAAATCCTATGGCACTAAGTGGCACAGATTTAGCTGTACAGAACCTAGGAATGTACTTAAAAGAAAAACATGGGCTAACAGAAGCTATCCCTTTAGAATCTCCCAGGCTTGGCCATTTTGTTTATGTGGTTCATTTGGACACTGCCTATGATTGATTCCTTTGTGTGGAACCCTGATTTATTTTTTTTTGTTCAGACATATTATTCACTGATGTAAGGAACTCTAATTAAGGAAACTCCATCTCCCAGTGCAGATTGGCAAGTGTTCTGTCATTTATGGTCTTAGAAAGTTGTGTGGGGGACTGAGAATTTAAGTGGCTTACCTTGGGGTACAGAGTGTATGTCAGACACAAGATTAAAACTCATGTCTTCCTGACTCAAAATATACTATCTGGCTACCTCCTGAAACTCTCATCAGTAGTAGGAAGATAAATTTCTTTCTGTCTTCACTTACCCTCAGAAATCTTTTTCTGCCCGAGCTGTATCAAGATCCCATCAGAGAGCAGAGCACATTCTCAAGAACTTACAGCAAGAGGAAGAGAAGAAGCGACTTGGTCGAGAAGCCAGCCTCATTACTGCCATTCCCATCACCCAGGAGGCTTGCTATGAGCCTACCTGTACCCCTAACTCAGAGCAGGAAGAAGAAGGTGCGCTATAGTTTCTCTCAGAAGTGCAAGACTATGGGAAGAGACAGTGATTCTTGGGGGACAAAACCTTGATTAAAAATGGTTCATGATTTTCTACTATTTAGCTGAAGGGGAAAGCTAAAGAATCAAACCCTTCATTCTACTTCTTCATCCATCTCTACCTTCAAGGGAAATGGAAGAATTTTTAAGAACACAGTAGTTCTGTTTTAAGTGAAATATATTATCCATAATGAAGAAACAAAAAGATTAAATTAATTAAAAATTTAATGAGGTTAAGGGGGAATTCCAAATCCTTCAAGGAAAAATGGAAAGCTTATGTTATTGTTTGATGGAAATATTTTACAGCTAGTCTTAGTTAACTCATTCAGTGGTCGTCTTAGGATGTACCAAGTTATGCGAGCAATGCAGAGCATCTGTAAACCCAGAATGGTCCATTTCAGTGCACATGGAGCAAACACAAACAATGTCTTATTGCTCAGAGCTTTCCTAGTGAAGAATAGCCCTCTTGAGTTTGGGAGTTGGACTCCCTACAAGTTCAACTGTGCAAGATGGGAACAACATGTAGGGAATAGTCTGGCAAACGGTTCCAGGAGAAAAATTTCCAAATTGCTCTTAAGATCAGTGATGTTGCACAGAGTTTTTGGAAGAACTATTTTGTTTTTTGGTCTGGATGGGTCAGTGTGTGTGCATGTGCACATGTGCATATTTTCCCCCAAAGCACAAAGTGAATCACCCAAGTCTTGTACTGTGGAAAGGAAGGATATTATGAAAATGAAAATCCTAATCACAAACTGAATCACCCAAGTCTTGTACTATGGAAAGGAAGGATATTATGAAAATGAAAATCCTAATCATGGTAATATTAACATTAGCAGGAAGCCAAAATTTACATTCTCTTGTTTCTCTGTCAGTAGAAGAAGTCACTAATCTGGCATCCCGACGCCTTTCTGTCAGTCCATCCTGCACATCAAGTACCTCTCATAGGAATTATTCCTTTCGCCGTGGCTCTGTTTGGTCAGTTCGCTCAGCTGTGAGTGCAGAAGGTGAGCCCTGCTGGAAATATACCTTATATTTTACTATTCTTCATAATACTTATGGATTAAAATATTTCTCATTTAATCTCATTCGTTTCTCATTATTGCATTTTCATGGATAAAGAACATTTTTTTCTATTTGTCAATCTAGAAACAATGACATAAGATACTGTGCTATAGGATGATTTCTCATTCAAACTGACAATTATCCTTTACAAGTGGAGCTAATTTTTAAAAAATTATTATTACAGGACTCAATGCCACTACTACAATGAGCTCTCACTTTGGTTGAGGACAGTTCCACTACTACCATGCCAATTTTTGCTGAGTAGGATTTGCTTCTAGTATTCTGTTCTGGCATTGTTATGCATATTTTTAAGACAAACTAAGTTAAATTTCTGTTACAAGAGAGACCTATAGAATTTGCATAGCTTTTATGTCCCATGTATGGAAAACCAAATTCTGGTCTCCGGTAAGCTAATTTTGATTTAATAACGTGGTTGCCAGCAAACTAGGCAGAGCTTATGTACCTAGCAGCTTCACTCAGCCATCTGTAACCACATAGAGTTAGTAGGCAACTAGACCTTTCTAACACCTGAGGGTCACACAATAAAGTGTTATAAACCTCAAAAGATACAGACATGGTTGTAATTAGCTTTGAAGCGATAAGAAAGCTTTCCATTTCTATTATGGATTCCATTCTTTTCAAATCACTCCTATGAACTGACCTCTGCTTACTTTGGAATGCTCCTGAAATTATTTATTCATGCATGATTGTTTCCATATCTGAAAAAAAAAGAGTTCTTACTACTAGGTATTTTGTCAATATTTTTCCTATAAACCTTTGAAAGAAGGAAGTTGTTATAATCTGATGCTCTTTAAATTATCACAGAATTACATTGCTTTAAAAAATGAGAAATACTTTGATTTCTGAATTATACTTTAAGAATAGACTAGCACTTAGAGATTTAGATATATGGTGACAGATGTAGATGTAGATATATAGACAGACATAGATATGGCTATAAATGTAGATGTAGATATAGATATAGGTATATCTATATATATAGAGAGAGAGAGACTTAGATGTATGGCTACAGATAGATGCAGATGTAGATATATAGCTAGATATAGATATAGATATGCTTATTAATGTAGATATAGATATAGGTATATCTATATGTATAGAGAGAGACAGATATATGGCTATAGATAGATGTAGATGTAGATATATAGACAGATCTAGATCTAGATATGGCTATTAATGTAGATGTAGATATAGATATAGGTCTATACATATGTAATATCTCTGCCTCCTTCCTTCAGATGAAGAACACACCACAGAGCACACTCCAAACCACCATGTGCCGCAGCCCCCTCAGGCAGTATTTCCAGCATGCATCTGTGCTGCAGTGTTGCCCATTGTTCATCTGATGGAAGATGGAGAGGTTCGAGAAGATGGTGTAGCAGGTACAATTTGGAAAATTATACTTTTACAGCCTGTTAAATACGCTAGGGATCCACTGTGTTTTTTATCCTTCCTTGCACAAATCACTTCTAATTTTCCTTTAGAGCTTGCTCTTGGATTCATGTAGAGCTCTTCAGTGAAAAAAAGACTATTCTGACTTCCAGCCAGATAGTCAATAATTACTGAGTAAGCACTTGTTATGTGCCAAGTACTGTGCTAGGCCTTGGGGATACAAAGAAAGGCAAAAACAGTCCCTCAAGGTATTTACATGTAAATATTTAGGTACGTAACATAATACACACAAAATAGATGAAAGATAATTCTGGAGGGGAAGGTAGTAGTAGCTGGCAGAATCAGGAACAACCTTCTACAGAAAGGGGAATTTGAGCTGAATCTTGAAGGATGCCAAGTAAATCAAGAGGTGCAGGTAAAGGAGAGCATTCCAAGCATGGAGACAGCCCATGCGAAGGTATGGAGATGGGGGGTGGAGTGTTGGGTTCCAAGAATAGAAAATTCCAAGAAAATCATTGTAGCTGAATTGCTGAACACCTAGGAGTGAGCAAAGTATAAAGGGACCAGATTATAAAAGACTTTCATTTCCCAGAAGAGAACTTTATAATTGATCTTAGAAGTAATAGGGAGCCACCTGCATTTAGTGACTTGGTGGCGGAGTGGAAGGGCTAGATGATTTGGTCAGATCTGTGCTTTAGAAAAATCACTTTTGTAGCAGAATGGGAACGATCCAATTGAAGAAAGACTTGGGTCAAGGAGATGAAATAGAAAGCTGTTACAGTTTTCCAGACAAGAGATGATGAGATCATAAACTAAGATGATAGTTTTATGAAGGGGATGTTGAAGAGAAAGAAATGACGAGATTTGACAATGACGTGGATATGTGAGCTGAGTGAGAGTGAAAGGTCAAGGATGATGCCCAGGTTATGAGCCAGGGAAGCTTGAAAAGGGGTAAACATGATCTATGGACTCCGTATAGCAGTTTTTAAAGTCAATCATAAAGAGGCTCGAATTTCCCAAAAGGTAACTGACAATCATCTTAAATTAAGACCACACCTCTAGCCTTGACTCCACCATCTGCAGAGTATTTGTTGAACTGCTGTTCATGGTGGTGAGGGCATGAAGGTAATGGATTTGTACTGATACATCCTGACTTCTCTACCTCATGTTCCTTTGGAACATTTGTGACGGGGTTGGTAAGAGTTAGAAGTCAGGTTTACTTGATCATGTGATTAGCCCTCCTTCTACTTAATTATGCTGCTTTTCCCTAAAGTTTTTTTTCCATTTTCATTTATTAAAATTATTTCTTAATATTAATGTGTTAACTTATCGATAATTTTCAAAAATGATAATTCTTGATATTCATACAGTGCTTTAATGTTCACCAACTGCTTTATGATACTTTATCCCTTTTTATCCTTATAACTAGGCTAGATCCTACTGATATTATTCCTACTTTACAAATGAGGAAACTGAGGCTCAGTAAAGTTAAATGACTTGCCAGTCATACAACTAATAAGTGTCAGAAGTGTAATCTGAAGCCCTGTCTCCCTCACTCAGAGTCTAACGTTCATTCCACTCTACTACAATGCCTCTATAGTACATGTTTAATAAAAATCTACAAAATATATGTTCCTGTATATATTCCATGTAAAAGAAATGATCACACATCACAATAGCACTCATGCAGTCTTCTTCCTCTAGGAAGAGGAATATTCATGTCTGCTTAATGGTGAGTAACCATTCTTTAGACCTTTTCAAAGGCAAAAAGAAAACTGGCAGGATGTCATAGAAAATGCTCAGTATTTATAATCTTAACAAACATCTCCAGATTCCTCCCTTAGATGATGCTCTTTGTCTTTAAAAGTGAGTGCAGTAGCCCAGCAGGTCCTGTGGAACTGTCTAATTGAAGATCCTTCAACAGTCCTTCGACATTTCCTAGAAAAACTCACCATAAGCAATAGGCAGGTAAGTTAATCTTCTGTTGTTTTTATAGAAAAGGAAATCAGAATATGTCATTATAAAACTAAGTTCACAAGTGGTGTTAATATAGCCTGGGTTCCCTTCAACATGCTACCTTGAAAGTTATGGCACCTCTTATGGTACCATTGGGATTGTTATCTACTAAAAAAAATCCACAAATCCAAGTACCCAATGATATATCTTTTTATCCTACACCAAGCCAGATACTGCATAAATTCAAAGCAAAGGGCATTTATTTAAATGGTATATCTAGATAAAGAGTAAGAGAAGGAAGGCATTCTCTCACAAGTTCCCCTAGTGACAATGGGGAAGGAAATACTCATTAGACAACTCATACTCCCAGGTTACATACAGACTGGAACAGCTCTTGTAATTCTATAACTTCACTCTCTCAGCAACCCCATAATGTCTCCCTTCTGACAGCAAGGCCTCACTGATGTTCCAGTCTGACTCAGAAACAGCTCAGAGCTGTCACTGATATTAACTCCTAAAATGATTCTCTATTACAGTGGTTCTCAAAGTGTGGCCCAGGGACCCTGGAGGTTCTCTGAGACTTTTACAGGGTACTCATAAAATCAAAACTATTTTTATGATATTATGTCTCAGTTTCTAATATGATAAATATTGATATATGTAACCTATATAAACAAAAGCTCTTGGTGGGAGGAGGCCTCAATTTTTAAGAGTAAAAGGGTCCTGAGAACAAAAAGTTTGATAATTTTCAGCCTCCTGCTGCTGCCCTGTTACCCAGCTTTGTATTCTTCACTGAGCTGTTGGTGTCTTCTGTTCCTAGGCTGCTGCTTCTTTGTCAAAAGGAGTGCTATCACTCTTCGGAGATGCATATATCCAAGATTCTGTGTGTCATTGACTTCTATCTATATACTTTCCCTCTTGGTGATCCCACACATTTCCGTGGCTTCAATTATTACCTTTATGCAAGTAATCCCAAATTGAGAATTTCCAATATACCTACTCTGTACAGCCTATTAAATCTCAATTCAATTCAACATTTACTAAATAACTAGTCTATGCAGGACACCTGCTGTGCTTTGGGGATTCAAAGATAACAATAAAAAAATCTTACAAAGCATTTTCCCCACAACAGCCCTTGGAGAAAGGCAATAAAACAGTTTCCTGTGCAATGGTGTTCAACACTAGTGATAAGAAGCTGCTTGTTCATTGATGGGCTGCAGTAATTGTACTTGGATGAGTACATCTGGTTTCTGAAAAGCACTGTGAACCCATGGGCTCATATCCTTACTTAATCTTTCATGAGTATGACTTTCTATGCAGCCATGGGAAAACAAAGCAAGATGATAGAATTCAGTCTGTCTAGCTTCCTGGGTTCTTGTGACCTATATATAAGTAGAAGAAAGTATTGTTTTTAATTATGACAGTGAATTAGCCAGACTACATTTTATTGTTCTAGTCTGATTTTTCTGTGGTATAAATAACCTCAATTAACTTTTACATACTAAAATGAAATAGTCTACCTACCTCTGGTGGCTGGTTGCTCTGAAAAATTATATCCTAGAAAAGGATTAATGCTGTAGAAGGTCTAAATATTATTTCATGACTATCAAAGACTTCTCTATGACAGATAGTACTATATAGCATTGGATTCAGGAGATCCACTTCTGATACTTACTAGCTATATAACCTTGGACAAATCCTTAATTTCTCAGAACATCAGTTTACCCACTCAGTGTCACCTCCAAGTGAGAGTTATATTTCCCCTACCAATATCAAAGGATGTTCGTGAAGGCCTACCATACAAATATGAGTTATTATATTTTTAAGGATTCATCAGATGAAAGAAAAATTGTAATGTGGGCAAAAAGTACGGAAAGATTTCCACTGAATTCTTTATAGAATTAAGTTTCTTAAAACTTGGTAGCTAGAAGAAAGTTAATCCAATGTATCTGAACAATTTTCTGCCTTTCAGGATGAGTTAATGTATATGTTGAGAAAACTTCTCTTGAATATTGGAGACTTTCCGGCTCAGACATCACATATCCTATTTAACTACCTGGTGAGTTTCATCAGTGAAGTAGTATGTGGATGCCTATTTCCTCCTAGGAAGCATTTGGGTCCAGCAAAGATGTATGTTCTTTCAGTATTCAGCATCAATACACTTGCTTACTTTGGCTTCTATGATTTTTTTCTGGTGGGGAAAAATCATGGATTGATATTCAACATATAGATTATCATGGAAATTTACTATATTGTTCACATTGCTACTCACTTTTTTCATTAGTAAATGGAAGGAACATATCCTAAGAAAGCTAATGATGATTTCTGGTAACGACTAATAGGGAAAAAATGGTAGAAGGATTATCAACATTTTCCAGAGAGTTAGGAGTATACTTAGTAGTTGAGATGTATTACATTTATGAAAAATATATAAACAAAGAGAAAAAGAAATAGTGGATACAGAGCCAGCCTTATAATAGGTGCTTGAGGCAAGAAGCAGGAATTGGGCCTTCAAATCAACTTTGTAATTTGTGATATGAAAATAATACCTAAAGTAACTGAAGATAACTTTTCTGTAATTCATTTGACTGAAAAGGTAACTAATAGAGAGAGGCAGAGAGAGCTGGACACCAAATCAGTGGTACAGGCATGACCACTGGCAAGTCACTTCAATACCACAGAATCCTCATAATTACAGTGGTGATAATATTTACACAGCCTATTGTTGTGAGAAAAATACTTTGAAAACTTCACTATTGAGATGTGAGATATTTTGATGATTATGTCAAATAAATGTTATTTTTATAGATCCCCTTCCTTCACCTTCACTGGCTCTCTTCCATTTTCTAGTTGCTATGTTCTCACTACTAAAAACAACAACTCTGCTTTTTAGTAGCTGTATAAACTTAGGCAAATTGGTTTCCCCATTCCTATGAAATGAAGGCAGTGACCAGATAACCTCCAAGGTTCCCTCTAACAATTTATGAATTTATGAAACCTATAGAAAGAAATGGAGGTAACTAGTGGAAGGGAGACAAGTGGAGAGGCTGTCGTACTGTGAATAAAGGAAGCTGTGCCCATATCCTTTTTCTCCATCATTTTTAGCCAACATTGAGGGAGAATAGAAGTAGAACACCAGTATGACTCTCCCCACTGTTGCCTGAGAGTAGAAGGCCAGCCACAATAACAGTTGAGATTTGTATACTTCTGCAGTACTTGATGGATCTGGGCATTCACAGGTGTGAGCACTCCCACTCCTTCCAAAAGTGCAAATTTCAATCTAGCCATTTGATTTTATCCTTTGCAGTCAACATGGCACAATGAAAAGTACTGCCTCTGAAGTTAGAGGAGTTGGGTTCAAAATCTGCCAGTGCTTCTTACTACTTTGTGTGGCCTTGGTCAAGTCATTTAACCTCCCATGGGCGTCACTTTCCTCATCTGTAAAATTGAGTGGTTGGACAATAAGGCTTCTACATCTTTTCCAGTTTAAAATCTACAACACTAAGATCTCGTGATCTCTTCAATATGATTGTATGACCCCTGTCATAACGGCTCCATTCAATATACTGGGGACCTTCTTCTAGGCCAGGAGTTCTTAAACCTTTCATGTCATGGACCCATTTCACAGTCTAGTGAAGGAAGCCTTCGGACTCCTCAGAATTGTGCTTTTTAAATGCATAAAATAAAATACATGGAATTACAAAGGAAACCAATTATATTGAAATATAGATGTCAACATATTTTAAGTTCACAGACCCCCTACTCTAGATTTCTTGATACTGTATGAACTCTATATAGCACTTTTTATGTCTAATCTCATTTGTTCCTCACAACAACCTGTGGTGTACGCAGTACAAGCGTTATTGTTCCCATTTTGCAAATGAAGAAATAAAGGTAGTAAGAAATTAAATGACTTATGCAGTATTACAGAGCTATCATGTGGGAGCACTGGGAGTTAAATACATGTCTTCTAATTCCGAATCTAAGGGTTTTTGCACTGTGTCACAGAAACTTGGAAATAATTACTCTGCACATATGGCAAGGATGGAGAAAGGAAAAAATAAGCTACATTGGTGTATTTCTTGCAGATCTTATGAGAGCGCAAAGGGAATTGGGGGATAGGAGGAACAGAAGGAGACATTAGGAGCCACTTGTCACCACCAGTCAGAACTGTTCCAAGGATAGGCAGATAGACAATCGGAAATGCAAGTCAGTTCAACAAGAATTTATTGAACACCAACTACTCTGATCGTGCCTAGGCAAACAAGATATATGTCAGCGGCATCTAAAATAAACTTGATGTGTGTGAAATAGGAAGACCTATTCTTGTCCGAGTGCTTTCCTCTGTCAGTGTTGTATAGAAAAGTATTGCTGAGTTCTAAAATCAGTTTCCCAGTTACCAGCTCACTAGAGTCCCATGTGCCATCATGAAATCCAATATCCAATAGTGAAGAAATCACAGAACAGAGAGTTTGAAGGACGCAAGAAGAGAGATGTATTTTGAAGGACTGAAGAAATATTAACATAATCTAAAGTCAGTCAGCTAAACAGATCTAGTATCCAGGGGCATATACTTTTAGCCATAAGATTTTAGTTTTCCTGGTATTGTTTTTACCAGTGAGACCATAATTAATGGAAAGGGGAGGAAAATCAGAGACTCATGGCCTGGATGACCACAGACTTGTGAAGTTTTTTTTACCACAATTACTCAATTTGTGTGGTTTGGAGGACTACCCACACCAATGAAATGATTTGATGTGTTGCAAAAGGTTGGTCCATCATGACTATGTAAACTCTTTGCATTCTATGCCTTCCAGGTAGGATTAATCATGTATTTTGTGCGCACACCCTGTGAATGGGGAATGGATGCCATTTCAGCCACTCTGACTTTCCTTTGGGAGGTGGTAGGTTATGTGGAAGGTCTGTTCTTTAAAGACCTCAAACAGACAATGAAGAAGGAGCAGTGTGAAGTGAAGCTCCTGGTCACGGCCTCCATGCCAGGTAAGTCTGCCACTCTCAAGTAATCAATCAATATTAATTAAACACTAACTATGTGCCAGGTACTGTGCTAAACACTGGAAATATAAAAAGAGGCAAAAGTCCTGAAATCCAGCGCATTAAAGAATTCTTGTTTAATACAGTCTGGGGAATGACAACAGTGCCTTTAAAAAATCAGCAGTTGCCTGATTAAAATGGAGATATAAGAACGAAGATCCATGTGAATCAGTCCTTGAGGACCTGCCAATTTTGAACATGTAAGAAGTCTATCACAGAGTGGACTGCTGAATCTGAAAGGCTTTCTGATTGGAATGTTGGCACTAAAAGGAGTAAAGTATTATATTCATGGTGGGGGTCCCACAGATTTATAACCTGCATACTACTCAATGAAAAAGGAAAAAGATTAATAATCGTGAAGAAAGAAACAGAAAAGGGTGAGGAGAATAACCTAAACTCTAGACTTAAAACATTTTAAAAACCTTTTGGATGACTTACTTTTCTGAAGAATCTTTTTACAAAGTCTTTTATAATGACACAGTGATTATGAGATCCTGTGTAAGTTGGAGTAAAACATTACTTCTAATATTCTGACTATTAGTTGTCAGTGAAAAGAATCAGTTAGTATTATTGCAAAGTAATCCATAGTTATTGACACTCATTACTTTTTAACATAACTCAAAATTATATCAAGTTTTATTGTGAAAAGTTAAACAGATCAGCAATTAGAAAGGGGAAGTGCATGGCCATAATTATGTTCATGAACCAAGCAGGAGAGAAAAAACCTAGTTTGAACTATGTTTCCAGTCTTTGGTTGTGAGAAAAGATTAGGTCTTGGTTTTTTTTTTTCTCAGTTTCTTTATACTCAGGGTTCCATATGTGTTAAAAGATAGGTTTGTCTCAAGTAATGACTTTAAAGTGAAATGTAAGTACCAACAATTTAAAAAAGCCTTTCTCAAGAATTGATTGCTATTAATGACTAGAGCTCTCTTGTTGATCTTATGCACATATATAGAAGAAATATCCCATTTCTGTCATGGAAGTGACGGTATATGAAAACTTTCTTCTCCCTAGGTACCAAGACTTTGGTTGTACACGGGCAGAATGAGTGTGATATCCCAACCCAGTTACCTGTACATGAAGATACGCAATTTGAAGCTCTTTTGAAGGTGGAAATGACCTGTTGATAAGTGTATAATTTCCTCTTTCTGTGGGCTACTCATCTTGGTGAAAAAGATGGAAATAAAGAAGGAAAGAAGGAAGGAAAGAAGGAAGGAAGGAAGAAGGAAGGAAGGAAGAGAGGGAGGGAAAATTACTGGGAGAAGAGAAGGAAATTTTATATCTTTTCCAAAATTATTGTATAATTATAGTCTGTTTTTAGAAGTCTAATTGGCCTTCTTGTTTCAGTCCTCTTCCCTTTTCAAGCCATCCTCTGCATGACTGCCAGAATAATCTTTCTAAGTCACAGGTCTGACAGTGTCACTCCCTCACTCAAAAACATTCAGTGCATCCAACCTAGCTTTCCAGTCATGTTTCTTATTACTTCCCTTTAACCTAGAATATATACTATCATCTCATATCCATCTCTTAGAATACTTACCTTAGGTGCCCTTTTTCCTTGAAGCCTTGTCTTATTACCCTGGTCCTTACGACTCTTTCTAGTTCAATTTAGTCTGTGTATTCTATTCTGGTTACATATCACACCCACTAGAGGAGTGTAAATCCTTGAGGGCAGTAATTGTTTTATCCTAGAATAGTGGACTGGCTACCTAGTAGATCTTTGCCAAATTGAATTGAATTCAACCAAGATTAAACCCTATGTACAATAACTCTTTTTTTATCTAGATGTCAGCTTACAAGCAGTCTCAGCTAGAGTACAAATCAGAATTCAAAAAATGGCAAGGGGTGCCATTTGGCCAGGCAGAAAGTAAAACTTATGTATTTTACTTCATTGGAGAATTATAAAACCACCTTCAGTCCTTCACCCAAATAACTGTATGCAAAGCACAACCCTGACTTAGAAACAGCAAAGAAACCCTGAGTCCAAAAATGTGATAGGATTCAGTTGAAGGAGGCAGAAACTATAAAAAGCAGACAGGAAATGAGCTCACAGCATTGTAGAGGCAGTCTGGCATTTCTTTACCTCTATATTAAACCCCACTACTATTCATGTTTATCATGAAGGTGCTGAATCCTCTAATTATATTCTCACATACTCATTGTATTTAGTATTCTATGTTCAGTCAGTCAATGAACAAACATTTATGAATCACTTACTAAGTGCCACGCAATGCTAAGCTGAGCATCCAAATTAAGACAAAACTAGTTCCTGTTTTCACAGACCTTACATGGGGAAACAACATGCCAATAACCAGGTACATGCAAGACACATACACAATGACTCAAGTTAATTTTATATTGGAAGTCTCTAGAAGTTAGAGGGACTAGGAAAGGCATCCTACAAAGAGTGTCATTTGAGCTGTTTTAAAGGATGCCAGGGATTCTAAGAGGCTGAAGTAAGGGGGAGAACATTCATGGTCTAGGGGACAGAGGGTACAAAGGTGTGGAGATAGGAAAAGGAGCATATGTTTTAAAAACACTTCAGTCATTCATTAAGTACCTACTATGTACCAGGCACTATATTAAGCTTTCCACAGAAATATTTTTTTTAATACTTGTTAGATAAGCCTCAATTTTGAAATAGCTCATTACTCAACCATATATTATAAATAACATTACCATATATAGTTTTCCTTAGCATATGAACTAGTATATAAGTGACTGAAAATATTTTTTTCTAGGAGTGTTTAGAGTTTTTTAATATACCAGAAACCCAATCAACACATTACTTTCTCATGGATAAACGATGGAACCTCATCCACTATAACAAGGTAGGGACGGCTGTTGTAAGAGACATTTTGAACCAGGTTTAAAGCTTCTCTTAGCTCATCTTTGTAACTCACCTTTATAAAAGTGATAAAAGAAAATGTACTATATAATGACTTGTATAAGATTATCTTCTGTGAAGTTCTTATTTCACTTTCTTAAGACATTAAACTTAAATGTTTCCAACTAGTGGGCTGGGAGAAAGCCACAGGGAAATGACTAACATATGAACGTAAAGAATCTACTCTTTTGGAGATGATCATTTAGTGAATTACCTATCTCTTTGGGTATTTCTGTGCCTAACATATTCCCCTAGTGACTTGGAAAAGTTGATCCAGCGTATTCCAAGAGGGTGCCTGAATTGTTCTGGCTCATTTGGAACAGCAAGAATCTAAGAAACAGGAAGACAAAGAAATGCACCTTTTGTTTGCCTGACCTTTACTTTCCCTTTCTCTTTAATATAGAAAAAAGTAATCTTTTGAAACTTTTTATTTTTTTCTTTCTTTATATGCTCCCACTACAGACCTACGTGCGTGACATTTATCCTTTCCGGAGATCTGTATCACCTCAGCTGAACCTTGTACATATGCATCCGGAAAAAGGCCAAGAGCTCATTCAAAAACAGGTCTCAATGCTACAGTGTTCTTCTATATTCTAAGTATAAAAGTTGTCACCTATTTTGATCCTTTATAGGAAGTTATATATAAATCTTTTTAAAATATATATATATTTGTATACACACACATACATACATATATATATGATGGCTATGAGGTAGAAACTTAGAGTTATTTTAATTTGACTTTACTACTGATTTAGATGATTTTTTCATATGACTGGGCTGGGAGTCAGGAAGATTCATATCCCTGAGTTCGAACTTGACCTCAGATACTTACTAACTGTATGACCCTGGACAAGTCACTTAATCCCATCTGCCTCAATTTCCTCATCTGTCAAATGAGCTGGAAAAAACAATGGCAATAGTATTTTTGACAAGAAAACCCCAAATGGAGTCATAGAGTCAGACACAACTGGAAAAACAACTGAACATGAGTGATAGTTTGTATTTCTTCCTTTGAAAACTGCCTGGTCATATCCTACCATTCTTAATTCTTGTAAATTTGAATCAGTTCCTTATATATCTTGGAAATGAGACCTTTATCAGAAAAATGTGTTGCAAATCATCTTCCCATATAATTGTTTCCCTTCTAATCTTACTTAGCTGCATTGGTTTTCTTTGTATAAAAACTTTTCAATTTTATGTAATTAAAATTATCCATTTTATCTTGTGTTAACTTCTTTAATCCTTATTTGGTCATGAACATTTTCCCTTTCCATAGAGTAAAAAGACTTCTTTATTTCTGTAGTTTGTTTATGATTTGACCTTTTAAAGCTAAGTCAGGTATTCATTTGAAGCTGATCTTGGTATGTGATGTGAGGTATTTCTTGTTAACTGAAATATATGTGTGTGTGTGTGTGTGTGTGTGTGTGTGTGTGTACATATATAAATCTGATTGGAAACCACCAGAAGCAGCCTAACAATGTTGGCTTTCAATGTTTTTTTTAAAAAATGGCCCCTTAACTGATCTGCAATAGATCAATATAAGTGACAGAAAAAGAAAAGACAGGGTGGTGAGATGGAAAAGGAGCAATAGACTTGGAATTTGAAAACCTTAATTTTAGTCCATTCTTACCATTGACAAGCTATGTGATCTTGAGGAAAATCATTTCCTTTCTCTGAGTCTCAGTTTCCTCATATATAAATTAGTTCCTTTTTCAGCTCTAAGAAGCTATGTGTGGAGAAAAACACAGTAAACATAATTGATCCCAAATTGGACTTAAGTTAGAAGCAAATTTAATGTTCTGGTAATATAACTGTATTATATAACTCTAACAGTGAATCAAAGGTTATTTTTAATAAAATGACTCAAATCAGATATTTAAGTATCAGTGCTACTTGTTTTGACACCTGGAGTATATCATTGAAATTTAAAACTCAATTAAATATCCTGGTTGTCATCTTGATTTGTCATTAATAGGGGCTGTAGTCAAAAATGTTTAAAGGTTTTTTTATAACTCCGGTCTTCCTATGCATATAAAGGACAAGTTAGCTGAATCCAAGCCAGAGCATCAAATATAGGCCAGCTATAAGGGGGATTTCAATAACACTTTGATACCATGAGCTTTTGACCTAATTATAAGTATAATCACCACTAATTTACATAGTCTACTATTTTGGAAAAGCAAAACTAAAAGATCATCCAGACACATGTGTATATGTAAGAATGGGTTTTATTCATGTTCTTTAATGATCTAGAAAATTTCTAGTCTCTGTTTCCAGTAGCAAAACCATAAGATCAAGTCTTCACAATGAAAGCATTGCTTTAACTTTTTACCAAAATAAAGACAAGAAAAGAAAATAGCCAGAAGACTGAGAACTCAAGATAAGATATTTTCAGGAAGAAAACAAAACTCTTTTTTTTAAACCTAACCCAATGTGGCACTTTTACAAATTGTCATATTTGTGCCATGTACTGATTTTGTTGAACTATATTTTTTTCCTCCTCCTTTTGTATAGTTTATCATAGAAGTTGGTTCTAGGGGAAAAGGTGATATGCAGCATTTTCCAAGAGCCTTAGTGCAAACTGCAACTTTAATAGCTTAAAAAGTTTTAATAACCCCACCCACCCCATTATTTATCTGCTTTCTAAATTTGGTTTGTCAGTTTATTTTTCCTTAAAGCCAGAATACGTGTAACTCTGAACAAGGAAAGCCAGTCCAATTCAATGAACCAACCTAGGCGAAACAGAAAAAGAGGCAGGGTAGTGAGAGGGAGAAGAAGCAGTGACCCTGGAATTAGAGGCCTGAAGTTTAATCCCAGTTAAAGCTTTCGTAGCTTAAAACTTCACACCTACTTTTGGGACACCCATTATTATTAAAAATTATTAATAATAAGTAACCCAAAATGGCACTGTCTAAATTCTACCATTTTTGATGGCATGCGTTTAAAAAATAAAAACATTCATTAAGCAGAGGCCATGTGCCAAGCACTGAGTATACAAATATTAGGAAAAAGAAAAAACAGTCCTATCCATAAGAAGCTACTACTACTAGGAGACAAAATATAAAAGGCAGCTGGAATTCTATACTTTTAATGTATGCTGTTGGACTCCATAGGAGTTTGAAATATATGACACCCTCTTCTATGCTAGAATAAGAGAAGAAAGAGTCAGTACAGATATTCTTGAACCTCTCTGCCCCTTGTTTTCACCAAGATCCTTTTTTTTGTTCTTTCAACTTTGGGCTTTGACATTTCAGGGTTTTTAACTACAGTCCTCTGGCTTTTCTCTTATTTGTTTGAGCAGGTGTTTACCCGGAAGCTTGAGGAAGTAGGACGTGTCTTGTTTCTCATATCCCTCACCCAGAAAATCCCCATTGCACACAAGCAATCTCATGTTTCAATGCTCCAGGAGGATCTTCTGCGCCTTCCTTCCTTCCCTCGAAGTGCTATTGATGCTGAGTTCTCACTCTTCAGTGATCCTCAAGGTACAGGGGAAGCCACTGTATCCTCTTTCTTTCTTCTTCCCACCCTCTCTAATGGGCATCAGGGGGTTTCTTTATCATGGCTCTCAGGAAGCTCATGGCCTGTTCAGCAAAGCATGGTGTACAAGGTCAGCCTGTAGAGGAGAAAAGTTGTGTGGTATAGTAGAAGGGCAGCTAGGTGATGCAGTGGGTAGAGTACCCAGCCTGGAGTTGGGAAGAATCATCTTCCTGCGTTCAAATCTGGCCTCAGACACTTACAAGCTGTGTGACCCAGGGCAAATCACTTTACCCTGTTGCCTCAGTTTCCTCATCTGTCAAATGAACTGGAGAAGGAAATAGCAAACCCCTCCAGTATCTACCAAGAAAACCCCAAATGGGATCATGAAGAGTCAGACACAACTGAAACAACTCAACAACATAGCCTTGGACTCAGGGGATTCAAATTTGATTCCTGACTCCACCACTAATGAACTGGATAGAAGAAGTATCTACTGCAAATCAATTCACTTCTCTCTGTGCTTAAGTTTCCAATCTGTAAAATGGAGACAGTATTGTTTGCGCTATCTGCTTCACAGACACAATGTGAAGAAAATAGTTTGCAAGCTTAACATAATTTTTTTGGTCCAAACCTGTGATTTCATGGATGTTGGAAACCCATGGTAAGAAAACTCCCTGTCCTAATAGAGACTGACAAATGTTCTGCAATTTGTACTCTTAGATTTGTAGAATTTGTCCTCACTAGAGGCCCAACCATGCACAAGCAGTATACGTCAGAGGTAGAATTTGAACCTGGGTCTTCCTGACTCCAAGGCTGGCTGTCTGTCTGTTCAACATACTACACTGCCTCTAAAGAGCCCCCGCAAGGTCAGCCAGTATTACCTTCTCATGCTGACTGTTCTAGCACATCATTCTGTCTCTATTGCCCTCAACAGCTGGGAAGGAGCTCTTTGGTCTTGACACTCTTCAAAAGAGTCTATGGATTAAGCTTCTGGAGGAGATGTTCCTGGGAATGCCGAGCGAATTTCCTTGGGGAGATGAAATCATGCTTTTTCTCAATGTGTTTAACGGAGCCCTGATCTTACATCCAGAAGACAGTGCCTTGCTCAGGCAATACGCGGCCACGGTCATCAACACAGCTGTGCACTTCAACCACCTTTTCTCTCTCAGTGGATACCAGTGGATTCTCCCTACTATGCTGCAGGTGAGTCTGAGTCTTCTCCTTCCTTCCTTTTCAGTTTCAGTAGAGGAAAATATCTTTATCTGATGTTCAAGCAAGAACTTTGTGCAAAGTTTGCAGTTGCTTAACCTTGTTCTCTTGCCGCATCATAAAGTACCTGACAAAGTTCTCTTGAGAATCACTCAGCCAATAAGCATTTATTGCTGTTTACTGTGTACCAGGCACCATTTTAGGACCTGACAAAATATACAGAATGAAACAAAACCTACTTACAAGGTGCCTACCTTCAAACAGAGAAGTGGGAGAACACAAGAACCTAGATAAATAGAACAGAATAAAAGAAAAAATACAACTTAGTTAAATTCATGAGAGTTTGAATGGGAGGGCACTAGCAGCTGTGGGATGAAGAAAGGTTTCCCTGATCTCTTGTAACTGTGTTTTCCTCTTTTCTCTTGGTAGAACAACTTATACTCTATGTTTTTGTTTCCCATATTTAATAACAAATTGTGATTATAATTCTAGGTAGTTAGGTGGCATAGTAGGACAAGAGTGCTAGACTTGAAGTATGTAGATAGTACAAGTATTTATTATTCCCATTTTATAAATAAGGACAAGGGAGGTAATAAGCATTTATCTAGTACCCACTAAGTACAAGCCGGCTAGGTGTCACAGTATATAGAGTGCCAGACCTGGGGCCAGGAAGACCTGAGTTCAAATCTGGACTCAGACACTTACTAGCTGTGTGACCCTGAGCAAGTCACTTGATCCTGCTTGCCTCAGTTTCTTCATTTGCAAAAATGAGCTGGAGAACAAAATGACAAACCATTCTAATGTCTTGGCCAATTTTTGCCAAGAAAATGAGAAATGGGGTCACATAAAGTAAGACACAACTGAAAAATGACTGGACAACAACATACAACAGGCCCTGTGCTAAGTACATTTTACAAATATTATCTCATTTGATCCTGACAACAGTCCTGCAAAGTAGGTGCTATTATTATACCTGTTTCACAGTTAAGGAAACTAAGGTGAACAGAGATGAAATGACTTGCCCAGGGTCAAACTTCTAGTAGATATCTCAGGTCATATTTGAACTCAGATCTTTCTGACTCTAGGTCTAGGGCTCTGTCTACTGGGTCACTACCTGCCTCATGAGACTCAGAAAGATTTAGGCTACTTATGCAAAATCTCACTACTAGCAATTGGCAGAACAGGGACCATAACCTTGTTTTTTCTGACATCAAATCCATTGTTCTTTACACAACAGACTGTAACTTATTACAGGCAATTATTTTTGTCCTTTTACCTTACTCAGGTATATGCTGATTATGAAAGCAACCCCCAGCTGCGTCAAGCCATCGAATTTGCCTGTCATCAATTCTACATCCTTCATCGAAAGCCATTTGTGCTACAATTATTTGCTAGCGTGGCTCCTCTCTTAGAATTTCCTGTGAGTAACGTCTCTCCGTTGCTTTGATCTATGGAACAACAGTAATAGAGCAGTTCCTTTCTGTTTGATCCAGACAAACACATCCCACATGGTCAGCCTAGGCTGGCTTCTGGGGTCCCCCATTAGGTTCCAGAAGGGGAGTTCCCCTTGTTTTGTTCTTCATTTTGTAAATATATGTTTCAAGGACTCCAGCCCAACTTAGACAAACTATCAATTACTTGGAAAAGGGAACTGTCAAAAAGAGAAGATGTTTCTGACTATCCACATTTCTGAAGAAACTTAACTGATGAAATAATCATTGCAATGAAAAAAGGTTGAAAGAGCCGAGAAGCTGCCTTTCTCATCAAACACATAAACTTTGGCCAAGCAGAGAAAAGCATTCAAGAGCATCACTGGTTTAGAGTATGTTTATTTGCAAAACATCACAATAGACAGTGACAACAAATCTATTACAGTATCACATGGAAAAACAAAAAATTATTAAGGAAAAAAATTAGTCTCTAGGCAGCCTAGAATGAGACTCAATAAAACTAAGCTATCCCAAGAGTGTTTTGTAGATGAAATCAGAAGCAGGTCAACAAATAGATGAGAAATAGAACAGAACTGCTATATTTCTTCATGGTGATGTATCTCCTCAGAAATTATTGTGGAGCTACCACATTTGATTCGTACAGTACTTGATGAACTATGTAAAGCAATGACTCTTTTAGAAGAGTGAGAAAAGCAGGTGAATACAACCAAATACATATAGAAGAAATATGCTTTTGAAACATAATTTTAAAGGAACTCGGGATCAATTTTAAAGGTATTTCAAAGAAAGGAAGATCCTAAAAATGGAAAAGATGAAAAACAGTACTTTCTGCCCTCCCCCATTCCCAACAAAAAGGAGAAAACCAAGAAAGTCTCAATAACCACCTACTTGTATCCCTGTAAAGTCTTAGGAGAAAGTTCACATGTGCATTGAGCAATCTTTGATGAAAGCATGAGCTTAACAATAATAGCTCATATTTATGAACTGCTTACTATGTACCAGGCACTGTGCTAAGTGTTTACAATGATTATCTCATTTGATCCTTACCGTAACCCTACAAGGCAGACGCTATTGTTACCCTCATTTTACAGACAAGTAAAGTAAGGTGAACAGTAGTTAAATGACATGTCCAGAGTCAAACAGCTAGTATAGATCTGAGTCCAGATTTGAACTTAGATCTTCCTGACTCTAAGCCCAGGGTTCTAGCCACTGTATCACCTGTGTGTCCCATATACTCAGCCTTTATATATGAATTTCTACAGCAGACCACAATTTTTTGATTGGACAACTGACAAAGGTTTTTTTAAAAGAAATTCCTCTATTTATTGTTTATGTTTCTACAAAAATTATAATCAGTAGATCAAACTGTATTTTCAAAAGCTCTCCTCAAACCAAAGATCTGTCATGAACATTGTAAAGCTACAAAAGACTCTGTGATGAGCATTCCCAAAGAGATAACTTCGTCCAAGGACTCTCTGGGTATTGACATCAAGCGAGGTATGAAACAAGGAGACCTACACTCAGTGAAGGCTGATATCATGGAAACCATCTTACATCGAGTTAGGATAAAAGGATTCTCTTTTAATGGTTATACTCTGCTAATGATTTTATTCACAAATCATATTATAGTGGTGTTTCATCGAATCCCCAAACACTAAAAAACTCCTTAATCCGAGCCATTACAGTGCAAAAGAGATTGGTCTAGCTATCCATAAGTATAAACAAAGTAGATTTTAAAATGCATATTACTCAGATTTCCCAGATTTAAATGAGCAGGTAGACTGGTAAGTTTGTCACTACATATATACGTGTATGCACATACATACATATATACATGCATACATGTATGTATGTTTACGAGTACATGTAAATATATGTTTATACATATATATATATACATATATATATCGCATAGATCTTAGGAGCAGCTAGGTGGTGCAGTGGATAGAGTGCCTGGACAAGAAGACCTGAGTTCAAATTTGCCCTCAAACACTTACTAGCTATGTGGCCCTGGGCAAGTCACTTACCTCTATTTGCCTCAGTTTCCTCATCTGTAAAATGAACTGGAAAAGGACATGGTAAACCATTCTAACATCTTTGCCAAGAAAACCCTAAAAATAGGGTCATGAAGAGTCAAAGACAATTAAAACAACTGAACAACAAGAAAAATATCTTACATGCTACTGATGTCCACAAAGTATGGTCAGCATTTAGGAGAAGATCAGACAGCATACTACTTTCAGTGGGAAACAGCACACTACTTTCAGTGATTGCTATTAATCGGTCTTGGCCACCCAAAAAAAGACCATTTCAACACCAATATTTTCTTAATGGTGTCTCATGGTCATAGATCATAGAATACCAGAAGCTTGAATAAATCAAAATTATATGACTCAGAGGACACATTGTGGGTCTAAGTCAATTAAAGCATTCTTTACCAACTTTGACTTGCACAAAAAAAAAGTCAATAAAAGGCATTATCTAGGATGTATATGACTGTAAAAGAAAACAGGCCTTTTCAATGCAGAGAACATAAAAGAAGACATGTGGGTAACCTGAGTGCTATACTAGAAATTCAGAACTTTAAAAGAATCAGAACAAGGCCTCCAGCATATTGCATGGATCTTATATGAGCAGATTATTGCAGCACATGGCCAAGAACTGCACAGAATAAGGAGTCGGGGGATGACAATCTGCATGAAACTGCAGCTGTATCAAAGTATCAGGAGATAGTGAATAGATTTATATTTATGTGGCCTTCAAATTGCAAATCAGGAGCTTTATTCGGTAATTCTTTGACATAAAAGATATTATTAAGGGCAGATTGTTCTAGAGTAGTTAATATAAATTTATTCTCTCTGAATTAAGTTTCAGTTTTCTACAATTATAGAAATCCCTTTTTTCTCTTATGCCCTTCATACTATTGCCTAGAACCAGGGTAACTTATGGTAACTTATTCCCATGAAGTCTCCCTATAAAGGTATATATATATATATTCATAATAACTATTCAAGCACAGTTTGGTGTTCAACTGATTTCTTTAAGAGAAAGGGTGAGCCTTTTTTTTGTAATAACAAAGAACTGGAAACAAGGTAGATCTACATCACTTGGAAAATGGCTAATAAAACTGTGGCATAGTAGGATGGCAATGGCCTGTGACTGCATTGAAGAAATTATGCATAGGAAGAATATAGAGAAACGGGAACATGTACATGAACTGGTGCAAACAGAAGCAAACAAAACTAGGAAAACGGTATACACAATGATTATAACAATATTAATGGAAAGAAAAATATTAATGGAAAGAATCAGGCCTGAAATCTGTGCAATTAGAACGACTTATAATACCCAAGTGGACAGGCCTCCTCCCTTCTTTGCAAGGGGGTAGGTCTGGGTACAGAACACTTTGTACAATGTTGGATCTTGTTAATGTGCTGGTTAGTTTTGCCAAACTGCTTCTTTTTCTTTTTTCTCTTTTTTTTCTTTGTTATAAGGGATGACACCCTATGTCTGAGAGGATAAGGAGAGATTATTCACTGTCCCTTGACCCTTTGATGCAGCTGCAGTTTCATGTGGATTATAATCTCCCTACTCCTTCTTATTCTGGGCAATTCTTGGCCATGTCTTATAATAATCTGCTCATACAAGATCCATGCAACATGCTGGAGACCTTGTTCTAATTCTTTAAATCTGGAGGTCTCCAATAGGACACTTAGGCTATCTACATGTTAAAGAAATTTCATGCTCACTGCACTGAAAAGGTCTTTTTCAATCATACATATACTAGATAATGTCTTTCATTGTCATTTTTTGTGAAGGTCAAAGTTGGTAAAGAATGCTTTGATTGACTTAGACCCACAATGCATCCTCTGAGTCACATATAATTTTGATTTGTTCAGACTTCTGGTGTTCTGTGATCAATGGCTATGTAACACCATGAGGAAAATAGTGGTGTTGAAATGGTGTTTTTGGGCAGCAAGCAATAATTACTAGCAATCATTGAAAAAAGTGTGCTGTTTCCCAAAAATGACCTAGAAATTTTTTAAAGAGAGAAATAAATAAAAGGCTGGAGCTCCCAAACCATCTTGCTGCTTCATTTCATATAGAAATGGGTAAGTAAACATGTGGGGTTTTTTTTTGACATTTGAATCTTGAGTACACTGTGCAAACAGATTTCAATATGAAAGTGGAACTCCATGTTGTTGTTTTTTTTAAACTTTGTCATTTACACAGGATGCTGCCAATAATGGACCTAGTAAAGGTGTGTCAGCACAATGCCTATTTGACTTACTGCAGTCTCTGGAGGGAGAAACCACTGATATATTGGATATCTTGGAGCTGGTAAAAGCAGAAAAGCCTCTGAAATCTTTAGGTAAAAAACAAATCTCTTTAAAATTCTTTTTTTTCCCATAGCATTGATTTTTTTTTTTTAATTTAGATTTGGGCATCTATGCAAGCAAGCACCTCAACATACACAGGAAGGCCTGCTGTACAGGTTCTTAGATCTGCTTTTCTAAAAGGAAAGGCAACTTTTGAGGGGTCAATAATCACTTTAATCAAGCACATATATATCATTCATTTAGTTCAGGGGGAAAAGTCAGCACTCTGAATTTTAGAGAAAATACAAACAGAAATAAAGATCAACAGACAGGGCTTCCAACTGTGGGACCATAAGCAATACATACATCATAGATCAACAGACAGATCCAACTGTCTGACCATTATATACATAATTACCAGAGAGAGAAGAACCAGCCTCTGGGTTTTCAAAGCCAGGGGGCTCCTTAGTGGCTGCCCAGAGTCTCCTCTGGACAAACAAACACTGCCAACGAGTGAGCCCCCAAGTAAAACCCCACCTCAGAGTATTTATACATTTTTCAGAACCAGAGGGCATCACAACCCTTGAGAACCAGTGCCTCATTAACAAAAGGTGTGGACCTTCCTACAAATCTCCCTTAATCATACTCCCCTTAATGGGTAGGCTCATTAATGGGTATGGAAGATCTTTAATCTCATTATCATTACAGTAGCAAGATAAAATAAAATATGTAGGCCAATGATATGAATTGGATGGGGACATTCCACCTCTCCTCTGTTCTCTTGAGTGCCATGAAGTACTACCTCTAGAAAGTTAATATAGCCTGTACCGTGAAAAATGCTCTACAGACTATGTAACATGGATTACTAAGTAACACTGCAGTCTATAGAAAACAAAGATCCCACTGGACAATACTTTGCTTCTTTGTCTTTTGAACCATATTCAAATGTTTGTTCTTGAGGGAATATCCCTATAAACTGTCTTTGTTATTGTCACAAAGTACAGTACCATCTTATGTAGAGGAGGGTTCTTAACTTGTTTCATGAACTTGTTTTTTAAAAGATTTTCATAACCTTATTCAACATGTTTTATTTCCTGTGTAATCAAATGTATTTTCTGCTTTTAAAAAATACTAATCTGAGAAAGGGTCTAGGCTTTACAAAGGGATCCATGACACAAAAAAGGATTAAGAACTCCTAGTTCAAGAACATTGCACATAGTAACAGCAATATTTATATGATGATCAACTGTGAATGATTTAGCTATTCTCAGCAGTACTATGATCCAAAACATTCCCAAAAGACTCATGAAGAAATGCTGTCCACATCCAGAAAAAGAACTGAGGGTGTCTGAATGCAGATTGAAACACACTATTTTTCACTTTATTTTTCAGTGTTTTTTTCTTTTGTTCTGTTTCTTCTTTCACAACATGACTAATATGAAAATATGTTTTACATGATTGCACATATATAACCTATCAAATTGTTTACCATCTTAGGGAGGAGGGAGGCAAGGGAAGGAGGGAGAAAATTTGGAACTCAAATTTTTTTTTAAATTAATGTTAAAAATTTTCTTTAGATAATTGGGGAAAAATAAAATATTATTTTAATAAAAGAACTGGTTCAGAAGGTGGAAATTATTTACATGATTAAAAGACAAATCATTTTTTCTTCTTATGCTTAGGCTTAGAGGGGTAGGTTGGAATAGTAAATAGATTCCTGATCTTGGAGTCAGGAAGGATGAGCATCAAGACTTGCCAAAGCACATACGTTATATGACAGTAGGAAAATTGCGTAACTTCTTGATGTGGTAGCCACCTCTCTAAGAATACAAGTTACAAATAAGCTGCCAATTTGTACTGGTTCAGGGAATTTCCACACCAGGAATTTCTTATACTGATGAAATAATAAGTACAGATTCTGCCAGACCTTAGACTTGCAGAATGCACAACAGCATTATCTTCCATTTCTAATATATAGAGAAATAATTAAAAATAAAAAAGCACCTAATCTAAAGAATTGTCAGACTAGTAGGGTGAAGAAATGAAGGAATGTTTTCTCTTAAGGACTAAGATCTAAAAGGGATGTGGCATCCAAACACAGCTATTGAGATGAATCTTATATTAGGAAAACAAACTCTTCTTTATCACCAGCAGAATTCACTGAGCTGGGTTCCTTCAACTTTTGTCCCTTCAGATTTTTGCTATGGGAATGAGGATCTGACTTTCTCTATTAGCGAAGCCATCAAACTGTGTGTCACTGTGGTGGCTTATGCTCCAGAATCATTCCGAAGGTAACAACTGTTCCTTGTTATAGTTATTGTTCATTCTGCGTCTTGTGCCTGGTGCTAAGGTCACCTGAGGAAATGTAGGGAGGGGTGAGAAATGCTATAGGAGGCCTGATGCTTAACAAATGGAGTGAAGAAGTCAAGGTTATATTTGAGAATAACAGGAATTGTCACTCTTTTGGATGGCATGGTAGTGGAACCCTCACATTTAGACTCTACTAACTCAATATCTGATTTTCTACATACTGAGGAAAATATTTTTAAAAACCTAATGTAAATTAGGTGAATTACCAGAGATTCTCGTAATACCTCGTTCATGTGAATGCCCCTAATTTGAAATCTAGAATAATTTAAAGGGACTGAGTGAAGTTCTTTCATATAGTACAAATTACTAATATAAGTAAGATTACTCGGAGGATAATTTAAACATATACAAGAGAAACAACTATTTTCAAACACGTACATACAAGCACACAGAAACATCCATTCACATACAAATAACTGACATGCTAATAAAAAAGCAATATTGGCTATTCATCTTAAAAGATCTCTTAGAGCAAAACAATCATGTGAATAAATGGACTATGCCAACCTATTTGAGTTACTACATATACTTCAAAACGGAGCAAAGAAATTAGACTTTTTATAGATGGCGAAGAAACGGCTCGATCAGAAATTATTTGTGTTCCAAAACCAAAAAGTTGTATGTTTGTTTAGGAAAGTATTTGCATTTGAATATTATGTTTCTAAGCTTCCTTTTGCTCACATTTCCAACTCTATGGTCTACTATTCTCCTCACTATTTTATCCCTATTAAATGTGTTCTGTATCACAATACCTCTTCCTCCCTTTGTTCTCCTCATCAGTCCATCAACTCCTTTTTCATCTCATTTGCTTCTGTCCCCAGCCTTCATACATTCCATGAAGAATCACTCCAGTTCTGTATTCACCAGCAGTCCTCATCAAATGAACAACTTCTACTTCCAAATAACAAAAATAGGATTTAGACCTCATCTCTTGGATATTTTTTTGTTTTATGTTAGTCTCATGGCATTAAACTACGTTACAAGTCATTAATTTTTCATGTGAAATTAGAATACCAACTTTTAGCTATGGACAGTGTGGACACAGATAAAATAACGCTAAATTGGTCCAAAGACATTCATTTATGGAAATGCATAATATCATAGTTAAAGCAGGTTTTATGTATTGTAAGAAGCAGTGGAAAGAGCATTGGTTCTAGAGTCAGGGATGTGAGTCCAAATCTCCTTTGTGATGCTTACTATCTATGTGACCTTAAACAAGCCAGAGCCTCCTTGGACCTCAGTTTCCATAGCTGTAAAATATATGAGTTTGGATTAAATGTCCTTTGAACTCCCTTCTAATTCCAGATTTATGATCCTAAGAAAGGATTATTAGAGACCCTTAGACTGCAGCATTTTTGTATATTTTATTTTTCCATGACTTTGACATGACAGGTGTATGAAAATAGAATGTGAAATGTGATTTACTTTTCTTTTGATGAAGCCTTCAGATGCTGATGGTCTTAGAAGCCTTAGTTCCATGTTATCTACAAAAGTTAAAAAGACAGACGTCCCAAGTGGAAACAGTGCCTGCTGCCCGAGAGGAGATTGCAGCCACAGCTGCTCTGGCTACATCCCTGCAGGCCCTCTTATACAGTGTGGAAGTTCTCACCAGGTAATCCCATGAACAGAAATATCCCAGCCTTAAGTCATGTTAACAGTAAGTAAAAAATGCTTTGAGGCAACTAGGTGGTATAGTGGATAGAGTGCTAGGCCTGGAGTCATGAAAATCTGAGTTCAAATCCAGCTTGGATACTTCCTAGCTATGTGACCGTGGGCAAGTTATTTAACCCTCTTTGTCTCAGTTTCCTCTTCTGTAAAATCACCTGGAGAAGAAAATAGCAAACTACTCTAGTATCTTTGCCAAGAAAACCCCACAGGAATGTTTATGAGGTCATGAACAGTCAAATATGACTGAACAACAACAATGATGTGCCCTGACTCAAAAACAAAACACAAACGTGATTCATTTCCAGATATCCAAGTTAATGGAAACTTGGGTTTCAGAGTCTCATGGTTATGAATTTTTTCCCTTAGCTAGTTAGATGAATTTAAGTTCTATTCAAGCATCTTTGGGACTTGGAAGTGATCCTGGGTTTTGAGAGGTTATACCAGTGGATATAAACTCTGGCAATTTAATGCATGCATAAAAAAAGGAGATGAATAAGACAAAAACTGGGTTTAAAAAGCTGCAGCGCACACACACACACACACACACACACACGATCATTATATTTTCCTATTGATGTATCCCTTTCACCTTAGAGATGTGAGTTCAGAAGAAAATCTTATCTAGGTTTTTAAGTAAATAGTAAGAATGAAGTAAATGGCGCATCATTACAATCCCTAAAAGTGCCTTGGTTGTTGATTTGCTACCATTTTAGAGGGTTCAATTATCCCACTTGTTTTAGACATGGCCTGACTGAAGAGACATAATTCACCACATGGTTTCTGATGGTTCTTCCCTGACTTATTATTCTGTAGTCATTTGGAATCGAGCTGAGTGTAGTGAAGGCGAGTCTCCATGTCTAGAGTCACTAAATTTGGAGTTTCTGTAGATTCCAATTTATAGCTCTTAAAACCTTTGAAATACAGTTTATGTTCACATGCAAATTTCACTAATTGTTTTAAAAATTCCCATTGTTTTAATAATTATGGTTTTATAGATGAACCTAAATTCACTATTGTTTTAATTTTAAAACTCACTATTGTTTTAATAATCATGGTTTATAATTGAACCTAAATGAAATAGTTGTAAAAGTTACAGAGTTCTCATAAAGTAGGGATTATCTTGCCCATATGGAAACAACAAAGGTTAAAAATAACTCACATTTATATAGTGAATTAAGATTTTCAAAGTTTTTTCTACACTGTGGAGTAGGTACAGTAAATATTATTTCCATCATCCAGATGAGGAAACTGAGGCTCTGAGAGGTTAGGTGACATTTATCCTGGGTCACACATGTGCTAAGTGAATGAGCCCCAATTTAGGTCACTTGAGAGAGCTTCAATTGGAGTCAGAGGACCTAGATTCAAATCCCAGTTTGGCTACTTGCCACCCACGTGCCTGTGAATAAGTCACTTAATTTCTCTGGGACTCAGTTTCCTCATCTGTCAAAAATAAAGGGGTGAGAGAGGAGACTAGCTTCAATGGCTGCAAAGGTTTCTTCCAGCTCAAATCCATGATCTTATAAGTTCACCTCAAGTCTAGAACACTCTCTATCATAGCCAGGCTGCCTCTTGGGCAAAGAACCCACTCACAGGTTATGGCTTGATCTTTTCATAGGCCTATGACAGCCCCTCAGATGAGCAGGTGTGATCAAGGCCACAAAGGGACCACTACTGCTAACCACACCATGTCATCTGGAGTGAATACAAGGTAATTCTCAGTGATTTATTTTTCGACTTTGTTTCTACCAACCTCTCTCATCATTACACATTATTGGTTCAGTCTAAATTAGACCCTGAAGCTCATTAAGTGGAGTTCTAGCAATTGCTCATGTAAAGGACAGTTCTGGGCACAGAGTAGGTATTTAATTAATATTTACTAAGCCCTCATAACCTTTCTAAAAGTGCATGTATGGGATGAATTGGAAGGTTAGTGTATCTCCTTTCTAGGTTCATTTCTCTTGCCTCTCAGAAGCAGAGGTTAAGAAACAGGAAGGGGGATCCCAATTCTAGTCACTGCTAAGAATAGTCAATTCCTTGATGTCAGTGGACAGATTAACCACATTGTACTTCATCCAGATATTGATTGAGCTTCTTAAGGCTTACTTTCAAGTTTATTGGCAGTTTGCATTTTATTTAAATATTTTGTTTTTAACTCAGATACTCATACCATTGTCCCATCTGTTGTTTTGGTATGTGCTTTTTTTTCACATTATTGATCTCTTAAAATCCTTTGAGACTCAGATAACCTGATTAACAGGGGCAATCCTCTTATTGGATCTAATCAAGCTGATATATTTGGGGAAGAAGGTGGCCCCCAGGTAAACAAATCAGGGGAAATAGGGTAGAGCTAGTGGAAGGATGTTTTCCCCAAGATGTCAGTACCCTGGAAGAATCCCTTGCCAACTAAAGCACTTCCCCTTCTTAAAAGATGAAAATTACTTAGAAAAACCTTCCTTTTTCCAGAATCGAGAAGGTGGTAAGGGAATGGAAATAAGGGGAAGTGGAAATTCTCTAGACCTCTCTCCTAAATTAGGTTTTCATCATCAAAGGTTTTTAGATGTAGAACTGGAAAGTCATCATTGGTCATCTACTCCAACCTTCCTAGATAGGATACTGGACTTGAAATCAGGAAAATTTGAGTTCGAGTCCTGACTCAGACATTAACTGTATGCCCTGAGGAAGTCACTTAATCTCTCTACCTTAGGTTTTTTCATCTGTTAAATGAAAGAATTGCACTTGGTGGCCTTTAAGGTCTCTTCTTGCTTCAACTCTATGATCCTATGATCTCATTAAATGGGGAAACTGAAGGCCAAAGAAGCTAAATACCTTTCCCAAGGTCACACTAGGCACAAATGTCAATGGAAGGATTTGTACCCCTAGTACCCTGCCTTCAGACTCAGTGGTCTCTCCAATTTACCAAGCTGCCTCCATGTGTGACAACATTGTTTTGTATGACAGAAGTGTTATGAAGAGTTAATTTTCTAAACCTCATCTATACCTATATACATGCATAAATATAAAAACGTACTTATAAACCAAATATAAATGACATTCAAATTATCTGATATTTTAGATAATTTAAAGCTCTGATCTGTTCATTCGTACAAATAATTAAGTTTACTATAACTTAAATAATATTTTTCTGGAGATCTTTTGGGAAGCTGTGGCTGAATGCAATTTGAGGGTGTTTATTTGGGGAGAGATTTCCTCAGACATCTCTACTATCATCAGCCAGTGAATAAAATGTCTCCAAAGCAGTTTTCTTTCCCTGGTCCAATGCAAACAGAATGCATTGTAATAAATTCTTCTCTTAGATGTAGTTTATTTGTAAAATGTTTCAATTGTCTTTCCCTCTGGCTAAAGTTGCCTGTACAATATTTATTTCTGAAAAATACAGATCTAGTACAATAGATAGGAATTGTTGTAGTTGCCATCCACAGTCCCTAAATGAGGCAGTTTTAACCTTTATTGGGTTTAATAGATGTGTCATTGTATGTCTTGTTAAAGGTGTGTTCAGTGATGAAATTCTAAGTTGCTCCCTGGGAAGAACCCTGTTGTTCCAATAATGATTCGGGCTACATTTCTCACTTCCCAGGTACCAGGAGCAAGGAGCAAAGCTACACTTTATCAGGTACAGTAAGACTTGTATCTTGTCTCACCTCACTCTGCCATCACAGGATGAACTCCTCTGAGCTCTATTGAAGCACATCAGATTTCAATGATTTGAGGCAAGGTAACACCTTTTCTGGTTAAACCCACAGAAGGTGTCGAAGACAAGGAACACTAACAGAACTTCGCAAGTTGGAATGACCCTCATTTCCTAAGCTTTCTCACTTATTTTGCTCTTGCAGAAAGGGTATCATTTTACAATTATTCTCTCAGGTGTGATTTTATCAATTCAGAAGAAAGGGTTTATCATCATCTATTCTTTTTGGCCATCTGCAGTTGCTTCCTCCACAAAGCTCATCCCACTCTGCTAACCTTTTAAAAATGATTATTCCCTAGGGAAAACCTACACTTGTTGGAGGAAGGGCAGGGTCTTCCCCGGGAGGAGCTGGATGAACGAATTGCTAGGGAAGAGTTTCGAAGACCCAGAGAATCCCTGCTAAATATTTGCACTGAGTTCTACAAACACTGTGGACCAAGACTAAAGATCTTACAGAACCTGGCAGGCGAGCCTCGGGTCACTGCCTTGGAGCTGCTAGATGTTAAATCTCATATGAGGTACTGCCCTTACTGTCCAAGTAAACTGTTTTTCTAAGGGTATGTGAAACTCGAGAGTGACAGATTGGAGTAAAAAACATGATTTATTGTCTTTCATGAGAAGATTTGGTAGGAAAAATCTTATTATTTGGGACACTGGTTATCTTGCTAGACTTTTTATGAAGTTATGCTTTATCCCAGCAAAATGGGAAAATTCTTACATTAGGAGAGCAATATATGAGAGGGAAAACAAGTTCCTAGAGACAGATAATCAGGACTCACATTCTTTATCAATATAGAAAAGTAAGATGCAAAAAATGACATTTTTCCAATTTCACAGTCAGTGCCCTAAAGAATATGAAAGAGAGGTATTCAAAAATGCACATGAGACATTTTTTTAGCTATTTTAAGAATTGCAAAAGTGCAACCTTTAGTATCTACTATAAATGTTTTTTTTTTTTTAAGGAGACTGGGCAAATACCAAAGCAATGATCATAAAAAAGAACTTCCAATCAAAATTCTGTTGAACTGGTACCTGTGTTTGGCAGCCATATTGTTAACTACACACTCTATCTGGGAAACATTAAGCTATAATATAGTATAATAGGTGTAAATCTCACAGAGAAATATTTTGTAAAAATCATCAAAACCGTATTAATAACCAAATTTAAGTTCTCAATGTCTTCTGAAAACATGGAATATAACAATTGCTACGTAGGCTTAGGTAGCCCTAGACTAATCTATTATGATACATTAAAGAATCAAATCTGAAAATAGTTTGAAAAAATAAAGTTAATTTCAAGAAAAATTTTATTCACCATTACCATCATCAATGGAATTTATAGTAGTAGACTTTATAGTATTCAATTGTGTTGAATCTCCCTCATTGATATTTTAGAACTGTGGATGTCACAAAGACAGAATACTAGAGCAAAAGAGGAAAGATTATGAAGCTTAAAATAAAAACTCATAAGTATTGAGAATTAGATTTCCTATATAAATACATGTAATTGATTCAGTTCTATCTGTAATATCAAATGAATCTGATTTAATATCAAATAGCCAAGCAAGGATTCCTATATTGAGCTCCTGTATTATAATTTATTTTTTACATATTATAATTTATTAAAACTGAACTTATCACAACTCAGCTTTGTCAGGCTAGAGAAGACTTTTGTGACATCAGTACATCTAAATAACCATTTTGTGGTGAGCTAAAGTAGAAGAAAATTACAAAGAACTGGGGGAGGGACAGAAGAAATAATACAAGGGCACAATGAAATATAACTCAGGAATAGTGTAATATGATTTGGTTGAGCAATTATATAATTATAACAAAAGTGGACATGGGTAATATGGCAGCTCAGTTTGAGCCAACTTCTTAGGGAGTTTTCTAAGTCACCTGATCTTTGTATTTAAAAAAAAAGTTTAATGGATGGATAGGGGTCCAAATAGAGTGAAAATACATGATGTGAACCTATTGAGGCAATCAGTACTCACAGTTTTCCCACAGTGTAGATCATTGAATTTAGAGCCAAAAGAGGTCTTTGAGATAATTTATTCCAACCCCCTCATAAAGCAGAGGAGAAATCCAAATCTCAGTGAAGTGAGTTGGCTAAAATGGATTTGCAGCCAGGCCATGCTGACCCTAAATATGATGTTTTTCCATTAACATCAGCAGCTGGGGCACATTTGCCATTCGACATGATTCCCATCCTAAAGGAATTTATCATCTAATATACCCAAGGCAGAGATGCAAAAAGCAACAGAATAGGCAGACACTGTAGTTTTCAACCAGAAAGAGAAATCCATGTGCTCTCAATAGGGATAGATTACATATCTTCTCATCCATGTCCTTGGAACAAAGGACTAATACCTTCTACATCATCTTAAAGACATGCATCATTCTGCTAGGAAAATTAGTTATTTAGTTCTGAAACTCAAAACACATTATATCTTGAAATATGCCTAAAGTCTGGAAGAAATAAGGCAGTGATCCTGAAAAGAAGAGCAAATAGGGATTCAGAAAACTTCCCTCCACTGTGCCATTCTATTTTCTTGTAAGCTTTGTTCTGAATATTCTAGGCTTCATTCTTTGATAATAATGAGAACAGATTTTTAATGAACAGTTTTACTTTTTTATGGAGGAAAAAAAAGAATTGCAAACATCAAAAAGTTTAAATAATTAGAATTTCTTTTATAAGAAATTAGTATTGAGCAAACAAATTAATATCCAGAAAATATGTATTTATTGTAAAAGTCACTTCTAGGAATTATCATTCACAACCTGGCCTCAGCAAAAATTGTGGATTAAGAAAGATTTGCCTTTGCCATTCTTTCATTCTTGAACCCTTTCTTCTCTTTCAAGCCCAAGCCCAGTCTCATCCTCATTCCTACAACTCCTACCTAGTTATCCAGGTTTTTCCATGATCACATTCCACTTACATGAGCCCTCTCAGACAGCTTTGGTTCTTTCCTGGTCACCTTCCTTATCAAAATTTGCCCACCCCATGATGCATTTGCCAAGGGCCTTACTAAGTAACTTGTTAGCTAGTCATATGGGTATTTATGTCTAATGGTGACAATGTGTATAGTAGAAGCCTTTAGTAACTCAAAAGTGTTAGATATGTGTAAATTTTAGATATTATACACATTCACCCTCAGTAAAAGTCTTTGAGGAAAGGTTGGCTGACCAATTAAATATCAGGTCATTTAAGAGACTGATGCTTTAAGAGACCCAAACCTCTCACGTAAAGGTTTGACCAAGTGGTCCCTAAGACTACTTCCAAGTAAGGAATGCTATGATTTTATTACTTCTAAGGGAAATATTGGGGTGGAAGAGCTGAGGTACAGAACAGGAAGGCATTTTATTGTACCTCAGATCATATTATGTAGGTAACTGCCTACTTTACCTGTGACTAATACCAACCTGGAGTATTCGATAATCATATACTGAGCCCTAATTATATGGTAGGTGCTGTGAGGGATTCAGAGAAGAGTAAAACACAGTTCCTACTCTCAAGAAGTATACAATCTACTAGGAGATGTGTACCAACTCTATAATATAAATTGAATATTATAATATTAAATTAATATTATAAGTAGCTTCTTCCCTCCCCCCCCCCCCCAAAAAGTGCTTTTAACCGATACATTGAGGAAAGAGACTTTTCCAACTGGCTGGGATTAGGAAAAGTTTCATGGAAGTGATGGTCCCTCAGCTGGTCTTTGAAAGATGAGTAGGACTTAAAACAGACATAGATGGGAGAGTTAGGAAAGCAGAATACATTCCGGATACAGGGGCCAAATAGTTTTTCTAAAAGTGGCATGAGTTCAGAGAATGAGAAATAGTTTGTGTCAGAATCATTATAGTATATAAACAGGAAAAGTGGGAGATAAGACTAGAAATGAATGTTGGAGCTACCCTGTGGAAAATTTTGAATGCCAAACAAAAGTAACTTAGGGTTGATTTGGTAACAGTAAGTATTACCAACTACATCAGTGGCACTGCAAAATTCTACTATGGACTGTGGGCCAATAATAAAATTCAGTAATGCTATATTTTCATTTTGAGATTTTCATTCAGTTCAGGTGATGTTTCATAATTCATCCATGTTCAGCTCTCAGCTAATCAGAATATTACATTACCCAGACAGCACATTGCCAATCATTTTGGAGAATAAGAATTTGCTGTATATTAAATTATGCATGCTTATTCTTTGAATAATAAATGATTTTTTTTTACTCAATGAAAAGCAAGATTACTTGCATACAAGCATGTGCATATGGATTTTCGTGCCTATTTATATGCATATGCTTGTATATTCTTATAGGTATAAATACATGTATAGTATGGTATATGCCTGACCTATTGGAAGACTAGATAGACTGGGAGTGCAAAATCATATACACAGAGTGTAAGATAGGGTAGTGTTAGTTCATTTAAACTAGTGGTGAAAAAAAGTGGGTGTTCCTGAAAGGTGGGCGGTTATCGTGCTGCTCTATGGAGAAACTCATTGTGGAGTTCCATGCTTCCTCTTAATGGACCTCTTAATTTTAGGTTGGCAGAAATTGCACATTCCCTCCTGAAGCTGGCACCTTATGACACCCAGACAATGGAAAGCCGTGGACTCCGACGTTATATCATGGAGATGCTGCCGATCACTGATTGGACTGCTGAAGCAGTGAGACCTGCTCTTATCCTCATCTTAAAGAGATTGGATCGTATGTTTAATAAAATTCACAAGATGCCTACCTTAAGGTGAGCACATATAATGAAAACAAATATTTGGTCCGTCTCTAGTGTTACAGGCATGTCATTTTATTGATGTTGATGTACTGTACTGAATTGAAGCATTGGGTCAAATGTAATATTGCTAGTATCCTATCATATACTGTTATTTTTACAATTGCCTTAGTGACAGGTTTTCAGTTTCAGTGATGGGAGAGAAAATTCTTCAAGAAGCAAAAGTGGTAATCTTGAAATCTACTTTCTTTATTGGTACAAAGAAAACAATGTTTTAAAGAAACGAAATACACTATATACAAAATTATACTAGGAGACAGACTGAATCCTACACTAAAATAACTGAACATGTGTACATTTAACCACACCAATGAAACTAATTTGACATTAGAACCATTTGGGTACCAGTTCAATATCAATAACAACAGACATTTAGTAAACACCTACTCTGTGTAGACCTTTGTCAGTACTGGGGGAGATTCAGAGGTGAGTGAGAAATAATATCTTCCCTTAAGGAACCTCCAGCCTAGTTAGAAGGGTAAGACAATTTTGGTGGGGGGGAGAGGGAATTTGTGATTTCACTGGGAATTCCCAGTGTGGAAACTCACTCTCCCAATGCAGATCAGCATCTGCTGAGCAATTTATAGTCTTAAGACTTACCCTGGGCTCTGTGAATTTAAATTATTTGACCAGGTCACATAAGCACTATATCTGAGACAGAGCCTGAACTCAGCTCATATCGACTTCAAGGTCATCTCTCTCTCCCATCCACCAGACTGCCCTACATATAGTAAAATAGAAATATTAAGTATAGTACAAAAACTATACTGAGTATAATACAAAAATAAAATCCAAGTATAATACAAATGAGAGTATAAGTACATAAGGGAACTATAAAGTTCTATGAGGTCAGATGAGGGAGGGATCACTTCAAGTTGAGAGGATCCCTTCCAGTGGTAAGAAATATGTGATTTTTATAAAAACTCTCCAAAGTTTAGTGAAAGTATTGAAGATGTTATATCAAAGGATAGTATAAGATATCCCAAAAGTCTTAGTGCAGTTATAAGTTTGTAAAGTTGTAAAGTAATACGTGAAGACATGTTGGACCTCCGAAATGGTAACAAATACTTCATCCTTTGAAAAATGAATTCCCTTTGTGGGATTAACGTCTCTGGTACCAAACCAACTGGAACCCTAATTCTTTCCAATAATCTTAAGTCCTCATGTGCTGAGAGTTCATTTAATCAAGCAATGCATGAATCAGGTCTGGCAAGCCAGAGTCATGGTAACTGTGGAAATCACCCTGTTGATTTGGAAAAATTACACTAAAGTTAGTAAGTGCATTTCTCCTCCTTTCCAACTAATTCTAAAGTCTTGCTCAAAATTTCGTGATAGTTTTCATGTTCCTCCCATTCTCTATAATTACTCTAATTCAGGTTCTGCTACTCCTCCACTTAAACCCTGAGAGTTCTGTACTTTCAGAAGGAAATGCCAAAAACCCTTCCTAATCTTTAGAATTTGTCCATTTTCTTTACCTACCATATTGCTTCCTATCTCACTTTCTTGATGCTCCTACCTTACTTACTGGAGTGACTAGAGTAGAATTGGTTGATTTCACAAAACAGTAATGCCAATTCTTAAGTTAGTTCCTGGCTTTTCCCCTTCTATGGGTCCTATTAGCCCTCATTGTCCTACCTTGCCCCTAGATCTTGTAAGGGATAAAATTGACGGTGATTTTCTTTGTGAGGCCATAGAATGTTTCAGCTTCCCCAGATGTCAGTTTTAGCTTTTTTTCACAAAGTATATATTTTCCTTTCAAGCCAGGCAGTCAAATGATACTCTGATTATTTGAGAAAGACAAGTCATGTAAACCCACTGCATGGAAACCTTTGAAATTGATATTTGCTTTGGCAAAGCACCATATAAAAAATCCATTTATTTTATTAGTATCAAAGTAAAAGAGTACAAAGATTAAATTTTCAGTCCTGGGGTACTATGCACACTAGGCTTATCAAAACAAAACAAAACAAAACAAAAGGCTGCATGAAGAAGTCAGTTTGTGTAACTCCCTACCCCCAAAAATTATTTTTATGAAGGCCAAAAAAATAATAGTTCTAAACTTGACTACCTTTGAATATGATCTTCATGCTAGCAGGAGCTAATATGTGCCCAAATATGGCACATTCCCTAATATGTCAGCCAGTGGTATCTGTGTCTGAAAAGGCTGGTTCAGAAATATAACATACATTCAGATGGGTTCCCCTACAATAAACTCACTCTCTGATGGGTTTTCCATGATGATATTCTCAGGACCCACTTTCAGAACAAAATAGTAAGAACTTAAAATGCAACCCATTCATCATCTTTGTTTTTTCTTCAATAGATTTTGTGTCATTAGTCAAGTGAGGCAGGAGTGCCTCTGCTACGTTTCCAATATCTTCTTCCTTTCCCAGTGTGCTCTGTACTTTTGGAACAACATGGGTAAAATCCATCCCGTGTAATATACTTTGTTGTCTCAGACACCCATCCTGTCTTAAAATGTCTACTCCTTCTGTTCGAACCACTGTGTCGCATTCACCTTGTCTCCAAGCATCTCAGAAGGAGGAACAAGCAGCTAATGGCACCTACTGTTGTGTTCCAGGCGACAGGTTGAGTGGGAGCCTGCCAGCAATTTGATTGAAGGGGTTTGTTTGACACTTCAGAGGCAGCCAATCATATCCTTCCTGCCTCATCTTAGGTCACTGATCAATGTCTGTGTCAATCTGGTGAGTAGCCAAGTGGCAATCTTATGAACCTTTACTAAACTTCACTCTGCTATTGACTTCTTTGGACTGAAGATCACAGGTCAATCACTTTGCCCATCCCTGCCCATCCACGAAAGCAAACTGCTCAGGTGACGCTGTCAATGAGGAGGTACATTTTCAAAGTAGTGCATGGGGAGATGCTGGGACTGAACCCTGTGGTAATGGGTTTCAGGTATGTTGCTTCCCACACACTACTTTGAAAATCTGCCTCAGTATGTTGAGCTGAGAGTTGAGGGCTGCGAGTTGGAGAGTGGGGTGGTGGAGACTGCACAACTGGCTAATATTAGGATCAGAAGGGACATTTCAAATCTCCAGAGGAATCTCTTTGGGGGAAAAGTACAAAGTGGCACTATGAGTTGGCCAGGTTAAGGTCTATATTAATGAAACCAATTACTCTACCAGCTAAGTAATATCCAGAGTCTGGTCCTGAGGTTTTGTGCAATGTGTAGATGCCACGTTAGAACATTTCATCAGATAAGAGCACATTAGATTAGCTTGTTGCTTAATTTGTAGAGTAATAAACTCTGCATCGCTGGTATGCCTGATGCAAATAGATCAGTTGCCATTATCACCTTCATCAGTACATTCACCACAAAATATATTTTAAATAGCTTTGAATTAAGGAGTAAGTATGACCAGTCTCCTCATTATGAATAATGAGATGGCTTTTCAGTTCATATCTCATTGTATATTTAGTTGGATCTAAACATTGCACAATTCTTAGGATGGACGGAATGAAATAAATGGACCAGTCTCCAGACATTACACACTATAGGAAGAAAACAGCAGAAAAGATTGAAAGCAAAATGTCCAACCTTGTAATTCTATTTTTCCAATGAATTTAACCCTTCAACTGTAGCTGCATGAAAATGCAATTGTCAAGGCTGGTCATGTGCTCTGTTTGTATTTCAGGTGATGGGAGTAGTAGGACCTTCCAGTGTTGCTGACGGATTACCCCTTCTTCATCTCAGCCCTTATCTCTCACCACCTCTGCCCTTCAGCACAGCTGTTGTCCGGCTTGTAGCATTGCAGATACAGGTGTGACTGCCTGGCCTGTTGTCAGGCTCATTAATTTTTTAGCTGAGGCACCAGATCATCTGTGCTCTCTTTTTTGCTGCAAAGGCTGGGCAAAATCTGTGGAAAAAAACACATTTAAATACTACTCACCTTACGTAGGCTTAAAGCATCAGCCCTGAGCTTAGCTCTCACTTGCATTTCTTTCATTCTTCTGAAGAAACAAAAATAGCAGAATTCTTTGGACCTATAAACCCTACAAGAATTCTTTCCAGTATACAGATATCAAAGGAAAACAAAATATCACTCACAGATAATCAACTCACAATGTTTGTCTTAAAAAAGCCCATTATTGCACTAAATATTGAAAGTCTGGCAAAAAGATTAAAAGATAATTACAAAATAAGTCTTCTTTTTGAGATTATCACCAGACTTTGAATATTTTAATTTTCTTTAATAAAAGTTTTTTTTTTTTGGTCAGTTGAGTATCTGTGTACGCTTGGGACTTTTATCCCTATTTATTTCATCTCTGGCAGAATGGCAAGCTCCTTGGCTTGTTTGCATTTCATTCAATTACAGAGAATTCAAAGTCATCTTCAAGAAGTACTGTGTCCCAAAGAAGTGCTCAACCAATAGCTGACAAACCAGTGTGAAGGGGGTGACTGGTATGTCCATCATCCAGCAACCACCAACTTAGAAGTCACCCAGAGCATGGATAGACTGTAGAGGAGAGGTTAGAGAACTATGATTGTCACTTAGGAGGGGATAGACATCCTTAAAATGATGCAGTTTCAATTATCAGTGTAAAGATATATCTATTTCTTCCCATGTTGCTTAGCTCTTTCTGACTTGAAGCATGCCCTGATCAGGGGTAAGAGGACTTTTAGTCAGACCTGACCTGAATGACTCTCAAGTGGCAAGTTCTCATTCTCTTCCTCTTCATTCACCTCTAAAATAGAGGGCATTGGTGGGAAGAGAGGGAAAAGTAAGTGGGAAATTAATTTAATCCACACTATGAATCTTGTTTTCTGTGCCATTTTCAAAGTTGTATCCCTTGCCACTCTCTTTTTAGTCATATTAACCATTATTATGGCAAGTGCATGGTCAGATTTCAATTGTGAGTGAATCTGGGATCTTGCATAGGCCACAACCATGCTCATAGTTTACAGAAGCAACAGGGAAACCACCACCTGTGTTGTGTTTTTAATAAGGAGGGGGCAGAGGTCAATTAATATCTCTTTTTCTTATTATTACTGCACAGGCTTTAAAAGAAGATTTCCCCTTAAGCCATGTGATCTCCCCATTCACCAATCAGGAGAGAAGGGAAGGGATGCTTTTAAATCTGCTCATCCCATTTGTGCTCACAGTAGGATCTGGAAGCAAAGGTCTGATTAATTTAATGAAAGGAGATACATTGTTGTTGTTGTTTTCATTGTTGCTATTGGTGTTGTCTTCCTAAATGACCAATATGTAAGTTTCTTCTAAGGCTTTCACTGGAGGTTACCGGAGGGATTTAACCAGATACCTTAGGAAACATTTTCTTTCTTTTCAGTTGAGTCAGTATGGAACAACAGTTTCTCCACTTCACTTTCTGGATGAGATTTTTCCCTTTGGAAATGATTCAGTACAGCAAAAATTCAGGAGGATGTGGTTAAACATAACTAGCATTGACTGAAGATTTGTATCGATTTGGGAAAAGAATTTGGAGGGTGGGGTTTTTCTGGGGAAGAGACTGTGAATTGATGTTCTTACTACCAAGGAGTTGATTTAAAATCTGGCAACTGTCACATAATCATTTTGCATTTTCTCTCTCTTTCTCTCTCCTCCTTCCACTTCTTATGGGGTTTTCCCCTTATTGGGGAAGAGTTTATCTCAAATGTAGGGGAAACAGACATTGAGTATATGAAAGGAGAAAGCAGGTAATTTGTCTGAGACCACTGAGCCTTTCATTTTCTGCTATGAAAAACGTGCCTGGCTACCAATAACACTATCTTTGTCCATAGGAGAAGTTGTGCCACAGCCTTATGAGATGGAGGATGAATCCTCAGTTATAGATGTTCTAATTTGAAATTGGAAAACAGCTGAATTTTACTATGTGTAATGGGGGGGAAAAGCATGCATTTTGATTAATTTTCTTTCCACTTTCCTACTCCAAATTTTGCCCCCTTCAGATAGCCCATGGTTAGAGCAGCCTGAGGTCCTTTTGCTGCTCCAGACGGTTATCAACATCCTCCTACCTCCTCGAATCATTAGTACATCTCGCAGCAAGAACTTCATGCTGGAGAGTTCCCCAGCTCACTGCTCCACCCCGGGAGATGCTGGGAAGGATTTGCGCAGGGAAGGTCTGGCTGAGTCCACCAGCCAGGCTGCATATTTAGGTGAGTAAGAAGCTTTACCATGGCAAAAAGTGAGTTGGCACATTGGCAAGCAATACTTAAAAGAATAAAAATGAAACTAGTCCAAAATTCATGGATTTTTAAAAACATTTTTTTAAACCAATGTTTGGCCCAATTACTGTCTGTGAAAATGTCTTCAATGATATAAGGTCTGGTTTGCTTGATTTTTTTAATTGACATTTGGAAAAGTAGGAAAGGCAGCCCTCTGGCTTGGCCCATTATGCCTGAACAATGAATCACAAATGAGAATCTGCGATAGCTTGAATAATATGAAATCTCCACATAATCTAGAATACTGGATTCATTATTAGCTGGTTAACCTGCCTCTCCAAACTCTTCTCTCTTTATGATCCAACACAACCCTTCACTTTAGGAAAGCCATTGTACTCGACCTCCCACCACCCATGCTGTGCTATTTCTCCACTTCTCTGCTTTTGTAATGTTAATACTGACACACATAGCAGTGAAAAGCCACTATGACAGCTTTGTGAAGTGAGGTCCATGGCTAACCAACTCAGCTATGTATGGAAGCAAAAACAAAAATCAGCTGTCATGAAATAATGGAAAAAAGGTCTTGGGAAGAGAATACTGCAATAGCCAAAGCTGCTGCATCTCCAGCACTTTTCCTTCTGTAGCATGTTTTTTTTTTTATTTCCTGAGGAAAAACTTGGTGGAGATAAAGGAGTTTAGAGAAAGGATAAGAAAATTGGTGGTTGGGGCAGTAGAGTGGGGAGGGCTTCAATGATAGGGAGTATTTGTGGTAGGTGCACTTTGGGAAAGAATATATTTGGCCACCTATGCTCATGGATCCTGATGAAAACATGTTACCCTCTTCTTCGCAGAGAGATGATGGACACAAGGTGAAAACTGAGATTTTTTTTTTAGCCAAACTTTGTTTCTTACAAGGCTTTTTTCTCTTGTTTTGTTTTTTTTTTCAGTGTGGAAGACAGTAGGAGAGGGAGAAAAATAGATTTTTTTAATTTAAAAAATAATTTTTAAAAAAATAATATGTTTGTAGTTGATAATTAAAGAGAAGGAAGAAGTGTTTATGGTGATTCAGCTGACCTGAAAATAGAAATATGTGATTCAGAATTGGAGGTAAAAACCACCAGTTTTCAGCTGAGCTGGATTCTGATTTGGTAAAAGAGAGAGGAAGGAAATGAACATGGAATTTTACTAACTTGGCAATTTTTGCAGAGGACACTACAAAAAAAAGTTTATCTTGCTAATTAAAATGAGCTCTTTTCCATACTTCATTTGGGAAATCTGAGCTACATAAAAGCTAACCTTAGAACTGACTAAAGTGGTTGCCTCAGAAATAGAGAGGAAAGGATGACTTCAAAAGCTGATGCACAAATGAAAGCAACAAAGAATTCGTGAGTACAGGAACTGTTTCATTTTTGTCTCTGTAGCAGTCAACCAATAGATAGCCATTTATTAAGCACCAAATATGTGCTAGATAGCAGGGATAAAAAGACAAGGATGAAAAAAACTCTACTCTCAAGGTTCTTAATATCCCCAGCATTTAACACAGTGCCTGGTACATAGGTGGTGCTCAATAAATGTTTCTTGACTGATTAAATAGCAACAGTCAAGTCTTTATTAAGTGTTTCTATGTTCCAGGCACTATGGTAAACAAAAAGAAAGTCTCTACCCTCAAGAAAATTATATTCTAATGGGAGAAGACAGACAATACATAAAGGGAAGCTGAAAAAAGGGGCAGAATGCATGGTAGCAAAGTCCAGAGAATGAAAGAGAGCTGGTCTGAGCCCTTCTTTAGCATGGAGGTCACCTGAGAAGAGCTCACCAGTAGGGGAAGAGGGGCTTCAAGGCCAAAAGATGAAGGCAGTTGATACATGGTGGCATATAGTCCAGAAGGTAAAATATGACTGGTCTGAACTCTTGCTCAGAATGAAGGTTCCAGGAGGAGCTCACACATTTTTGTTTTGGAGGTCAGTGATAATATTGCTATTTGCCATAGAGCTGCTCCACAACTTTCAGATAATAAAAGATTATCAATCATCTTTTGAAAAATCCCCTTCTGCACTTTCCTTAAGTTACTTTCCTCTGGGTCTTACAAAAATTTGACTAAATGTATCAGAGAAGAGTATATGGGTTATCTTAGTGCAAAAGTTATAATTTAGTTCTCCTGCCTGCTACATTTACAAAAGACTTGACCACTTATAAACGAGGGAGGAAAAACATCTCTCTCTGAAGTCCCTGACTTTGTTGAAATACTCAGAAGTTATTTGGTGACTAAGTGTGGTTGCTTTAATCTCTTTTTTGTCCCAATAGCAATTTGAGATAATCATGTCATTTAAAATTTTCCCCAACCTCCAGCTCTGAAGGTGATTCTTGTTTGCTTTGAGAGGCAGCTTGGGAGTCAGTGGTATTGGCTGAGTCTGCAAGTCAAAGAGATGGCATTAAGAAAGGTGGGAGGACTGGCCCTGTGGGACTTCCTTGACTTCATCGTTCGAACTCGGATTCCCATCTTTGTTCTCCTAAGGCCCTTTATTCAGTGTAAGGTGGGTATTTCTCCTTCTGAAGTTGAACTTATTAAATAGTGCCTAATAGTTGACCATTCTGTATGGAAAATAATTTTATTATACTTGCAATTTTTACTACATTAGATGAAGGATCTATGAAGAAATACAGGGTTTGTACTATATGTCCTGAAAGCAAACTAACAGAGACTCAGGAAACACTCAAGGAATTAAAATTCCAAATTTGACTTTTCTCCACAAGCCATCCATTATCACAGAATGTGTAAGTCTCCTGCAGATCTAATTGCCAGAAAGGAAAGTCTGGGGTGAATGGTACTATCCAGGGGAAAGTTATGGACCTAGGGTCAGATCCCAGATATGCCATTTGCTGTCTGTGGGACTTGGGGCAAGTTTCTTCCCCTACTTGGGACCCCCACTTCCTCACATACAAAATGAAAGGTCAAATGACTAGCAAATTCTACCAAAGAGATGCGGCTAAGACTGGAACTTGAGCCTTCTGATTGCTCAGATAAGACTCTTACTCAGTCTAGCAGGGGTTCTTAATCTTTTATCTCATGAACCCCTCTGACAGTCTAGTAAAGCCTAAAGAAAGTCTTTTTCTGAATAATGTTATTAAATACACAGCATAGAATTACAAAAGGAAACTCCTTACATTGATATGCAGTTACCAAAATATCAAAAGCAGAAACAAGTTCATTAACCCCAGGTTAAGAATCCTTGCACTATAGGCAGTGACATAGTGTACAGAAGTCTGCAGTTCATATACTGTATTACTAGAGATATGACTCCTGGCAAGTCATTTAACTTCTATAAATTTCAGTTTCCTCAGCTGTAAGATGGGTTAATATAGCAATCTACATCACAGTGTGTTGTAAGGGTCAAATGAGCTATCTGTAAAGTGCTTTGAAAAGCTTAAAACACTATACGAATGAGAGCTAGTATTAGTACATAATTGCCCTATTTTAAAGAATATTTATTTATAGTAGTAACTCATTTTCCCATTGTCTCTGTGCACAACTTTCCTGGGACAATGATTCAGCATTAGGAATGGAGGAGATCCCATTGCTTTTCTCCCTCTTCAGCTTTTAGCTCAACCTGCTGAGAACCATGAGGAGCTATCTGCCCGACAACACATCGCTGACCAGCTGGAGAGGCGCTTCATCCCGCGGCCCTTGTGCAAGAGCTCTCTCATTACTGAATTCAACAGTGAACTTAAGATTCTAAAAGAGGCTGTGCACAGTGGGTCAGGTAAGGATTTTTTGGTGGAAACCACTATTTTTGGACATTCTTTGGCCATTCCAAAGCATCTCTCCATGAAGATGATCCAATTCATCTGAAAAAGGTCTCTTCAGGTTCAGTACTCTATAATATAAATAAACGATGTATCAGGCATTTCCTTTCCACATACTTCAACTGAATAAAGAAGGTTTTTGCTCCACAGTTTCCTAAGAATTCCTTCCACTCCCCAGAGTTGAACCCATATAAAACATTGCTTTCTGATAACAGGGGGCACCCATAACCTGCACGTGTGGAAAGTAAATGACACATTTGTGCTTTCATTGCTCAGTATGACAATGTGGTAAAGAAAAAATGCTGAAAATATAATCCAGGCTTGGTGACATAATATCTTACTGTCTAGATCTTTGCTTTAAAGCTAAAGAGACCAATAGGGGATTGAGGGATATTAAAATTAATTTTCTGGGAAAAAAAGTGGAAGTTGGTCTTGGATTGTGTATTCTTTTAAATGTGAGCTGCATTGAAAAATACCAAGCTGAACATATTTTTATCAAGCTATATAAGGTAAACATTGGCAAGTCGGCAACACCAATATCCTACCAATTAGAGAAAAAGAAATACAGTCTGTGAAGAAAGCAATATAAAAGCATCTTTTAGATAATACCATAGGTAATGCCAACTTCACTTCATATACTTATGAACATATTTTATACAAGACCAATTCTTCATACTCCCACTCATTTTTCCTATTTATATTTTTTCTTATTTCAGTCTCACTTTTCCTACTTTCTTCACTCCCCCTTACTTTTTTCTACCTACATTTCAATGCAAGCCCTAATGCACTGTTCACCTTCTGTAAGCAACACACTTGAGTAGGGAAACTTTGGAACTTACATTGTGTTTTGTTTTGTTTTAGCATTTCTAAATATGCATTTTTTTTTTTTTACTTTGTTTCCCATCCCTACACAGCTTACCAAGGAAAGACCTCTATTAGCACCGTGGGCACCTCTACCTCAGCTTACCGCTTAAGCCTAGCCACCATGTCCCGCTCCAACACCGGCACTGGCACTGTCTGGGAGCAGGACAGTGAGCCTTCCCAGCAGGCTTCCCAGGACACCCTGAGTCGTACTGATGAGGAAGATGAAGAAAGTAAGCGGCATGACAAGATTTAGAAAACTGTTGTTTTCAGGCTAAATAATGAAAGCAGGAAGGGAACATATTGACCCTTGTGTATTTTCTAGCTCTTGTTTCTGTAGATACTTCAGTAATACCTTCATAATTATTGCCAAACAGAGTAATCAGCATGTAATAACCCTATTGTTTCTATCAGGCTTAAGTTGTTCCAAGTAGTCAGAGTCTAATTTTTTATGCTAATTGTCCAGGGATAGTAGACATAAAATAAATGCACTGATAGATCCCAAACAGCATGTCTGCTCACAGATTCAACCTACTGCATCAACCAGAAGTTTTTTGTACTAAAGATAACAAAGTAAAACAATCTGAATCACACTTTCTTTCCTGAAATACTATGTATAATATAATGAAAAGAGTCCTGAACTTGGGAATCAAGCATCTTTGATTTGAATCCTCCTCCTTATATTAACTGGAAATGGAAGACTGGCCAATTTAATTAACTTGCAGATTAACTTTAATTAACTTGCCTCAGTTTCCTTATATGTAAAATGGCAACAATGATACTTGAACTATGTAGATCACAGATGTTATAAGAAAAGCACTTTATAAGTCATAAAATGTTGTATACATAAGCTTTTATTTTCAAATGCATATACACCTACAAAACCACTAAAATAACCCCCCAAAAGGCCAAGGAAATGAGGAGATGGAGACAGGGCCTCGAAAGCAATCCCTAAGTAACTGGAGCTAACAATGTTGGTTGTAACATAAGATACCAACAAAAAACTGGGGGAGTAAAACCTGAGTTTGACTGGGAGATAGTGCCTTAAACAAGACCATGAACTATGAAAATGTATTTCTGTAGGCATCCCAGATCCAGCATAATAAAGTAGGTTGATCTATTTCATGTGTACACCATAAGGGAAGGTTTTTAATGATAAAAGTAGGACATAAGCAGAACTGTGCAGGTAAATATTTAACAATTGACTTAGAATGTACACATTACACGTTTTAAAGTTTTAAAGAAAATTAACATTTTCTCCAATATTTTCTTAAGTCTGCAGTCTAGACTTAACAAAGAATCTAGCTAAAGCAATGAATCAATGTCATTTGTAGCTTTGCCCACAGTGTAAGAGTGCACCCTGAAAAATTTAACTCTAAAGCCTTACCTTGAACTTGCTCCAGTATACCTCTGGGCCTTAGGATATACTGTAGGCCACTATATGACACTCAGTGGGAAAGTTGTCTTTAGAACTGTCATTAAAACAAAGTACCAGAGTAGAATATAGAACGCTTAAAGAGAAAAAAAAAAGCCCTTTCTGAATGTAGCAGATAAGGATTTCATTAAATTGGGAAACACTATCTACTAATATAGGTCAACTTCTCTGTAACTAATGGGCGTAAAATGTTGCCTGGAACAGTGAGAGGTGAAATGACTTGCCCACAGAGACAACCAGTATGTCTCAGAGGCAGATTGAGCCCAGATCTTGCCAGCTTCCTCTCTATTCACTACACCATTAGGACTTCTGTGAATTTAGTGAAAACTTTTAAAAACGGGGACTCTAGATTGAATTTTGAGTAACACATATGAATTAAAGGGGTTTGATAGGAAGATATGTAGTGTTAAAATCCATTAGTTATATTTCAAAACCCAGGAATAGATGTCATCAGATCCCCCCCAAAAGTATGATGATTTTAATGTTATATTAAATCAAACCTACGGGTATATTTGCTTCTGAAGTACTCAAGCAACTGGCTTATAGATTGACAATAATCATGGAAAAACACCTAGAACTCTTACATGAAAAACCTTGAAAAGCTACAATCATCATTGTCATTATGGCAGGGAGATGGGGCGCTGAAGGGCACATACAGGAAGAACAGTTTTTCCTGTGATATTCCTGAATGCCAAGGCTGTTGGAAACAGGCAAATCATACATCTGCTGATTTCACCAGTATTTGTGGGAGTAGGGGTGCATTTGGACACTTGTACTCTGTCCTGGAACAGAAGAAAATTCACCAGTGATGCTGCTGTGGACACACACACACACACACACACACACACACACACACACACACCCTGGAGGTATTTGTCTGAACGCACACACACTCACACACACACACACACACACACACACACCCCAGAGGTATTTGTCTGAACACACGCGCACACACACACACACACACACACACACACACACACACACATACACACACCCCCCCCCCAGAGGACACACACACACACCCAGAGGACAGACACACACACACACACACACACACACACACACACACACACACACACACACACACACACACACACACACACACACACACACACACACACACCCAGACGTATTTGTCTGAACAAACGCTCAGAAGCAGGCACTGGGGCTATAACAATAATTTTCCTTAAGTCCAAGTAATACTCAGAATTTATAAGTACATGGTAATTTGTTTGGTTTATTTTTTGTTATCAGAAATTTAAGGGTGGCAGGAGAAGTAGAGTGCCATTCTGACACTTTTCATGAAAGACTGGAAGTCATCCTAGATTCATTTTAATGACATCAGTCCTGCCTGGTGGATGTGAAGTCTTTCTCCTGCCCAGGAAAGAAACTGGGGAAAAAGAAGAGTGGAAGTTGTAGTAACAGAGGCCAAGAACTGACACTTAGCAGTATTTCATTAGAATGCTCCTCTCCCAAGATGGTGATAAGCTCCAGCCATAACTGTTCTACATGAGGCTGGTCTTCCCCTGCCCTTCCCACTATATCACCCTTGTTGTGGGGACAGGGGTGGGATTCGAGGACCACAGGGGTCATTGAGAATCAGGTGAAATCATATCACTAAACAAATATTGATTGACTGCCTTTTCTGACTCCCTATTAGATAACAGGAATCAGGCAAAACACATGAGACTTGCTCCTTGACCTCTGGGGATTCAGAATTATGAACAAAACATAAACTGGAAAGGAAATTAGACAATGTCATAAGGATAAGGTGGAGAGTATCCAGAGGACAGTAGCCAAGGTGGTGAGGAGGAGGGCAACGAAAAAAGTGAAAGGTCATGAGACCATGCCACATGAGCACTGGTTAAAGGAAATGGGCATGTTTAGAGTAAAGAAGAGAAGACCTGGGGGCATGATAATTGTTTTCAAGCATTTGAAGCAAAGTCCTATAGAGAAGAGATTGGGCTTGTCTGTTTGGCCTGAGTCAGAACCAATAGCAATGGCTGCAAGCTGCAAGAGGTTAATTTAAGCTTGAAGTCAGGAAAAACTTCCCAACCATCAGAGTTGTCCAAAGGTGGAATGGACTGCTTCACGAGGGGCTGGATTCCCACCCCTTGGAGGTCTTCTTCAAGCAGGGGCAGGGTGACAGCTGTTTATTGGGTATGTCACAGACGGAGTTCCTTTCATATAGGGGCTGACCTCTATATTCTGTGATTCTGTGAACTCTGCTAGCTAATATGGGATTAATTGCCAAGTGAATGGCAAGTAAACCATGAGTGATATGTCAGCATTTCTCAAACTTTTTGGTCTCAGGACCCCTTTATTCTTTTTTAAAAGATTATTATTTGACATTCTCTTAAAATGTTTAGTTTCAAATTCTCTCCTTACTTCTACCCTTCCTTCATCCACTGAGAAAGCAAGCAAATTGATATCAATTATTTATACATGTGAAATAATGCAAAATATATTTCCATATTAGCCATACCCCCCACCACTAAAAAAAAAGGCAAAATAAATAGAGAAAATTATAATTCATTTTGCATTCAGAGTTTACTAGTTTTCTCTCTGTATGTGAACAGCATTTTTTCAACATGAGTCCTTTGGAATTGTCTCAGATTAAGTGTATTGATCACAGTAACCACATCTTTCACATACGATCGTCATTACAACATTTTTGTTACTGTGCTCAATGATCTGGTTCTTCTCATTTCACTTTGCATCAGTTCATATAGGTCTTACCATGTTTTCTTTTTTTTCTGAAACCACCTCCCTCATCATCTCTTATAGCATAGTAGTATTCCGTTATAATTATATGCCACAACTTGTTCAGCCATTCCCCAATTGATGAGCATTCCATCAATTTCCAAATTTTGCCACCACAAAAGAACTGCTAGAAACAGTCTACACATATATGGATCTAATAGTGGTATTGCTGGGTCAAAGGGTATGCATAGTTTTATTGCCCGTAGGGCATAATTCCAAATTGTTTTTTAGAATGGTTGAAGCAGTTGACTAGTCCACCAACAGTTCATTAGTGTATCTATTTTTCTTCATCCCCTCCAGAACTGGTCATTTCTGAGAGGTGTGCGGTGGTACCTCACAGTTGTTTTAATTTGCATTTCTCTAATCAATAATGACTTAGAGCATTTTTTCATGCAACTATAAATATCTTTTTTTCTTCTGAAAACTGCCTGTTCATATCTTTTAACCATTTATCAGCTGAGGAACCACCTTTATTTTTGTAAATTTGACTCAGTTCCCTATATATTTGAGAAATGCAGCCTTTATCACAGAAACTTTCTATAAAAATTTTTATATTATTTTATTGTCTATGGTACCTTTCAGCAATATGTGGTTTCCCTGATTTTCTCTTTTGCTTTTGCTTTGTCTAAGATCATGATTACTACCCCTGCCTTTTTTACTTCGGTTGAAGAATAAAGATTTTGCTCCAGCCCTTTATTTTAATTCTGTGTATATCTTTCTGTTTAAAGTGTGTATGCAAAGTACTGTTGGATTCTGGTTTCTAATCCATTCTGCTACCCACTTCTGCCTTCCTTAATCCACCCTCCCTTTGTCAACCTCCCCCCAATATCTTTCATCTCTTCTCTTATTTCCCTATTGTGTAGGGTAGATTTCTATACCCAGGTGAGTGTGTATATGTGTATGTGTTAGTTGGGAGTGAGTGAGAGAGTCCCACTTTAACCAATGTTGTTAAGAGTAAGGTTTGAGCATTGTTTGCCACCCCCCACTCCTACCACCTCCTCCACCCCCACCATTTCCCCCTCTATTATAAGAGCTCTTCCTTGCAAGCCTCTTTCATGTGAAAAACATTTTCCCTATTCTCTCTCTCCCTTCCCCTTTCTTCCAAGGTATCCCTTTCTTGCCTCTTCATTATTTGAAGGGAGGAGAAAATCATCCCAACATAATCAACGCAAACTCATGCCCTCTGTCTATATAGACTCCTAATTATGATCAAGTTCTTAGGAGTTATACATATCAATGTAAACAGTTTAGCTTATATTGAGTTTCTTATTTGCCTTTTTATGCTTCTCTTGAGTCTTGTGTTTGAATGTTAGATTTTCTATTCAGCTCTGGTCTTTTCATCAGGAATTCTTGAAAGTCTTTATTTCATTAAATATCTGTTTTTCTCCCTGAAGGATTTTACCCAGTTTTGCTGGATAGATTATTCTTAGTTTTCATCCTAGCTCCTTTGCCTTCCAGAATAACATGTTCTAAGCCCTCCACTCTTTTAATGTAGAAGCTGCAAAATCTCATGTAATCCTGATATTTGAATGATCTGAATGATTTCTCCTTGGCTGCTTGTAATATTTTCTTCTTGACTTGGAAGTTCTGGGATTTATTTGCCTTATAATATTCTTAGGCATTTTCATTTTGGGATCTTTTTGAAGAAGTGATTGGTGGATTCTTTCAATTTCTATTTTACCCTCTAGATCTAAGATATCACAGCAGCTTTCCTTGATAATTCTTGAAATGTGATGTCTAGGCTCTCAGGTAGTTCAGTAGTTATTAAATTATCACTTCTGTTTTCCAGGTCAGTTTGTTTTTGCAATGAACTATTTCACTTTTTTCTATTTTTTCATTCTTTTGACTTTATTGTTTCTTGATGTTTTATGGAATCAATAGCTTATATTTGCCCAATCCTAATTTTAAGGAATTATTTTCTTCAGTGAGATTTTGTACCTCTTCTTTCATTTGGACAATTCTGCCTTTTAAGGAATTTTTTTATTCAGTGAATTTTTGTGCCTTAGTTGCCATTAGGTTAATTCCATTTTTTAAGATATTATTTTCTATTTTTTATACCTTTTTTTACTAAGCTTTTAATTCTCTTTTTAAAATTTTGTTGTATCACTCATTTTTTCCCATATTTTTCCTACAACTTTTATCTCTTTCCTTAACTTTTCCAGGAATTCTTGTTGGTCATGGATTCAATTAGCATTGTTCTTTGAGGCTTGACTCATAGCTGTTTTTACAATACTGTCTTCTAAGTTTATGTTTTGGTCTTCTCTGTCACTGTAGTAACTTTTTATGGTCAAGTTCTTTTTTGTGATTTGCTCATTATTCCAGCCTATTTCTTGACTTTGAACTCTTTATGTTAAAGTTGGGCTCTGCTCACCTGGGGCTGGGGAGGCACTGTGCCAACCCTCAATCTTTTTTGTTCTGCTATTTTCAGAGTTAGTTCTAGGGGTCTATAACCAGGGCCCCTGCTCCTTTGTGACCAATCACAAGCATTCCTCTCTGACCTGGAACTGACCCAGAACTGCATATAGGGAATAGAGTTGCCAATCAGCACCAGCTGCACCCACTGCAAGCAAAGAGCCCCCGTAATCTCTTTCTGATCAGCTGTCTGAACCAATTACCATCTCTAGGCTGAGAGCTCCCAAAGCTGCTACTGCTGTTGCCACAACTGCCTCCAAGGCCCCCTGCTGATACTCTTGCCTCACTCAAGGCCAGCCCCTACCTGGGTGTCACAGACCTCTCGTCCCAAACTCCTAAGCTATTTTAGATTGGAAAAATGTCTCACTCTGACCTTTTGCTTGCCCTCTGCTCCAAAATTTGATTTGAGGAGTTATTTTAAAGGTGTTTGTAGAGTAATGTTGGGAGAGGTCAGCTTGTTTGCTACCTGTACTCCATCGTCCTCATCCCTTTACGTTCTTAAAAATTATTGAGGATACTCCCCAAGAACTTTTGTTTACATGGATAATGTCTATTAATATTTTACTGCATTTGAAACCAAACTATCTTAGTATTATTATAAAAATAGTTTTGACCTTATGGATCCTCTGAGTGATCCCTAGTCCACACTTTGAAAATCTCTGTGTTGTGGGATTAGTAAATAAGTAATGACATGATGGGCTACTCAAACCAGAAACTCAACTCAAACAGAAACAGGGGTTACTACAACATACAAAAGAATCACTGAGGGCCACATAACAATTAGAAAACCACTATTATTATTATTATCTATATTCTTTTATTTTTTATTTATTTTACTAAATATTTCCCATTTTAATCTGGTTCAGGCCACATTTGAGTGTATTGTGGGCTGCCTGCAATCACTGGTTTGGTATTCAACAACTATGGCTTAAACCACACTGCCACTTCATAAGCCTGCTTTCAAATACCATTTCCCATTCTCTAATTTGGGCATAAACTAGAAAAGCCACTTTCACGACAGTCAATAAATTCATAGCTCTAGTAATAATATTCAGATGTTCCTTGACCGTTCAAACTATATCCAATGTAAACAAAAGTATTTGTGAAATTTTCTTAGGTACTAATTTGGCAGACCAATGAACTTGTCTGGGAGCCTTTTCTCCCATCATAACAATAAATCTGAATGTATTTACTCTTTGAAAACAAATGAGAAACTTATTCAGGCATAATGAGGTGACTCTGTCCAAATCCCAGTTTTGCTAACATTTTTAATGTATAATACCAATTTCAAATCAGCTATTCAACTTCATTATTTTGGCAGAGATATGCATAAAGTTTAAGTAAAAATGAACTTTTTCAAAAATAAAAGTATTTTGTGGCTTTGAGTTTTTTTCCTCTTAAAAAAATTTGTTTTGGGGCAGAGCCACGATGGCAGAGTAGAAGCATGGACCTGCTGGAACTCTCTGCCCAAAGCCCTTAAAATACCTGTAAAACATGACTCTAACCAAATTCTAGAGCAGCAGAGACCACAAAATGACAGAGTAAAACAGTTTTCCAGCCCAAGACAACTGGGCTCAGAGGTTTTCTATAGAAGTTCTGATAACCAATTTGCTACTTTTTCTGACATCATTTCCCTCTATGTCCATTTTAGATGATTCAGTGAGCATGCCCAGTGTGGTAAGTGAACAAGAAGCTTACCTCATGAGCGCCATTGGAAGGCGACGATTCTCAAGTCATGTCTCCAGCATGTCTGCACCTCAGGCTGAGGTGGGCATGTTGCCCAGTCAGAGGTAAAAAGCCCTTTATTTTGTGTATTCCCTATTTTAAGCCTAAAGTAGAAATTCTGAGACTTGATCTGACCATGATACTCCCTTCCCCCATCAAAAACTTTAAATGGCTCCCTATTAATTTTTAAGGTAAACTCCTAAAGCTTTCCACAACTTCCCCTCTTCCTGTCTATTACACATCAACCCCCTCTACACACATGCAGATCTTATGCATCTCAGTGCCTATGCACTGGCTGTGCCCCAAACCTGGAATGCCTTTCTCTTTAATTTGAACTTATATCTATTCTTTACGTATCTTGTATATACCTATATATGTGCATGTTATTTCCCTCATTAGGATGTAAGCTCCTTGAGGGCAGGGACTGTTTTCACTTTTTTTCTGCAACCCTAGTGCTTAGGACAGTGCCTGGCACATAGTAAGGGCTTAATAAATGCTTGTTGATTGATTGGTCTACTTAGCACAAAAACAAAAATAAAAAAACTGAAAAGGGGAGAATGCATTACAATCTTAGACCTATTAACAGGTATTTGCCACTTTAGTTTCATATATACATATATATTTACATATATATCTCCCTTATTAGAACTCCACTCCAGGGCTAGCAATATTAAGTTCCAACAATCCCTTTAGGTATAGCATTATTACTGTATGTCATCTATGTCCAGCTTAATTTAAAGTTATGCTAATTTTTAAAATGACTGATTCAATGTTTGCTTTACCCTTGCTTGCATGATTTTAGGGAGAATTTAAAGTTATGATTCTTCATAACAAGCATGCATCAGTTTTCAAAGTGGTTGTTTAAGTTTTATAAATTTAATTTTAAATAGACATGGAGACATACTTTCTGCTCTGAGTATAGTTCCTGTATAAGGGTGGGGCCAATCAAACCACTGTATCTCCTTATCCCACTTCTTCGATTGATGCACTCAATCTATCATTCCATCCCACTTGAATCTGACAAAAGTATCAGAGTTAAGAGATGTGATTGTTTGTCTCAGTCAACTGCCCCCCTCCCCAACCTGAAATAATTTTATATCAAATAGGCACATGGTTTCCTTTCTTGGTGAATGACATTCTCTCATCTCTCTGAGATCCCTCAGTATCAGGGTTCATAAGAAATGCAATGCCTGAGGACTTTCTTGGAATGATGAAATTGGTCAAGTATATCTTCTGTAGCAGGTACCTGTGTTCAGTCTTTAGTAGTGAATGAAACAAGAAAGGAATTTTGATGCTAAATACATTTGTGACTTTGGACAAATCACCAACCCTCTCCAGGCTTTAGTTTCTTCCTCTTTAAAATAAGGGAATTATTCTAGATACTCTTTGGGTTTCTGTCCATCTCTTTTAGTCTGTTCTTCAAGGTGAGATTTGACATGATAGATTGTAGTAGGTACAAGGTTCCAATCTGGCCTCTGACACCTACTGGCTGTGTAACCCTAGGTAAGTCACTTAATTTCTCAGGCCTTCAAGAAACAAACTCTACAAGACTATAAATTGCAGATAAATTGTCTCTCTGTCTCAGTGGAGGAAATTTTCACACCAAAAAGAGTGCCCTACACTGATGAATCACAGGCCCAGATGAAGAACATTTCTGGAAAGCAGTTTCTTCCATGGCATCAGTAATATGTGTGAGTGAAAACAATACAAGTCCTAGTACAACTGAACAATTTAAAAGTCTACTGCAGAAAGTTAACTTCCTTTAACATAAAAGCACAGTCTATTTTGCTAAATCTTTCAAAGATTTAGGTATTTAATTACTCTCTGCTCTCCATCTCCTTAACTCTGACCTTGCATTAATCAGAGAGAGGTGGATAGACAGAGTTCAAATCTGATCTCAAAGAATTAACAGCTGTGTGACCCTAGGTGTAACCTCTGTATATCTCAGTTTCCTCATTTGTAAAGTGAGGATCAGAATAGCACCTCCATTCCAGGAATTCCATTTGGTATCAAATGAGATAATATTTGTAAAGCATTTTGGAAACCATAAAGTGCTCTATAAATGCAAACCAAAAGATGAAATTAAGTTCATAAAATGAAGCCCAAGTTAATGAAGATTTTTAAAGCAGATTAAAAACAAGAAGAGAAAAATTAACCATTAGTTTTTTAAACGAGACAGCATTTATAAAGTATTCTACACCTATACAGCATTATATGAAAGTAAGATATGGCTGCTGTTGAGAGAAAATATATTATTCCAAAAAAGGACTAACAACAATTAATAATTTTTAACATTTTTCAGATTTTTACTTAAAAAAGAAATGAAGGAATAATCCTAGTAGATCAAACATTGCAAACTCTTTAAAGAAAGTAATGTTTCATTTTTTCATGTAGAGAGGGTAGGAAGTATGGTGTGACTGCAGGAACACTGAAAGGATCCAGAGCCAAAGTGTCCTTCTCTGCTCCTACGTACCCAGGAGATCTAGGGCAAGTTAGGTCACCTCTCCAGTTTCACTGTCTGCATCTATAAAATTAGAGGGTGAAACCTAATGATCTATGATCTATGAACTACTAACTAGTCATCAAAGCTCTGGCAAAAGTTGACCAGGTAAATGGATTGCTTATCATTTTCCACATACAATAAGAATATAACTTTGTCTTGTCCATGTGGGGATTAGCCTTGGGAGGTATGCACTAGTGGTCTCCATCTTAATAAGTCTTTAAAAATCTGATTTCTGAGCTAACAGAAGCACTGACTATGAACTATTTTCTTTCTCGAACAACTGGAATTAGTTTTGCTTAGCTCAGAATCAACAGTGGGATGAAAGCCCTCAGAATCATACTTAAAGCACAAAAGTTTTAAAAAGAAAACTAATACCAACCATTTTCACTAAAAGTTTTTATAGACACTTAAAATACAAAGTTTTCAACAGTCCTCAACAAATGCAAACATTCCCTTCTTCATCTTCTGTAAGGAGTTTACACCCAGCAAGGAAAAATGGGGGAAGGCAATGTGTTATACTGCCATCCGTCTGAACAGATGGATGAACAGAATTGTAATCTGGACAGACTGATATTGGAGAGACTGAGGGAGATATCTACATTCCTTCATTTCTACTTGATTCATTTCATGGGAGAGTGGGTTGGGTTCTCTCCTACGTTTGGAGTGTTAGAGCATTTCCTAAAATACTGCCTTTTTAGTGCATTTGTGCAACTTTGAAGCACATCTAGTCCTAAATAGGGGTAATTTAATTCGGTACAATCAAACAAGTATTTACTGAGTGCCTGTCACGTGTCCAGCACTGTGTTCTTTCTACAAGTAAAGTATAAGACACCACCCCTGTTCTCAAGAAGGTCTCTTTGCAGTCAAGAAAACTCATGGTCTGTTGATCTTATTTGTCTCTTGCCCACCTGACAGCTTTCTTCTATTGACATTTATCTTTCGATCTCACAACAGATGCAATATTAATTTCTGAGGAAGGAGAAAATGATTTGAGTTCGTAAGGATTTCCTAGGTCAATTCCCTCCAATTTACTTGCATCTTCATCATAGTGTTAATTTAGGCTTCTGATATTGTTTTTGCTTTTCTGTTTGTTTGTTTTAAATATATGATCAGAATTCAAAATTTGTATAGGAGTTCATGGTAAGTGTTTTTTTTTTTTAATTCTAATTAACAAGGACAAAAAAAATCCTAAGGAGGATGATTTTCAATGAAGCTGCAAGTAACTCAACCAAATAGTTTCAAAATAAGTATCAGTTTTGATTTTCTGTGAATTGTTCCTAGAGCGCATTTCAAAGCTCATGTATTGATCTGGAGCACTCTAGGTCCCAACAGACTGCTCCTCTTAATTAGCATCCAGACAATGTTTTTCCTTATCCTGTGATTCCATGTCCTGATGAACCCAGTGTAAGGCCAAATGGTTGATTGTCCTCCTTTCCCTTCCTTGTTCTGTTGATTTTACTTTTTCTTTTCATTTTTAGTCTTTGAAAAAACAAACAATTGCATGCTTTTTTTTGCATTTTCTTTCCCTAAATGCTTCATCTCCCTACCCCTCCTGCAGTGAACCTAATGTCCTCGATGACTCCCAGTGCCTGGCCGCTGAGGGCAGCCTCTCTAGGTACAGTGTCAATGCTACCTGTCTGTCAGTGTCTGTGCTGGGATATTACCTGTTCCCTGTCTTTCTGTCTCTTCTTCCCTCCCTCCTTCACTCTATTTCCATTCCTTTCCCAATGTTGTTCATGGACGCACCAGTCTGCAAGTCAAAGGTGTAGCAAACCTTTCTAGATTTTCAGCTACAGATGGCAAGACTATTTTTAAAAAATGAGCCCAGGAACAGTTCTGTAGAGTTTTATGGGCAATTCTTAAGTTGTTCTAAATTTCTGATGTATCAGGTGTTAAGTTTTTCCCTGCTAAATATTTTCCCTTCTACGTTGACATTCATTAATAATTTTTTAGAAACATCATCACTATGTATTCACTTATTTAACTACAAGGTCTTCACAGTCAAGAAACCCTTTATCAAAACACTGAGACAGATTTTTAGTGAATACCATAACTCATTTAAAAATACTATAAAAATAATATCAATTTTATGTACATATTAACTCCCATTTTCAATTTATTTTATGGAATTTCTTTAGTATCTTACTCTAGGAAGCTTGTCCAAATAGCACTTATATAGGAAATTTGTAACTCAGAACTAATCCAGTTCCTCTGAAAATTGTCCAGTAAAATCAGGAAGACAAATGCTCCTTGGCTGAATTAGAAAAATTATATGATGCCAGCACAACATACAGTTACTATGCTGTACATCTAAAGATTGTAAAGAAGGGATGGACTGCACCTTTAACACTCAGATAAATGACATCAATGGTTCCCAGCATTGTACTCTCATAGTCATCCTCTCAACTGATCCTCATTAGGTGGGGCAGTGCTTCCTGTCCATCACTAGTGTTTTTGTTCTATTTCAAGTGAATATCTGCCCCTTTAAGTCTTGCCTTTATCAACTGTTATGTGCCTGTGTCTCTTGTTTTATCAGTAAAGATGAGGAGATGTTGAGAGGTTGTTCCTGTGAACTTTCCCTTTTTAGAATTTTGTCACTCATTTGGTTTTTTGGTGTTTTGTTCAGATTTCACTTTTTTCATGTTGAATATGGGAAATTCATTCCATCATCAGATATATATATATGTATATATTTTTTGTTAGACCAGATTCATGACATTCATTTATGTTTGACAGCCCTAGGCTCAAAAGTTCAGTCTCTTACCATGTGTGGAATAGCTGCAGAGCTAAGGCTTGCTCCCATTGGCAGAAGTTCAAATAAGGGTTATTTGGCATAACTGAAATGAGAGAAAAGAAACAGGTCTCCAAATGGTTTTGTATGATTGTGCACAAGTTTTAAAGAAAGCAGACACTCTATAGTGGGGTTAAAAATAGTCAACCTGACTTTTAAGGAATTCATCTGTTTACACTTAAATTTATGCTTGAGCAAGATAACATTCCTTAAAAACGTCCTTGAAATGTCCTTGAAAAGCCTTGGTGGATTCAAAGTGAATCACTGTCTAAACAGATTTGCTGATAGAAGGAGTACAATATATTACATCAGATTTCCAACAGACATACTACACGTCTCAAATCAATCTGTTTTGATCACATGATGTGAAATTTGCTCTGTAACTATGTGGTCAAGAGCTATCCTATGTCATTTAAAGTGAGAGAGGCAAGAATTAGTCTTCACTGGCTCCACTGCTGATGAAAACATATCCAGGATTACACTTGGTCAAGAATAATATAGACAGGCCAACCAGTCAGAATATTTAGGACTGGACTAGCCTTGATTATAGGGAGTTGAATGGTCTCACTATACTCATTTACACTTCTGTGTATATGCACAGTTTGAAGCTAATTACAGATTCAGCTCTTGAACTTGAAAAAATGCATTTTGTTTGCTGAGAGTAAACCAAGTTAGCACAGTGATGTTCTACTAGAAAGGAACATGTCCACTATTGCTATACAAGGTTACCACCTGAACTTCATCATGTCACCAAGTTTTTAGTAATTATAAGTGATGGGTTTAGGCAGAAGAGCATGTTTCTGATTAAATGTTTTTAGTTCTTACTTTCTGCATGCCATCCCTTCAAGGAGCAAAATCTTAAATTCCCAAAAGCTCATGTCTTATAAACACAAATTAACTTGTGTCCAAGACCTAAAAGAAATTGAGCAGCATTCCCAAAGAAAATCAGACTACAGAGCCTGCAAACTATTAAGCAGTATGACTAATTAATTAGCTTTCATAATTTGATTAGACTTTCATGAAAAAGGCTGTTTATAAGAAAATACTGAATATAGGTACTATATTCATTAGGGAGCAGCAGACCTAGCTGGATTCAGAGAAGAAAGAAAACACTGCACTGGCAAATATGGATGAGACCAATGAAAACTTTACAGGCAGGGGAAATTTTTCTTCCAAGACTTTAATGCAAAGAAAAACTAAGACAACTTTTCCATTATAAGTCATTTTAGGACAGCTAGGTGGCACAGTTGATAGAGTACTAGGTCTGGAATAAGGAAGACTCATCTTCATGAGTTCAAATGTGACCTCAGACACTTTACCTTGTTTACCTTTGTTCCTCATCTCTAAAATGAACTGGAGAAGAAAATGGCAAACTACTACATTGTCTTTGCCAGGAAAACTCCAAAATGGAGCCACAGTCAGACACAACTGAAATGACTGAATAACATTAAGGTCATTTGGAAAATAAAATGCCAGAGATTTTGCGGGCTTTGTAGCCACTGCTAATAAGTTGAGGTTTTTTTGTTTTGTTTTTTAAGAGAAGACTGCAAGTTTATCTAGTTGGGGATTTTATGACATAGTTGCTTGGTCTTGAAATCTCTTAACTAATGTGTGGAAAATTCCCTGCAGGTAATTTTCTTTTTCATCAGATCTCACAGATCTAGGACATTGCCCTCTTGTCAGATGACCTGGATTCTATAACCAGTTCTATTTATTCTACTATTTGAACAAATCACTTCGCTTCCAGGCACCTTAGTTTCCTCATTTACAAAATGTGGGAGTTGGGTTAGACAACTGACTTTGAGTTCTCTCTACTTTCAATATTTTAGGATTCTAGTATGCTATTAATACAGGTGGAAATATGTGTTTATTTGTGCTTTATTGACTTAAAATTATCTTTTGTGCAAAGTAAAACATTATAAAGACCAGAAATGTCTAGTCAATGAACATATTTCCTCCTGAAAGAGTAATTTAAAATATAATAATTAGGGAGAAGAACATTTGTTCAAGTTTAATGAGATATCATGGCATGATCAAGAGAGAATAAAAATATTTCTATTTAGTGCATGGTGCTGAGGATAGAGCATTGGGCCTGGAATCAGGAACTTCATGAGTTCAAATCAAGCCTTAATTAGATACTAACTCTATGACCCTGGGCAAATTACTTAACTATTTGCCTCTGTTTCCTCATCTGTAAAATGAGCTAGAGAAGTAAATGGCAAACCACTTCAGTATCTTTGCCAAGAAAACCCCTAATGGAGTCCCAAAGAGTTGGATACAACTGAAATCTTATGGTCAGCCAACTTTTCAAAGTATCTAGAAGATACAAAGGGTAAAAGAATTTCCTTTTCAATAGCTGAAAATAAGTGCCTAAAAATCCTTTCTGAAATACGTGCCTACTCCTGTTTTGTAACTAAATAAATCATTGTTATGTGCGAGGCAGTGTTGGGTGGAAAGAGATGAGATAAGGAGTAAGACCTAGATTATAGTCGTGACTTTATAGCATCGACCTAGTGTGATTTGGGCAAGTCAACAACAACCTCTCTAATTTTCAGCTTCTATCATCTATAAAAGTGAATTCCCTGCCAACCAGGGTTGTTGTATCTAAAAAGATTATGTATGTAAAAGGACATTGAAAATTTCAGGCTGTTATAAAAATATAAGGGGTCCTAAAAGGAAACCACATCAGATTAATAGTGATAACAATCAGGTTATCAGCTCTCCAGTACCAAAATTCCATGATCGTAGGTTGTTTGGTTACATCTTGTACATTGTGGGTACTCAAGAAATATTAAACAGGGGAAGAGTAGGACTCTGTTTCTCTCCTTCTCTGTGAATACTTCACGCCATTTTCTCTGGCACTATAGTTTGTTACTGTGGTGGAAAGCTCACCTCAGATTTAACATTTCCTATGTACAGAATGGCCAGGTAGGTGGCACAGTAGACATGGCTCTGGACCTGGAGTCAAATCTGAGTTCAAATCTTCTAAGTTCAAATCCGGCCTTAGACACTCACTAGCTGTGTGATCCTGGGCAAGTCACTTAACCCTGTTTGCCTCAGTTTTCTCACCTATTAAAATGAGCTGGAGAAGGAAATGGCAAACCACTCCAGAATCATTGCTAAGAAAACCTCAAATGGGGTCATGAAGAGTTGAACATGAATGAAAATGAAATGAACAATGTACAAGATACTCTGCTCTATTTAGGGAGCTTCCAGTGTGTACACAAGACCCAGTCTATCACTGTGAGACAAAAAAAAAAAAAAAAAGAAAAGTACCTGCTTTATTTTTTTAATTTTTGTTTTTGTTTTTTTTGTTTTTGGGGCTTTTTTTTTTGGCATTGATCCCACCTAGTGGTTTGCTTAATTATCTCTCCTGTCAAGTGTGGTTTTTAAATTAGGGGAAGCAGTTTGCAAAGTGATCTCTGTGAACTAAATTTTGTACTGAATTGATGACCATCCTGATGTCTGAAACAATTCTTCATGCACATTCTTGTCTAGTTTTTATTTTATGTAAAACTATCAAGAGGGTGTCTGTTTTGCTAGAATAGTGAATAACGGAATGATTCAGCTGGGAGAGAAAAATTAACAACAAAATCCTCTAAGATCGTCTTAGCTCCTTTTGCAACTAAGTGCTGCCCCTGTAATTTGTTCTTTTTTTTCTTTTTTGAGAAGCATGGAGTAAGTTTTTTTTAGGGGCTTGGGGAGAGGGGGGAAGGGGGACGACCAGGGTGTTTGATTCACTGTCATCCAGCAATTTCTTCAATTGGATTTCTGCTCCTATTGACTTCTATAAAATTTTAATTACGTGGTCTGCAATTGTGATGTTTGTTAGCACCTCAAAAATACAAGTGAACATTTTTCTCTAAATGCAATTCTGAAAGGCTTTAGGTTAGACAACTCCACTGAGCTTTATCTTTAGTACATACAAGTTACTATTTCTCCCTTTAAACATTGAGGCAGAAGAGACTAGGTATTTATTCTTTTCTATGATTCAGAACTTCAGATGACAAGTGCTCTGAGAAAGTTTGTTTGTTTTCAGCTTTGGTTTTTCTTTTGTTTTGATTTTTGTCCACTAATGAGACTAATATTGACTGCTCTTTGAAGCACCCTTTGCATTATAGACTGCTAATGTAGAGACGTTCTTGATTTATGATAGGGAAGGTAGTGATATAGATTCTGGACTTTTGTTGCAAGTATATGAATGATCCACATTTCAGTTATGCAGATGGCCAGAATTCAGGTATTTTAACATGAGAACTTAAAATAAAAATGTGACATTTCTTCTTTGAAATAAAAAGTAAATTTGGTGGTTGCAGTTCTTATAGCCAAAAACAATAACAGAGTTCAATACATTCACTTTCTTTGACTTCTTAAAGATAAATTGGTTGAGAAATATAAGACATAATATAGACAGGAGCTTGATAGTTTGCATAGTCACTCTGATTTTCACTAGCTTGGCGTTTCTGGTTCTATACATATTCCTAGGTAGATATTGCAAATTCTACAAAGTTATTTCAGATTTCTTTAGTGTCATGTGATACAGAGATATGCCTACATTTAAACCATTTTGCTTGTGAGACTAATTTAAGCCCCTGAAGAAGAAACTTGTGGTATGAGATTCCATTCCACACAAATGGCTTTATTCATTGTTAAATCTCTATTTAGGGTCTGCCCAAACTGTACAAGTAAACACATCAATCCCTTGGTGTCAGAATACAGATATATTGGCATCATTTATTATTTTACTCAGCCAGGGGTGTGTTTCCAAGGACTTATCTAATATTTTCAACTCTGACATATACATCATTTATACAAAATAAGTACTTGCTATGATCATAAACTTTATACACTTCTTTAAGGAAGGTCTTATGTTTATGATCCTTATTTTGGAATTCTGATCATGTCACTACCATTGCACAATGATATTTATGACTCCTGACATGAGATCAATTTTTTCTTTTATTTCATACATTTTTCTCACATTGCAGCGTATGGCTTATTCCAACTATAAGGCTAATGGCAATTCACATTTGCATAACATTCTTTTTTTTATGGCACTTCAAGAATTCATTATCTCCTTAGTATGAGTACCATCTCTCCCAATGTAGATCACAATCCTTCCATAACTCTAAATGCATAACCTGGTGAAACTATCCACTAGTGATAACCCTCTGCCCTCTGCTAGTCCAACAGTTGTTCATTTCAGTGATGGTTGCAATGCCCCCCCAGATAAATGAACTTTGTTCTCATCTTGGAAACTTTAAGACTAGCCTCACCAGGGAATTACTGATTTATTCTAGATGAAATATGAATAAGATCAAACAAGATGGTTGATATGGCCATAGATGACATGCTTTATTTGGAATATCAGAGCATGTTTATGATTGATTTTCTTCACTATACGACAATGAGGTTTTTTTTACTTGACCCCAAAGCTAGCTTGGCCATCTCGTAGTTTGTTCCTCCTATGTTCTCTCCTTTTCCCATTCCTCCATCTGGCCACTTCTTTAGAGAAAAGAAAAGTAAGTGGAGGCACAATGTGGGGTAGTGGACAAAGAGCCAGCCTCAAGCATGGATTCAAATTATGCCTCTGACGTGTAGTAGCTGTGTAATTCTGGGCAAGTCACCTAACTTGCCTACGCTCCAGGGAATTCTCTAAAATCCTAAGCTGTGATATATTAACTAGCCTGCATTAGTCCAGGGTACTTTCTCACTGGGAGTTAGTTCCTTAACAGTGAAATCACAGGTCTGAAAACAACAACAGCAAAAATTAGTTTTCTCTCTTTCCTGGACACTTCTGATTATGAATCACTATAAAATACTTAACTGAACTATCATTAGGTGACAACTCTTTTTTAAGGCCACAGTGAAGAAGATTAAATATTAAATGAGTACTGATGACCTCATTCCCAGAATTAAGTTGTGTTCCAAGGGTATAATACTTTTTCCCTCATGTTAAAAGTACTCTCTACATGCATGCAACTTAAGGAAAAACTGGCATTTGTGTGTCAATCAAGTCATCCACAAAGAAAGACCACTGCCAAGTCTCTCTCTCTTTTTTTTTTTAATATAAAGGATTCAATTTGATTCAACAAACATTTATTAAGCAAGTACTGTGTGCACAGGAATGTTAGGTACAGAGAAAGATACTAAGTTGAAAGAGGACACGATCCTTCCCTTCCCTCACGAAGCACTGACCCAACCACACAGACAGCCCATTGCCCCAGTCGTTCTCTTTTATGTTTAAGAGTGATGCTAGGAAAACAATCGGCATGTAAGATGAGGTAATTAAAGGGAAGAGAGACGAGTTGTCGACATTATAAACTGCATGTGAAATTTCAGTGCATTTAGTGGGTCTTAAAGCTCTCTAATAATAAATCAATTCAATCACTTTGACTGTATTTTATCAAAAAGTTTTAAAGACTTTGAGGGTACCTACTTGTGACTATGTGTAATCACAAGTCTCAAAGAGACTTCAGGCTGCAAACATGGATTGAATGTAGACCCTGTTCATGTGTCATGCCCCTTCACCTAAATGGAACCTGTGTCTGTTGTGTTTGACATTTGTTCATTTTAATTTTATTTAAATTGAAATTTAAAAAATCAATTAGGCATTTATATCAGAGAGAGTTGTTTCCCTTTTCCATCCCCTTCCAAAATCTGAGATTACAAAATGCCATCTCATACTCTTTCCGTATATGGTACTCTTCATAATCAGGGGGTGACATAAGTGGTTATTTGGACATGGGGTGGAACATCATCAATGGCTGAAAACCAAGAATCTCAATTTTGGCAGTTTTGAAGTGCAGGGCTTTATGCCAAATGCCATAACTCTTCAAACATTTGGAAATCCCTACCTAAGGGTACCTATCCCACCTAGCCTTCAAAGATAGTGCTGTCTTTGAAGAGACTATGTTACATTAGTGGTTTGTGATCACACTGGGTAGGGTCACCTCTCTATATTTCTCCTTTGTTTCCGTTAATACTGCTGATACTTAACAGGGTTGCAAGTATACAGAGTGAACCTGGCCAACAGAATCTCCTTATTCAGCAACCACTGGGAAGGAAGCGAGGCCTGAGGCAGGTGAGTACCCAAGGACATATATGGTCATATTCAAGGTATAATCAGTGTATTTTCTCAAGTCTCCCTTGACTTTACGTTACCTCCTCTCTTTTAGCTAAGACGACCTCTTCTGTCTCGTCAAAAGACTCAGACTGAACCTCGAAACCGTCATGGAGCTCGGCTCTCAACTACTCGCCGAAGCATACAACCTAAAACAAAGCCAACAGGTAAAGCGACATTCGTTCATGTGACAGTGTTGGTACATAATAACATATAGTAAGGGGAAAGGGTGCCTGGATTTTATAAAATGGTACAGAGTTTAGGATTATGTTTTCCTTAGTGTAAGGAGATGAGAGGAAGAATCTCTGCGCACATCAGCACCATATATTTTCTAGGAGTTGGGGACTCCATACATATACCCCCTTCTTCCCACCTCCTGATAGTAATATACTATTTGGTTAAGAGAGTTGATTTTTAAAAGGCTGATACCTTTTCAATCACATAAGCAAGCAAATATTTACTAAACACCTACTATGTGCCAGGCATTGTGCTAAGCACTGGAGATACAAAGAAAAAAGTGAAGTTCCTGCCCTCAAGGAGCTTACATTCTAAGGAGGGAGACAACATGTACCGATGTAAGTATTTACAGAACATATCCAAACGGATTCAGGGCAGTTTTGAGACGGAGGACCCAAGCAGCCAAGGGGATCAGGAAAGCATCCATTCAGAATGTGGCACTTGAGCTGAAGTAATTAAGGAAACCAGGGATTCCAAGAGGCAGCACTGAGGAAGGAGAGAAATCCAAGCATTGAGGTTGGCCAGAGCAAAGACACAGAGACAGAAGATTCCATTATTTAAATATCATTAATTGCTTAGGACTGTTCTAGGGGAGGATACAAAAATTAACATAAGGAAGGGTACACTGTGCATACACACTTACAAAATACAAAAAGGCGTAAATGCTTGAGTTATTAGGTGCCATGATATATGTTCATCTGCCACACTAAAGACCACATAATTAGCTCATTAATTAAAGTCAAGTTTATACAGTTGTTGTAAAAGATAATGAATAACTTAATGCCTATACCTTAATGACCTTACTTTATGAAAATAATGAGGACAGTTTTTGTTACACTGAAGAAGCATGAAATTAAAACATTCACTTTTACAAGAGAAAAGAGCAATGCCAGTAAAGGCGGGAGAACTCAGATCAGACAAATGAGAGCCAAAGCTATCACTTGTGTTTTTCTATTCATCCCCCATTTTCTGCCTGCACGGAAACAGATCAGAAACGATCAGTGACCTTCACAGAAACTCAGCCTGAGACAGCACCTTCCCAAGCTGACACCCTTCCTGCCACCACCCAGCAACAGTGTTGCAGCAAGAGCAGTCCTGGTCAATCTGGTAAACCAGAAGTAGTGGAGAAACCAGTCCTCACATCCTCCCCTGCCATCATAGTTGCTGATCTCCATGGCCAGAGTCCCTGCCAGGTAATGGCTCTCATGATGACTTGAGACTGACTTCCCTCCTGTATAGTTCTTTAGGTATCATTCAAACATGCATTGGTTTCCTGAATTTTACCTTATAATCAAGTCTGGACCAATTAACTCCACTAAGAGAACAGTACTAGTAAAGCTAAAATCACTGGTTAATCCACATGAGATACTTAGCTTTGGGTACAGGTTTGGAGAGAGGCCATTTTGTATGCAACTTAAAGGTGGTCTTTTGAGGCAACAAGGAGGCATGGTGGACAAACAGTGGGCCCAGGGTCTGCAAGGACTAAGTCTGGATCCTACCTCAGCTGTTTACTAGCTCAAATGCAGCTTCCACATTTGTCAAATGAGCATAATAGCACTTTGTTGTTATGTTTAGTGGTTTCAGCTGTGTCTAACTCTTCATTGGGGTTTTCTTGGCAAAGACAGTAGACTGGCTTGCCATTTCCTTATCTAACTCATTTCACAGATGAGAAAACTGAGGCAAACAGGGTTAAGTGACTTGCCCAGGGTCACACAGCTAGTAAGTCTCTGAGGCTGGATTTGAACTCAGGCCTTTCTGACTCCAGACACTGTCCATTGTGCCACCTAGCTGCCCTAATAATAATAGAACTTGTTTCATAGGTTGCTGTGAACATCAAATAAGATAACATATGTAAAAGCACTTTGCAAAATTCAGAGTGCTATAAATGTTAGATATTCTTTCTGAAGTAATGGGTAAAAACATTTGATATTAGATGTTTCTGAGAAACATGATTCCTTTAGCACAAGAGAGTTTGGATGAAGAACAGCAGAGACCCAAAGGGATAGAATTTGACAAAACGTTATTACTAGTCAGAAGGAGAGGAGGGGAACAGATGTCACTAGGGAATGATATCCTCATTGCCTGTAATCATGAAATGGTTTTTATACTCCATGGGAAAGCCCAGAACCCCTCAGGGCTCAAATTTTTAGATCTTCAGACAAAGAGATGGCATGGCCCCAACAGGAGACTATCCTATTATCTACAGAAGTGTAGTTGAGATGAGTGAAGTAAGAGTATTTTCTAAATTGCCTAATAAGGAATGAAGAATGAGGTGCCAGGATAGAGGGAACTTAACTCTAGCTGTGTCATCCAGTAAGATCAAGGGATAGGAAGGAAAAGGTAACGACCAGTCTCTGGGGTTATTAGCTTTAGTATACATACATTCATCTTGAGGCACAGGGGTCCCAGCGAAACTAGTTTTTACCAGTCCACAATTGCCTTTGTTGAAATGGATGGTTCAAACATAAATGTGTGTGTATACACATACACATACACACACACACATATACAAACACATATACACATATACTCAAAAATACTTGCCTAAAAATATTTGGTCAAGAAAATATTTGTTAATGTATATGTAGTCTTTAAATAGAAGGTCTCTTTATAGTTTCTACTTTATACTTAAAATAAGCAACTCCAGACTATTGAATTCAACATTTATTAAGTGCCTAGTATATTCAAAGTACCATACTAGGTATTGAGGATGTATATAAAGACTAAAATGAAACAATTCAAGGAGCCTGAATTCTACTGGACAATACAATGTGTATACAGTTAAACAGAAACACAACATGTTAAATTAAGAAATTTCAAGAGGGAAAATGCAAAGGGATGTTTTTATGAAAGCATTTCTTAAAAGGGTTTGATAATGCTGAACATCATTATTATATTCTCTTCTATGATACTGTAAGGAAGCTAAAGAGGTATCTGTAGTGGCATTTTTTCTGAAACTCTTCTGTGGCACAAGGGATCATAATCTTACAGTGAGGTCATTCAGTTCACCTCTCTCCTTTTTTAGATGAGGAAACTGAGAAACAAAAAGGCTGTGATTTGCCCAAAGTTATACATGTAGTAAATGGCAGAGCTAGGGTTTGGACCCATGTCCTCTGACTCCAAATCCCAGTAATCTTTCTACCATCCCAAGCTGTCTCTGATCTTAAAATGAAGAATTTTAGCACTAGAAAGGATCTTAGAAAGAATATTTTCTCTGCTTTATGAAGGCCTCAAACTTGTTGGTTATATTGGTTCTAGAGTAAGGCTCATCCAACTGAAGAGAAAGAAAAGGAAAAGGAAGCTGATAGCGAAGTAGCACAAGGAGCTACGGCACACAGCCCCTCATCTGCCCAGCTTTCAGACACTGAAGACTTCGCAGGTCTCGAGACCACAAGCCTGCTACAGCCTGATGACACCATTCTCCATATCAGTGAGGAAAATGGGATGGAGAATCCTCTACTAACAAGCCAGTTCAGTTTTACTCATATTGAACTGGGGGAGACAGATATTGACCTAGATGAGTCTCATGTTTAATTTTACATTTAGTAGGGACTGATGATCTAGAAGGAGAATGAATCACCTTGCTGAAGCACTTAAATTTTCTCTACATAAGACTGTGGTGGCAAATTGTCATTAGCCCATTAAAAAGCACCTTATATCCATAGAAGGCACAAATCTAAGCAATTTGCTGCCAATCAGCAGACTATTGAAAAAAAAAACCCATAAAATTGATGATTACATTCATTTAGTCTTGTGAAGACCACAAGTATCAGAGAAGAATGGGAAAATGAGCCATTTCAATGCATACTATTTATGATTCATTAAGCCTTGATTTGTTACAAATGTACTGTAAGCACCAGTTTATCTACAAAAATGAACAAATTTATTAATATATTATAAAAAAGAAAGCAACCCTTTGATGTTGGTCACGTTAACATCTCACCTGAATTTTTATTTTTATAGTTTCAAAATAAATATGACTCATCAATGACTGGCAAATTATATTTAAAATGAAATATAATACTAGTATCATAAAGGCATATCGAGAAAAACAAGTCCACTGCTGATTTCTGTTAGTCAAAAGTAATGTCAATGAGGAAAAAAGCTAATGTTTTTAAAGCTTTCAAAATGTTTACTTTGGACTGTTCCTTTTATTGCACTTTGTAAATCAAAATCCTTATGTTATGAGCCTTCCATCCATTTCAAAATATAACTAAAAGATACAATTCTTTACAAAGCTAAAAGTTGTTCAAGAAGACAAAGACTGCAACAATATGAAAGCCAAATGTGAAAAAAGCTAGAAAGGGATGAGATTGCTTATTATAGCAATTATTGTATCAGTGCATGGCAATGGAGGCAACTAGAAATATGTGTTTATTCTCAGGTGTGGTATCTGTTGCCTATCTTCAAAGACCTACAGTCCTACAGTTACTGTTATTATCATACTGAGATTATTAGAATTAGCTTAATAGCCATTCCTTTATGATAGCAGTGTTCCCAAGTGCCCTCAAGGCACATACATTCATGACACAAGATAAATCCCTATAAATAAGGAAATTTCTCCACCTATTAGGCCCACTCAGCCATATCTGTGTGACTTTCACATGGTGTTCAAAGAAACATGAAAGAGAGGGATTTGGAAAATCAGATCCCTAGCAAGTCAATCTCACTATAAGATCATAGGATAATGAATCTCACAATTCAAAACTGAATTTAACTGTTTATATTAGAAAATGACATGTCTACAAGGCAAATCACAAGCTCATGCTTCTGTGATTCTTTGACCTATCTAATTTGACTAAATTAACATGGTATATAACTGCAAACTCTAATTCTGAAGTTGAACAGACTTTAATTATAATACCATGAATTTTAAATTATTCTGTATGTCCACACTTTATCTATATTTGTCATAAATTCTATCTGCATATAAAGAAGAGGCCTGTTAAACCTAAATCTAATACAGAAAAGGTATTCTTCTATTTTAGGTACTTATTGAATAGGCCTAAATTATATTTCGAATGATGTAAAAATGTAATTTGAACTCATTCATAGCTCTGTCCAAGAATACAGTGCAATGAATAGGTATCTATCACTAATAATGATGAGACAAAATACCCACCTAAACCTAGGTTAAGTAGAATTTCAAAAACTAGAGAGGCCAAATATATTCTTGTTCATTTTACAGTATTTTGATATAGCTTGCACTTACTGCCAACTAACCCTCAAATGCAGTTAAATATCTATTATAATGATTTTGTTAATCTAAGTAAGCTGGTGTATTTCTGCTATTTAGAAAATATGCTGCTGTTCAATTAGTGTTAGGGGCCTTATGTCTATGTAATTTCCAAGTGTCTGAGTTGTGTATCTTAATTTATGTGCATGTTCCGCTCCAGTTTATTGATTCAGATTAGATATAATCAAAGATAATTGTACAAGAGAGCAAAAAAAAGTGGGGGAGGTAGGGCAGAAGTGGGATGTTAAAGAATGATGTTACTTTCAACAGGTGTCTTTAAGTACAAGTTTCATATACTTATCAAGGCACAGAGCTATTTTTAAAGGTGACATCATGCCTGTCTACTTATTATCCAGTCCCTCTTCTACTGTAGAAGTCTTTTAGAAACTTCTTCAGTGTTTTAAGTATATCAGGTTAAAAAAATAGCCCCTATTCTGAGAAATATGGCCTTATTTAGAGGGAGTGTTGTTCTACTGGGACTACATCTCTGCTGCTGTCTGTATCCTTGTGTGTTTTTTTTTAAATACTGTTAATTATGTTGAATGTCTATGTGTGTGGGTAAACGTGTGTACATAAACTGTCACAGTTGTATTTTCAGAAATATTATTGTCTTGGAGTTTAAAAGTACAGGGTGGGGGAAAGAAAGGTGGAGAAAATGATAAAGAATTTTTACTATTTGTTCAATTTGAAAGCAGGTGCTTTTACTGATTGTTTATCTTGAAAGAGTAAATAGACTAGCCTGTTCCTAAGTATGGGGATCATTTGCTAAAATATTCATGTATATAAACATTGATTGATTTCTATTGGGGAACCAAGAGCCCACCACCATGAATAAATCTTCAAATTCAACAAACTGCTTTTTAAAATAACGTAAAAATGTCCAAGTTTAACTTAACTTGTTAGAGAACTTGAATATATCTATTCCATAATGCCAGATGATGGTTCAGATCAATTATTTTTAATTTAGCTGGTTCAAATGTTTGGGATCGATTGTTGGACATTTTTATAAGAATCTCTTACTTGCAAATTATAAAACATTGGTCTCTAGTGTATGATTTACCCCAGTGATGTCAAACTCTAATAAAAGCAGGGGCCACTGTACTATACGAAAAGATCCCAATGGGCTTCATGACTTAGTTTTTAAATGTTAAATTATCTATGTTTTATTCTATTTTTATTTATTTTGTGAAATATTTCCCAATTACATTTTATTATGGTTCAGGCCACATTTGGAGTATTGTGGGTCACACATGGCCCATGTGCTGCATGTTTGTAAACTATGATGTACCTCATAATCTGTTGACTTGATATATTATACTCTGTTTTATAGATGAGGGAAACTGAGTCACAGAAAAGGTTCTAGTAACGCATGTAGAGTTATGCTGATAATATATACTTTACCAAAAGTCACCAAAATATAACAGCGAAAAGATCCTGTGGGGCATTAGTGTCAGGCTTAAACCAGGGTGAATCTTGGTAGAAAAAGCACTGAATTTGGAGGCAGATCCCAATTCAAACCTTTTGATGAAGTCATCTTT